>NC_054375.1:92033016-92388849 GCF_017654675.1 Xenopus laevis | reverse complement strand
ATGGGCCTCTTAGACTTTTTAACTTATTACATTATGGAGCAGATTTACTAAGATTCAAATGGTAAATTTGAATTTTCGAGGTTTTTTTTGGTCTAAACTCACAATTTCGAGTTTAAAACCACCAACTCCAATCTGAATTCGAATACGACATTTATCATTCACCTACTCTGGAAGTAACTCAAATTCGATAGGTCACCACCTAAAGCCTGCCAAGTTCATGTAGATGTTAATGGCAGAGGTCTGCTGACCTATTTGAAGAAGTTAATAGCCTTCCTGACATTTGAGATTTTTTCGGAGAAAAACTTGATTTGAATTGCGTTCAAATTGTGGTCGAATTCGATTTGAGTTTTCGGGTCGGTAACATTCGTTCGAATTTTAAAAGTTACATTTTTTTCTTAAATAAGATACCATTTGAGTTTCGAGATCATTCGAGGTAAACAGAAACTCTAACATTCGACCTTTGATAATTCAGCCCCTTAGATTTTATAAGTAATCCAATAGCAAAAAGACCTCCTGTGCACTAATAGAGAGAATAAGCAATATAAGGTAAACTTCGATGCACCAGTATCGATTGAATTTAAACTCGGTATCACCATAAAGAGAAATCACTAAAATTTTTGGTCTTGGTAAAAAGTACTGCATGTTTTATTGAAAAAAAACTCAATAAATATATTTAAAATCAAATGTACTTCATTGACACCTCAATCTTAACTCTGACTCTAGCCCTAGACCATCTGTATGTTTGCAAAAAACCATAGTATTTTGCAAAAATACTATTTTTGCAAAATAGCATTTGCACCCTGCCTTTCTGGTGTGCTGATCCATTCTGAAGGCTATCTATCTATCTATCTATCTATCTATCTATCTATCTATCTATCTATCTATCTATCTATCTATCTATCTATCTATCTATCTATCTATATATATATATATATATATATGAAGCACTGCATATCTTGTCGGCGATATATAAGTAAATGATGATGATATATTTATATATGCATTCTCTGTGTATTCTTGGGTGAATGCTATATAGTTCTGACTCTTACATCATTATTTTAGTAATTTCAGTGACAAGTATATATGCAATATAGTATGTAAATCATTACTGAAATTACTGAAATGTGTTTTTTTTTTCACAGTAGCAAATGTTACTACTTTAATGCTTCATAAATAGGTCCTTAGATCTTAATTTAGTAAATTTGTTAGCACTGCACATTCTTGTTTCCTTCATACTTGCTATTTTAATTTGACACCTTTCTAATGTCTCTTGCTTTCGATTGTAGTATGTTTAAATATATGTATCTAGCAGCATTTAAAAAAACCCCATTATTTTCTTATATGTTTTACCTGTTAACATTACTGTTTAGATCATTTGTAATCAAACCTTGGTTTTAATCACTACAAACATTTGACTCTTTTGTTAGACCAAATAGTAAATGCAGATTTCCTATTTTTATTCCCACTGATGGACTTCAACTCTGACCTGAATTCTTAGGGGCAGATTTACCAAAATGTGAGATTACAACTCATTGTAAAAAACTCACCCCTCTTTCTATTAATTCCTAGGGGATTTTTAGAAGCATATTTATCAATGGGTGAAAGTTAGATTTAACCATTTGATAAATACACTTCTAAAAAAAACCCATAGGAATGAATAGAAAGTGATTGAGATTTTTTTGTGGTGAGTTCTAATCTCACATGTTAATAAATCTGCCCCTTAATGTTCAACCAAACCAAATCAGTAAGGCCTGTATGAGGTAACGGTGTATGAGGAAATTTGTCTGGATCTGTCAAAATGCCCCCATTTGTATGCCACCTCTTCCAGTAGAGATGTAGGATAAACATACCTATGCAAGACCTTAGAGCTAAATTATGGATTTTTTTTTACTTTTATTAGATTGGAAAATGCATATTAGCTTTCATGTTTTTTTGAGTGCTTTTAGTGACACATTTTTGGATTTGCTTTCATTTGTGTAAATTTAGGTGACACTATTTCAGAGCAATTTATATTGTGATTAACTATATAATACATGGATTTACAGTGCAGCCATTTATTTTTGATTAATTCTGAATTTCTCCCAACCACTGCACTTTCAAGAGATTTACACATTTATTTAGAGAAACTTACCCTCATTCAGTTTTTCTACTAATGCAATTCCATATGCTGAATCTGTCACATTACTTACTTCTGATCTTGCCCATTCCCACACCTTGTGTCTCAAACCCTTCTCCTTTTAGATTGTAAGCTTTGGGCAGGGCGCTCTGCACCTTTTGTATCAGTTACTGGTCGCTATGTACAGTATGTACTTCTGTATGTTCCTTATATAAACCCATTTATTATACAGCACTATGGAATATGTTGGCGCTCTCTAATTCCTGGGTGGATTGTTTTATTATTACTACTAAAGTCTATTCATTTATACATTTTTAAAGCAATAGTATTAACAGAGTCTGAATTCAGCTGCCAAAAAGAGAGTGCATTGGAAACAGCACATCACCTCAACTAATAATTTAAAGGGTTTATTCACCTTCAAACAACTAGTTGTTTTCAGATAGATACCAGAAATAACGACTTTTTCCAATTACTTTCTATTTTCTATGTGTCACTGTTTTTCTAATATTGAAGTGTAAAGTGTCATTTTTCACGTTCTAAAGCAGCTCTGGTAGGGGGGTCGCTGACCCTGTAAACTATTCTAAATTGATACATTTAGTTGATACATTTCTTTTCTTTGTCACTGCTGAGCAGAAACTTTAGGTTTCATTACAGGCAGCTGTTAGAATTGATATAATAGTTGCTAATAGAGATGTTGCTGAGAAATGTTTCAACTAAATGTTGCAAAATTGCAACAGTTCAGAGTCTGTACCTGAATTACTGAGCTGCCAGACTCAAACACTAGAGACAGGGACATTCAACTTTAAACTTAGATTCTGGAAAAACTGTAAAAAAGAAATAATGGAAAGTAATTGAAAAAAGTCTTTATTTCTGGGGAACAATCTGCAAACAGATGAACTAAAAAAAGTGTTTGGAAGGTGAACAACCCATTTAAGTTTTGAATTTGACTTAATAAACACTTTATAATCAGAATAAAAGGGTTTAAAATGATATACATATATTTTGTTTACATTAAACTACAAAACGAAAATAAAAACTTCTGTAAAATAAAAAGTAATACTTTATCTGTAATAGCTGATTTACGTGTCCTATATTTTTATATTTCATATTCCTGTGCTTCAATTTGTTTCTAATGTGAAACCTCCTTGGGCAAATTTTACATAATTTTTTTGTAAGCAATTTTATCGATTTTACCGATTCTCTATGGTTTGCGTGTCTCCCACAGGCTGAAAAAGACCAGAAAGCACAATGCAGAAAATTACTTTCAGAAATTACTTTTTTTTTAATTAAAAAAAAAAACTTCACAGTGGGAGATGCAAACTTTTTTTTAATACTTTTCATTTTGTGCAATTAAATCTCCCTGCAAAGGAAAACACCAAAGGAAAATAAAGAAAATATGACATGATCGAAAATCTGTGGAGCCTCGATGGATAAAGAGGGAAAAGATGAAAAAAAGGTGAAATAAGTAGGATCGACTTTCACCCTTGGATACAGACAAATGGGAAGCAAATGCAGCTCTGAAGAACTGAAATATAGCAATTTACTATACAAAGAAAAGTTCCATAAAATGGCCATGTGTGGAGATGGAAGGGATTCTCACATCACTGTGCTGTGCACCAGTTCTGTGCCAATGCGTGTATTTTCCTTCCGGGCCCACACAGGGCCTGGCCTTCCTTACTTCCTTCTGCCAATCTGTGCCATAAGTTGGGCATTGGCTGCTGCTTTTGCATTCATCTTCTTAGCTTTAGCAATGTCAAACATGATATTCATAAGTTTGGTAGGAACATCAAGTGAAAGTGTGAATTTGGTTCGACTATCACTTTTTGCCTTGTTTTGGTAAACTCTTCCCTTTACTTGTGGCTGGGAAATGTATCTGTAGCGTGCAGCTGGAGGAAATGTCCTTTTCTCTTTCTCATCTTCCTCATCCATTTCCTCCTGGGACAGGATTTCTCGTGGCTCAGATTCATATTCCCTTTTGCTAAGAACTGAGTTATTTTCAATATTTCTACTCTTGGCCTCCTCTAAGGCCTCTTTCAGGCAGCTGAAGATGGATTCTGCTTTGTATAACTTGTAATGAAGACTGGATCTGGCCATACACAGCATGAGCAGCAGCAGGAGAAGCCTAGTGTGAGGCATTCTTCTACTCTGCACCTAAAACAGAAGAAAAACACAATTACCATTTTATCAGAAAAAATAAATTCATTATTTTCACAAGGTAAAATTCCACTTTATTTTAGTCATTAACAGGATGCTTATTTATGAATTGGCCATTAAGACAGGTGTTAAGACAATCTGCTAGGTAATCCCTCTCTGTTCCCCAATTTGACCTATTGTAGAATCTTTTTACATTTATTTACACACATTTATACATCTGCCTGGATCTCTGAATCATAGCTAAATGTCTCCATCTAGGGTGTATTTTGTGCACTGAAATGTGGTAAGACATTTATAGGAGCAGTAACGCTTAATAAAATGTTATCATTAGCATTATTACATTGCCTGTATTCATTTACTCATGTAGGTGCTAAATTGCATGAATGCAGTTACCTATAAATTCAGACAATAATATTCATCACCTACCAGTGAAAAATGAAACTATCTTATTGGTTACTACGGGTAACTGAACTATTTAGTAAATCAGTCAAAAAGTCCTGATTTTTTGCATGTTTAATTATCTGCTCTGTGAGGACAGACATATTGGTTTAAGTTGGTAAGTTTAACAATAAATTGTTTTTTTTTCAACCAAAGTCCTGGATTTTATTGGAATGTGTTTGGAATGTCTGTTAATGAGAATATTTCAATAAGAATATCACAGCTTCTAAAATGATATAGACCTTAAGAAAATTATTTAGAAATATCTTTGGGGCAATTCCATTTTTTTTTTTTTAAATTTGCAGTGCTTTATGTTTCTTCTTGGATAGTGTGAAATGTTTTATGAAGGTTGGCTTGTCCATGAATTTATATTTTATGTAAAGCATACTACTTTAAAAAAGCTATTGCTTTTTTGAATTGCATTTGGTGCCATTTAGGATTTATATAAACAAATGCAATCATTTGAGGAATGTTTATTAAATTGTGCAGCAAATGATGCCTGTTTCACTTTTTTCCCCCTACAGTTCAGTTAATAAGAGGTGGACCACTTCAGTGATTCATATATATGAACGGTCAGTTTTGCTGTGTCATTATGTGAGTTGACACTTAGGGTTAATTAACCCTCGATATTCGACTGGGAATTAAAATCCTTCGACTTCGAATATCGAAGTCGAAGGATTTAGCGCAGATAGTACAATCTAAGGATTATTCCTTTGATCGTTGGATTAAATCCTTCGAATCGTTCGATTCGAAGGATTTTAATCCAACGATCGAAGGAATATCCTTCGATCAAAAAAACTTAGGAAAGCCTATAGGGACCTTCCCCATAGGCTAACATTGAGTTCGGTAGGTTTTAGATGGCGAACTAGGGGGTCGAAGTTTTTTTTAAAGAGACAGTACTTCAATTATCGAATGGTCGAATAGTTGAACGATTTTTAGTTCGAATCCTTCGATTCGAAGCCGAAGTCGTAGTCGAAGGTCGAAGTAGCCCATTCGATGGTCGAAGTAGCCCAAAAAACACTTCGAAATTCGAAGTTTTTTTACTTCGAATCCTTCACTCGAAGTAAGTGAATCGGCCCCTTGCTGTAATACAGAATTGTAATATCCTTTACTTTAAGCCATCCAGTTGGGAACCCGCACAGCACCTGCTCTAGTAGTCTCTGCATGCTGAAGTTGCATTCCATAGCTTTCATTTCAATTTAATTGCTGCTCTGTCTACAATGACAGTGTGGGAGCTGTGTTATTCCAGCTCCATGTTGGATTTACAGGTAGACTAAGGGGGTTATTTACTAAACTCTAAATGCAAAAATCATGAAAAAATCGTATTTTTTTTGTTCTAAAATCAGACTTTTTAAAAATCATGAATTTTTCAGAATTTATTAAACCCTGAGGAAAAGTCTGAATTAGAAAATCCTGAGAAAAGACTGAATCAGAAAATCCGGCATCTCAGACCTGTCGAGGTTGCATATAAGTCAATGGGAGAAGTCCCAATGATTTTTTGATGTGCTCTGGGTTTCGTGCAATTCCCCCAAAGTCTTCCGAATTTTTGGGTGAAAATCCCGAAAAATTGTGAAAACCGGATTTTTACCCGCAAAGCAAATTTTTGGGAAAATGTAATAATAAATAAGCGTAAAAAACCCGAGCGGATTGGATAGGAGTTTGTAGCAGAAAATACTGAGACAAATTCAGACTTTAATAAATAACCCCCCTAAGTATTCCAACTCAACGCAGCACAATATTTTCCTTAATCCATAGGATTAATGGTAATAGATAGATGGTAATAGTTGTTTGTTCCTACTTGAAGTCCACTTTTAAAAAGTTCACCATTCAAGTGGTATATTTATCAAAAAGTGAAGTTACAGATCACCACAGTCCTCTAGAGGGAAATTCAGCCACTCTCCAATCATTTCTATGTTTTTTTTTAAAAGAGTATTTATCAATGGGTGAAAGTGAAAGTTCATCTTTTGATAAATACGCCTTTCAAAATCAAATAGAAATGAATGCAGAGTGGAGGAATTTCACTCTAGAGGACTGTGGCAATCTCTAACTTCACTTTTTGATAAATATACCCCCATGGCAGAGAGTGAGAGTTTTTTTTGCACCCTAAATAGTTCTATACATGAGGCTGAAGGGTTATGATTATATTGTCAGTGACTTGGATCTATTTTGGATCTTTTAATATGTGATTAGGGATGGCAAAATCTTTCTCTATCTCTTGGATGTTAGTGATTTTATTAGAGGAGATCAGAGATGCCAGAGATGTCAAAATGTATCAAAAAACGCAATCCTCAGCCTTCTGCCTCAACTAAAAATGGATGTCTCTGATATAAACAATGGAACAATATCCCAATCTAAAGATATCTATACACTGTTTCAACCTAATCACTTTTTGATATTGCATGTAGGGTTTTTATATTTCAGTTACTATACTGAATGTTTAGAAATGTATTAGAAGAGTTTCCTAGGGTTTGATTAAATGGAAAACATTATTATAGGAATTCATATGCAGCCTACATTTCATCAAATTATGAAAACCATATACTGTGCTGTTAATTTGACTGGTTTTCTAAACATTTAAACCTATTTACTAAGAAATATGGCTTGGGGGTGGTGTAACCTTGATCTAACTTAATCTCTGGTAACTGGAACTGATACTGATAACAACAGCAAAGCCACAGACATTTTATTTGTTAAAAAAACAGAATTTGTACCTTTTATATTAACCAACACTTATCTGGATAACCAAGTTATTCCAGTGGGAATGATTTATAATATATTTTGAATATTATGAATAATGAATCAAAGGGCAAGTGGAAGTTAGGCTTCAGTAACTAAGGAGATTCATTCATGTATTTGTCTCTACACTGAATTCTCTAAGGAATAGCTGTCTCCAACTGGAGTGGAGGCTTCAAACGCTCAATTCAGAGACTTTGATTAAACATTCTTACAACTAAAATACTTTCTATAATTAAGCAAAAAGCGATGTAACACAGTTTTACACTGGTGTAGCTTGGAAATCATTCTGCACAAACCAAAAATAGGGGACTGCACTCCCACATATGTCATAACTATAAGCTGTCTATTTAGGCATTTTGGAAGCTGCATTACTCAAGAAAAAGGTCAATATATTAATATTTATTGTTATGGCAGTTTAGACAATGCACTGTGCAGTGCTTATGTTGGGGCAAATATATTTGCAAAACGATTTACTCCTAAATAACTAAAACTAATTGTTGCATTAAGGTGCATCTCTGGAGGTGACAATATTGTTTCAACCCAAAAAAATCAACCCAACGGGCACACTAGCAATCGTTTTATAGATCTATTTCGAATCTGTCTGGTTATTTAATATCGGTGTGCTTAATTCGTGCTTTAAAATGCCTTAAGTGCTACTCATTTAAGATGTCACATGCCAGGCATTAAACTCACACCATTATTCCAGTGATTGCATATATTTACTGATGATTTTATCAGTTCCCAGTGTTCTGTATATAGTGTTCTGTATATATATACCTTAATAGAATATAACAAAAAGTATCAATTAAGGAACACACGTAAAGCCACTAAGCACAAATTATAACTGATGGCATGACTGAGTACCATTTAGCAGGGTGTATTGTACAGAAAATACTCGATAACTCTGCTAGATAACTCTTGTGTATTTGTGTACTAGTGAGTGACTCTTGCTCCACATCATTATCACAATTGCTTTACATTACTTCTTTCTTTTAAGCCGGAATACACTGCTTTACTACTAAAAGTATTAGCATAAGTTCATCGGAATAGCTAAGAAATGATAGTGGGTTGTGATACTTACTATCTCTAATAAGTCTAATTGGTGCTTGAGTAGTGCCATTATTTGAGTCCGCTTCAGCTAATACAACACTCTTCAGTTATATTGCTTTGACATCTCTCTAACACTGAGTACTGATAACCCTTGGCAGTATGGTCCGGCTATTTGTACCTGATTTTCTCATGAATATATAGGGAATGTTGCACTCTGTGTCCTCATTAATACTGATTGTTAGCTTGTGACAATTCACACTCCCCTGTATTCATAGATACATAGATAATTTGATTTTTAATAAAGACAACACTATATCAAGTTCAACCATGATATCTTTTTTCCTATACAAAAGATCACAAAACAAAAAGCAACCCCTTCAGACTAGAGAAACAGAACTTTCATTTAAAGCAGCGTAGGTGGTTCTTCCAGGTGAGATCAGTGAGGTTGTGGAATGCACTGCCAGGTAGTGACGTTATGGCAAATTCTATTAATGTTTTTAAGAGTGGCTTGGATGATTTCTTAAACAGGCATAATATCTAAGGCTACTGTGATTTTAATTAGTATTTAATTTAGTATAGGTATATATAGTTTATATATGTGAGTATATGGAGGGGCCATTTTGAGGGGAGCCTTTACTTTGCAAGGAATAGAATAAAAAAAACCTTCGACTATGACTTCGACTTCGAATCGAATGATTCAAACTAGAAATCGTTCAAATATTCGACCATTCGATAATCGAAGTACTGTGTCTTTAAAAAAAACTTCCACCCCCTACTTCGCCACCTAAAACCTACCGAGGTGCAATGTTAGCCTATGGGGAAGGTCCCCATATGCTTCCTAGCAATTTTTTGGTCGAAGAAAAATCGTTCGATCAATGGATTAAAATCCTTCAAATCGAACGATTCGAAGGATTTAATCGTTCGATCGAATGATTTTTCGTTTGATCAAACTATTTGCGGTAAATCCTTCGACTTCGATATTCGAAGTCGACGGATTTACATTCGGCAGTCAAATATCGAGGGTTAATTAACCCTCGATATTCGACCATATGTAAATCTGCCCCTAGGTCATCTGCCCCTAGGTCATTGGGAGGGGATGAACTTGATGGACCTTGGTCTTTTTAAAACCTAAATTAAATATGTAACTACGTGTAACCCCTCCAAATAAACCTGTATCTCTATATATATGCTCATATGTGGCATATAAAATGGCATGCCTCACTATATATCCCTATGTTTATGTTTGTCTGTTATTTATGTTTGTGCTCGGGTAATGATAATAAATTGTGTGTATAGACTTGATACAGTTTTGGGGATTTGGAAGATTCACTAGTTGGCTTGGTTTAGTTTCATTAGTTCTCAGGGAAATAGATGTAGATTTAACTTACTTTCAAACAAGGCTGCCAGTATTTAATTTTTAGCCCACTGGTCACCTGGGCCCCCTAGAAGTTGGCCCTGACAAAAATTAAAATGGGGACATAATGAAGAAAAATTATCCATGTATGCACGGCCATTCCTATCATCTGCCCTGGCCACTCATGGTAAGTCCCTATTATCCCCCAAATACCAAAACTGTTTAACAAAGTGGCAGCACATAGCAACTGCAAGGTAATTGAACACAAAGTATTTTTACCCTATATATACCACCAAAACTTTCTTTCTTTTTGGACCCCATTATCACCCAAGCACTGCCCATCAACACTCCCCTTTTGCAACACACGAATAATGTTTTTTAATCTCAGGGACCCCCTTTGCCAATGGGCCCCTTGACCGCAGTACTCCACTGATTTCGGGCCCTGCTGTCAAAAGAGAAAAAAAAACGAATTTATGATCACTAAAAATGCCATGTAGAATAGTACTTTTGTTTGTCTAGTTGTCCCTGCGTTACAGAATAGGAAGCGAAGTACAGTGTATTTTAAGGAACAGGGAATCCTGTACATTACATTTGCCTTGAGTAGGGTGTAATTCCAGGATTCCTTATTTGTATGGAACCAGAATGTGCTCCTACATGCCTGGAGCTGAAACCCTTTTATTGATGCCTTAGAATGTAAAAACATTAAGGTAGCCATACATGGGCCAATAAAAGCTACCAATAGACCAAGGCGGCAGCTTATTGGACAGTGTATGGGAACTCTGACAAGCTCCTCTGACTAATATCTGGGCAGAAATCGGCCTGTGGGTTCAAGGACCACATAGGTTCCTAGATGTGATCCTTGCTCTGATCACCTGCATTCGCGGTGTTCTGATCAGATCGTTGGGCCCTAGGGCTCAATGATTGGATAAGCCCGATATGATTGGATCATATCTCCCACCTCTCCCAATGAGTGGATCTGCTTATGTATGCCCACCTTTTGTTTTGCTGTGATCATCAGAAAGAAATTAGAATCACAGTTTTCTTCAACTAACATATTTTCAAAATCTCCCTACCTAAAACCTGGTAAAATATATATTTTTTTAAATACCTGTATGTGGTCATGGAGAAAAAAATGCAATTGAGGATAAGAAACTGTGATCATAGCAAAAATCAAGCTAGAAGTTAATAAATCGGCCCTGAACATAATATTTTGACAGTCACTTTCACAGTAGAGACAAAGAAACATTTTTACATCACCACTTTAAACTATCCGTAACCTGTGCACCCGTCAAGCAACTGGAAAATTCACATGGAAGTGTTAGTTAATAAAGGAGCAAAAAACCACTATGAGCATCACTACTTTTTAAATAGCCTTATGTATAACTTTTCATGCCATAAATTCTTTGCCATCTGGATTGTTCACTATGGGGGGAAATGTAATAAAAACATTTATTTGTTCACAAAGGGAACAAATTTGCGCACAAATAAGAATGAAAATTTGCATGTTGTAATGAAATATTCTTCATTAGTTTTAAATTGCATTGCAAATCTTCATTGTGCATTGCAAACCTTTAAGACGTGCTTGAGGGTGGCGAAAAACTTTTAAAGTTTTTCAGTAAGAAGTTTTATCACATACACTGCGCAAGAATCGCTATTCCTATCCTAGTGTGGCTTGGGGGGCAAAAGGTTCTGCAAAAAGCTTGCAAAGACAAAATTGTTCTTAACACGGATATTTATTCACATTGCAAACAATTTTTCTGTTCTATATTTTATTTCCCCTATTGATTTTAATGTTGTGTAAAATAATGGTGTTATTCCCGTTAGTCTGGTGTAGAAAAAATAACAAACACCTTACTAAATGACACAATTAGTTAATTGTAATGGATTATTTCTGTGATGCATGCCATTAATAAACATGTTAATAAACATGTAAGGATTACAATTAAGCCATTTATTTTACAGTCCAACATGGAACTGGAATAACATTTTTGTAGAAATTTTGATGAATTGCTAAATGAGAGTGATAGATTCTGTTGTAAGCACATACAATAGGGAATGTAGATTAATGTAGAAAAACTGTGGGCGCTATTTACTGAAGACCTCCCCAAGCAGTAGTTAGATTAGTGGATTTGCAGTATGAAAGGGAGGCATGTATGATACATCTTATATAGTAGTGGGAATCTTACAATACCAACCAACTCATTTACAACAACTCCTTCTGTGTTTTTTTAATATTTAAATGCTTTAGTTGCCCTCAGGAACAGTGCTCCAAATTACAGAGAGACCATGTACCCTCAAAACACCAGGGAAACCATTCACTAAGCTCGAGTGAAGGAATAGAGGAAAATAGAGGAAAAAAACTTCGATTTTCGAATGTTTTTTTTGGCTACTTCGACCATCGAATTGGCTACTTCGACCTTCGACTACGACCTTCGACTTCGAATCGAACAATTCGAACTAAAAATCGTTCGAATATTCGACCATTCGATAATCGAAGTACTGTCTCTTTAAAAAAAAACTTCGACCCCCTTGTTCGCCACCTAAAACCTACCGAGGCCAATGTTAGCCTATGGGGAAGGTCCCCATAGGCTTTCCAAGGTTTTTCTGATCGAAGGATAATCCTTCGATCAATGGATTAAAATCCTTCGAAATTATTCCTTCGATCGTTCAATCGAACGAATTGCGCTAAATCCTTCGACTTTGATATTCGAAGTCGAAGGATTTCAATTCGGCAGTCGAATATCGAGGGTTAATTAACCCTTGATATTCGACCCTACGTAAATGTGCCCCCAGGTGTCAAGCATTCCACATAATATCTGTCTCAATAAAGAGGGTGATAGTAATGTTCAAGCTGCAGAAATTGAGAAAGAACCAACTGGTCAATTTAATTTAATTTAATTTATGGACAGACTACTCAGACTAGTTAGTTTGTAACCCTTTTTAATGTATTTATTATAGAAACTCTCCATTTATTGGTAATGTATTTATATAGATGAGGCTCCCAACAGCCTGCCCCTGCCTGCATGTACATTCAAATTCCCCCAGCACACTTTGCTCCCACTCCCACCAGTATATGGATAAAGCAATTGCAGGGGAATGTAATAAAAGTCGCAAAGAGCAAAATAATTCGCACCAATAAGACTAAAAATCCACAACTCGCAATGTAATATTGTTCCTTAAACTGTTATTGCATTGCGAATTTTAATTGCGCATTGCGAATTTTAATTACGCATTGCGAATTTTAATTGCGCACTCATAAGAAGTGCTTGAAGGTGTCGTAATCTTCTGGAGCAAACATAACGACTTTTTCAGTAAGAAGTTTTATTACATTGACTGCGCATTGGCGCAAACTATAAAATTCGCAAACAGTCTTTCACTGTCGGAAGTGGTCGCTAAACAGTTTCCGGGCTCGCAAAAGCTATATTAAATTCGCACAAAGCAAAATTTGTTCGCGCAAAGGCATAACTTTTCGCATTGCGAATAGTTTTTCCGTTAGCGATTTTTATTACATTCCCCCGTTGGACTCTAAATACTTTGCATCAATAAACATTCCTGGAATAGGGTCTAATTAAGAGCATCTGGAATCACAGTTTTCATAAGTTAGATAACAAATGAGATACAACTTCATGTAAACTAATATGATGAGAGTGGAATTAATTCACCCAGTACTACATATAAACATGATATAACAAGTAGTATATTTATAGCATAGCAGATAATTAACTGATGTACATTGTGTATTTTTGAATACTGCATATAAGTTCCAAATATATCATGTGCTATAGATGCGCTCATATACTAACCTAAGAGAGAAAATATTTACAGTTCTGCACTGTCCTTAAAGGAGAAGGAAAGCTATGGAGGCATTTATTGCCAATAGATTAGCTGCAATAGTGCAAGCTAGAATGCTGTTTTATTTTGTAGAATGTTTTACCATACCTAAGTAAAAAGCTCTAGAAGTTCTCTGTTTGTTTAGGATAGCAGCTGCAGTATTAGCTTGGTGTGACATCACTTCCTACCTGAATCTCTCCCTGCTCACTTATAGCTCTGGGCTCAGATTACAGCAGAGAATGTAAGTGGGGGGGGAGAGGAGCAAACTGAGCATGCTCACGCCCAGGGCAAGGAGGTTTAAGCGGAAAACAGTCGGATATAGAAACCCATGTGTACACAATAGAAGGAAAGAAATGCAGTGTTTCTTTTGACAGGCGTTAGGGAGCGGGGAGCTCCCTCCAGGGAGGTAGTCTGGATCAAGGAGGAAGCCCTCTAGTGGGAGCAAGGTCGCGGTATCAGAAGGGTTAAGGAGAATCAGTAGTAGTGGTCACAGGCAGGAGTTAACGAGGACAGGCAGATCAGATGCAAAAGTCCAGAGTCCAGGCAAAGTTCAATAACACAGGCTGGTAACAGGAATCACAGGCAGGGAACAGGAATCAAGGCTGGAAGCAGGAATCAAGGCTGGGGGCAGGAATCAAGGCTGGGGGCAGGAATCAAGGCTGGGGGCAGGAATCAAGGCTGGAAGCAGGAATCAAGGCTGGGAGCAGGAATCAAGGCTGGGAGAAAGCAGGACAGGAACCCAGGATCAAAAGTAGTTTGAATCCTAGTGATGACATCCTCATGCAGCGACGCTGCAGCCATGTGTTCAGCATGGGCGCCGCCATCTTGGATCTTCACTGTGACCGCCGGGAATGTAAACAGCGCCGTCGAGTGCGCCGTCGGGTACTTCTGGCAGCCCTGAGAACAGGGGACTCAGAGCAGCACTACTTTGAGGGTTTACTGGTGTATTTAGGTGGACCTTTCTGATAAGGCTTACTTAGTTTTAACCTTTCCTTCTCCTTTAACTTAACTTTAACTTGATTGGACGTTTAATAAAGTTGTTTTGGATGAAGCACACCATGCATTGCTATACAATTTATAGATCTAAATATTTGAAAATATTTTTTGTTCGCAGATAAAGGTTTAAGTTAGAAAAGCAAGAATGATTATGAGGGAGTGAAGGACTGACGGTTTATGAGGCTTCACTAAATTCAGAATAGCTGTTCCTCTGTAGATTAAATCATTTTGAATGATTGTGTTGAATTAATCTCTTCTGCTTGCTTTCTAGTAATTGGAGGTGTGGTCTATTAAACATAGTTGTCAAATTAAATGCAACATACATTGATAACTTGGCTACTATTACATGGGACTTTTCACTCCCAGGTTTATAAACTTCGTTTACAGGTGATGGCAAAGAAAGGCAAATAAAGATAAATTGTACAATGTCTTTCAGAGAATGTAAGAGAAGTACATGTACATTGCAGCTTTCTGTCTAATATACTCACAATATAACCACCAGCACTCTTCACTAAATACATTCAATTGAGAACTATTATGAAAATAAAAAATCACTATCATCTTATAAATTTAAAAGTTTTCTAAACAAAAAATTATATTCTGTACCATTCAATTTAAATAATTTAATCTTTACAGTCACTTTCTGAGCAATCTGCCTCTCTACATGCAGTCTTTGTGTCTTTGAGAGTTAGCTCTAATAAATTGTCCAGGCAAAGCAGCAGAAATCAATAATGTATTTGACCTACTGTAAGTGTCTATTGGTGTCTGACTCCAACTTCTGCATAGAAAAAGAGAGGAAGTTAAGGGTTATACTTTAGATTGATGTAATTATTTAATTGGAAGTTGAATCGGAGAGTACATGAGGGATCATTTCAGACCCCGGTGGGGCACAAGTGTAAGAGCACTAAGGGGCCCAAGAGCGTGCCTATTAGTGCTCATTTTCTAAGCTCTTGCACCCTCTGGACGCTGCACTCTGAACATAGCTCTGGATGAAAAATCTGACACTCAGTAAAGTGTGCAGCATCAGGATACACCTGAGGGCAGGTGATAAGAATAAGTCCTTTATGTGGGCTGTGTGTGTCATCAACATTCCATCCCCCCCCCAGCCCACCTCTCTTGAATGATAAAACAGGTGGCATTCAATTCAAAGCACATTATGCAGGCACACCAAGGCTGTGGATATTTCCACAATTTGCCCCCAAAAATGTCTGTTTCTTGCACTTTGCACAATATATGGGGAATATATGGGGACCTAAGAATATAACAATAAAACATAAGAACAATCTCACTGAAGCCTCACAAACTATATTATAGTACTTTTAAGTACAGGCATCAACATTTGGAGGGTTAGCACAAAAGGAGGCTATCCCTCACCAAATTATTCATGCACATAAGGTCACAATACATGGGGTAAGCTCCCACCTGCTTGTTATAAAGAGTGTGTGCTGTTCCTTTAATATGGCAATTTCTAAAAGCCAGTAGGTGAAATGTGTTAGGTGGAACATCACTGGTGAGCACTTGATGGAGTAAATATGGGATTGAGAGATGCCAGCATTCAATTAGACTCTTACACTATCTCCAGTTTGGCAAAGGATATTAAATGCTTAGTGCCTGTATTACTTAAAGAAGTAATGGGATTTAAATATATAGAACTCCTAACAATTTACTACTGGGATTAAATTTACATTGAAATATGGAAAACTATTTTACTATATCATTTTCAGATTCTGTTTCCCCAAAAACCATGGAAGTTTGTGGAAAGTAGAATTGTTTTATTTTGACAATTTGTAAACAGAGCAATATCATATGAAAGGAAATATAGTAATTGTATACACTTCTCAGTAGCTTTATCCAGGCCAATGCCAGGCGGGGCGGGGCTTTATGCAAGTGAATTCTAAATAATGCAGTTTGTTCTGCATCTAGAAACTTTTTAGAGATTTCATCTTTCTCCTAGTCAAAACAATCATATT
Source organism: Xenopus laevis (assembly GCF_017654675.1). NCBI lineage: Eukaryota > Metazoa > Chordata > Amphibia > Anura > Pipidae > Xenopus > Xenopus laevis. The sequence continues at coordinate 92,372,204 of NC_054375.1, read as the reverse complement.
TTATATATCATTATATTTACACCAGAATATTGGAGGGAAATCGGTACTTATTAAATGAACCTAGAACAGGCTTATCCATTATTCTAAACAACACTGTACTCGAACAATGCAATTTATATTGGCATTCACAAAATCAACAATCTTCTTCAGCTGTATTCTGCTTTTTGGTACAGTCTTGCTCACTAAGGCAGCGTAATTATAGAATTGCATTCAAAATACTATCTCGTTCTTCATGGTAACTTAACTGCATAAATCCATGTTGGTGGCAAAACAATCCTATTTATTTAATTTTATGTTTAAATTATTTTTTAGCAGACTTAAGGTATGGTGACCCAAACTACAGAAAGATCCTTTATCTGGAAAACCACAGGTCCCGAGCATTCTATACCTGTTCTGTACATTAAACCCATATTTGCTGGTCAATAGATGCTCTTACGATTCAGGATCTTTTACTTGAGTTTGCAAATTGATATTAAAAAGCCACTTCCTCAGATGAAATTTCAACATAAATATTATTGCAAACAATAATAAAACCTAAAAACAATGTTTATTATCAATATTATGCTCTACACCCAGCACTCCCACCTTCCTTCCTTTGCACTTCTATGGGGATACTGTTGACTGTGCACCTGTTAAACCTATCTGATGTCCATCTTTCCATAGCTTGCAGCTATAACACAACATATTTTCGTATTTGTTCCTGTGGAACTCTGTTCCATTATTTTTTCAAGTGCTTAAGGTCTATGTACAGATTGAAAACTGTTCAGATAAAAGCCATGTTATAAAATGTATACATATACAAATTTCTTATCTTGCTAGTGAGGTAAATGCAGGGAACTAGAATAGATCTGCAGTTACCAATACTAACTTCTGTCTTCTAAAAACAAACAGTTTGGTTGAAGAGATAACATCATCATTTGTAAGTGTGTACTGTGTGTGCAAACATAGACAAAGCACCCAGCACCTTGGGTGACATCTTAAAATGCAGGCAGAGCCCCAAAGCTGTAATTGGGGTGCTTTTACATTTATCAAAGGCATATGTAGACATATGCAAGAAACGTTTGGGTACTTGTTAAACCCTTACTCAAATATTTACTATATGCTGGTGGAGGCCATGGAGGGTTCCCTGAAGACACCCCAGAAACTTTTGTTGTGTTTGCAGTTGGCAGTGGTGTATTCAGTGAAGGCTGAGGATGTATGGAACTTGGGATCCCTTGCACCCCTAGATACAAAGGGGTCTCTAAAGGTTGCAAGGCAGAGGAGAGCCCTATTGTTACTGCTTAACTATAACATTTTCACACAGCTTAGTCTTCCTGCACTTACATTTGGGACAATGCAAATTTCAACCCAAAGTAAGCAGACCTAATATGTTATACATTTTGCACATATTGTACTTCATTTTTATTCAATTCACGACATGATTAACTAAACTTGGCGAAACAAAAATGAAAGCCATTGCAATTTAGTTTTCTTCAACCGATGTTCATTATATATGCAAATCCAAAATGACTCACTTCCATGTGATGGAATTCCAATAACCACCCAGTAAGCAGTTTCTCTGGATGGAATTGTGCTGGCATTTGTTTTAATTTCCCCTCATTTATAGAGTGCTAAAATTAATGTACATAAGTACAGTTGCTGCAGGGGGTTAATACACATTCATATATTGACCTGAAGTTTATTTATAGTGGCATGTTCATTGGTTACTTAGGTGCACTACCAGATAAACGTACATTGCAACAATATTGTGATCACTAGAGAATATTAGATACTGCTCTCGATCTTCAGCATTTGTAAACTGTATGTTCTGTGCATATGTGCATGAAAAATTAATGTTTAACAGTGAATAAAAAAGAATAATTTATACTGTTACCGAGATTCATCTCCCAGATTCAATTTTCATTAGCAGCCTGTATAAGTTATAACTTTACAACATGTTAAATGGCCCCTAATGCTAATGTTTTCATAGTCACTATTAATTACTGCACATGATGTCTAATTCCCCACAGGATTATCTCCAGAGTTATCTATCCATTGGCAAGGCATTACATTAACTGCACTGATTTACTGACCAGCAAAAGTCATGTTGAAATTGCAATAATTTTGTCTACTTTGCAGTTCTACAAAATCAATAAACTTATTATGCAACTGCAAACACCAACAAATTCTCTCATTCTAGCAATGCAAACTAAATTCCAGTGAAACCAAAATGCCTATTTTTAAAACAGTGCTCAGATCATGAATTATGTTACAGTTTATCTTGTGGCTATGCATCAAAATCTGCTGTGATTATAATTACAAATCTGGCTATATTACAGAATGTTGCCTGCTGGACTAGCAATTGCTAATGATATTGGAAATATGAAATCTATTAGAATAAAATGTTATTTCACAGTGCAGCCTTAGACTAACACCTCAGAGCTTATCAAAAATTAGCTTGTGAATGACTTCATGTGCACTTGTATTTTGTTTTCTGTTGGATGTTAAGTACTCTAGACTCTTATAAATCCCACATTTATAAATTGCAGAACTTTAAAATAGGTGGTTTAGGAGATACAAAAAAATACAAGTTATTCAATATTCTATGGTGAGAAAGAGGATTATGAATGGGAGCAACGTGGGTCTAGGTGGTGTGAAGAGTAAGTAGCAGTAATGTAAACACTCACCTGAATGTGGCAGTGCTGATGAATGGAGCTCCCTTCTCTGTGTCTCTTAGGATAAAGAACGCATCAGGAAGCTTGCTTCTGACTTGAAAATCTGTTCCCCCTCCCTCACTCCCCCTTCATTCTTTATGGAAGGGGGCTCTGATATTTTCTCTATGGAAACGCTCCCCTTGTACACATAGGAAATGTAGTGATCACAGGATCTATTAATAATTTCCTAGCAAATACCTGATTTGATTTCAGAAGAAATAAAAAAAAATGCAAGAGTCCCTCATTGATTAAAGATACCTAGTTCATTCAGAAAGTGCTGCAATATGGAATCTCTTACATACAAGGCAGGGATAACAGGTGTCTTTCCAATTAGAGTCTGGGCTGACAACTACAAGGGGGGCTAAATGAATAGCAACAGGTTGGACACACTTATTCTGTCTCAATACCTACTACTGTCTTTTAACTTTAACAAAAAGTCAATCCTAAAATTGGGCACCGGGAATTGGGGCTATATCTTTCTATTCAACAGTAAAGTGATTCTGTGATTTCATCGCTAACTGCTAAAAGGTAGAACTACAAAAGATGAAATGGCACGTTTTTAGTACAGCAAGTAGTAAAGAGAACCAATTGATGGCATAAGGGTATGTGTGATGACTGCAGGTCCCTCAGCAAGAATAACATTGACTAAAACTTCCATCCCCAGACAGTCGCTATTTTTAAGGAAAGGGACATCATTAACTGCCATAGACAGAATACCATTCAAGCAAATGGGAAACAGTTTTCATCACTCTGCATGGCTGCACTCTGCAATTTAAGCTGGAAAAGAAAATCCAGTGCTGAGTGCAATATCAGCTGGAGCATGGTAGCTACACATGGTGGATAGGTAGGGGCTATGAGTATTGTTGCCTAAATGCTCCGAAAAGAGCACAGAGACCTGCAGCCATTTTAAAGGTAGAAAGGCAGAAAAAATTATAAGATCCACTATAAGATTCAATGGGGCTGTGCCTGATTGAAACAGGTGCTAATTGTCTGCACTATTGTAGGTGAATAAATGAAACATAAATGCTTAGCAGGTGGGCAACAATACACCCAGGATTTCACCCTGTTGAACTTCTAGGGTAGAAACAGGCATCCTCTGTGAGGTTATACCCTTTGGCCCACAAGGCCCTGCCCTGTCAGCTCCTTAAAGGACACCCAGAGGTTTCTGGCTGTCTTCAGGGAACTCTCCCTAGCCTACTCTTATTTCAAATCAACTTTCCCATGACCACCAATATCCGCTTATATTCCTTTTTTTGCAATGATTTTCTGACTTTTTTGTTTCATGCCCAATTTGAGGTCTAAATAAAGTAATTAGTGAGCCAATTTAAGTCATACCAGAGTTATAGATTCATGAAAGCTTTAACATCCATATATAAATAGTTGCAAGATATGAAAGATGGCAAATATTCACCCCCAAATCTTACCGTATCTGACCTTTTAACTTTCTGTACTTTCAGGAATACGTAGGAAGGCAAATTCCTCAAATGTCTGCATGACTTACCTTGAGGATGGTCCCCCATTGTTTTTGGCTACCAAGGAAAATCACATGCGCTCCTACAACTAAATATATTGTTTTAGGTGAACTCCTTATTCCTGACCACTAGTCCTAAAGCAGCTCTCAGTATCTAAGGGACCATATAGTAAATGTTCTAATCAGGTCTGGTTCAAGCCGGCCGGACGCCCAAGGCAACCTAGCCGGCCACTTTGCCACCAACCTGGTATTCCCGATGTAGAGATGTATGACCAGGGGGGAATTGCGCACAGAGGAGCACACCAAGCACCAGTGGGGAAACAAGGGTCCAGACCAGGGGGAGGAAAAAGCAGAGGTACATGCTTGGCACCCCCACTTTCATTGTGCCCTAGACATGTGCTTCTTCTGCCTACCCCTATTTACGGCCCTTGTTCTAATGCTTTATTTACCAGTACATCCTTCTAGCAGACACAAGGGCACCCTTTCCGATTAGAATAAAGAAGGTTCCATCTAAACATTCAGAAAGGTTTTCTTTACAGTGTGAGCCGTGAGCCATGAACTTCCCGAATCAGTTGTACTGACTGATACATTAGATAGCTTCAAGAAGGGGCTATATGGCTTTTTATCAAGTGAAAATATACAGGGTTATTGAAAATAGCTTTTAGTACAAGTTGATCCAGGGGCTGGCCTAATTACTATCTTCCCCCTCTGAGGCAAATTAGAAAGGCTTCAGACTTTTTTTTAACTTCCTGTGGATCAACTAGCAGTTAGGCTGATTTTATATTGACATTAAGGGGGTTATTTATCAAAGGTCGAGTTTCAGTAAAAACTCAAATTTTTCAGAATAAAGAAATACTCAAATTTTTCGAGATTTATTATGCCCCGAAGCTGCAAAAAGCTTGAATCTGAAAATACTCCTTGACCTGTCGAGGTCATTTAGAAGTCAGTGGCAGAGGTCCCTTAAACCATTTGAAGATGTTTTTTGCCTTCATAATTTTTTTTTTGGGTGGTTTGCACTCGATAACTCCATCAATTCAAGTACATTCGAGTTTCCCCCCCCCCCGATTGCATTCATTGGCGTTTTTTACATTTTGTTTTTTTCATAAATAAGCAAACATTTGAGTTGTGAGTTTATTCGAATTTATACCACACAAACTTCACAAACTCACCCTTTGATAAATAACCCTAAGCTACTATGGTATTATGTTGTATTTTATTATGTATTATGTGTCTTACATAGCAATTAAATCTACTGCATATTTATGTTTTTAGATGTCAGAATGCCCCTTTAAACCTTACAGAGAAGATTGCTGGCACTGAAGCGATTAAATCGGCATTTTCGCCTAAATTTGAAAACAGTATGGAAACATACTAATAAACTAAAAATATGGTGTTTTCACGTGAAGGTTGTAGATTCTACATTGTGTGGCAATAAAAGGATTAAAATGTATATAGCTTGAATTATTCTTAAACCATGTAAATACTAAACATTTGTAAATAATCTCCAGGGAATTGCTAACAGAATTACAAGTAATTTTATCCAAGTGTAGCTTGAGTTCTGCTATACTCTGGAGAAAATCAGCAAACAGACCCACCGAGAATATATAAAAATTACAGGTCGGAATCTTAATTTATTCTGAAGAATACACAGAGGAGTCAGTGTGCATCTGGACACCGTACAATAAGCGGCCGTAGGAGTTTGCTGCCTTCAGTGCCGATTCCTTAGACGCTCTGAATACACAATAGGCCTGTTGGCTGATTTGCTCCTGAGTGTAGTGGCACTTGAATTGTATTTCCATGTAATTAATGCAGACTGACATCAGGGGAGCTAAATGATCACTAAATAGGTGCCGGACACCGCTAGAGTGGCGTCTGCAGAAGGAAGGAAATGATACAGAATGTATTATAAAGTGGGACAATTATAAAATAGTAAACTATCATATTCAAATGTGATTTGTGTATTTGCATCTACATTTGTATTCACATAATTCATGCTAAGCAATCACATGGTTTTTATCTGCAGCTTGTTTCAGTGTACTTGACTGTCATATATGGTTATTTACTGAACTTGTGTCTTTGGCATGCGTTTGACTATGATACTGCTAGCGTAAAACAATCTTGCAACACCGTATAAGTAATTTATGCTTCTGGCATACTTGAATCGTCATGTTACCTAGAGATGCCCTCTCGTACACCCACTCACTGCTTCATAACTTCTACATCTACAAAGTTACTCATCGCGCTGAAAAAACACACTGTGTACAATGCCTTAGACTGGAATGCACAATGCCTCAGAAAAGTTCAAAATTAATATTATTGGTTATTATGATAATATATAATGTTGTAATTATTAGTTATAGTTAATATAAAATATATATGTGTGTGTTTAGATATATATTAGGTTATAGGGATAGAACAGATTATTGGTTAAGTAAAAATAATGCACATTTATCTGATAACAATCTAAACACATTCTCTGGCTCCTCCTATAAAATAACATTGGCATAATCACCTTTTTTCTTTTTGAGGTTATCAAAATGTTTGTCTTCCATGCAGTCTGTTGCTTTGACAACTAAAATATGTATGACACCATTATTACAAAGAATAATGCACCCAAATTAAGAATTATAAGGGTACATGACTGTAGAAATTCAACTGGCAGTCTTTCATGTAATGCTGAGCCAGAGTTTCTACAGAGATCTTAGACTACACATAAGTGGGTTTTGGCTAAATATCCCTGATATAGGCGCTCATTTCATGAATTTCATGAATTTAAGACACCAGTGTAGGAATTCACAAAACTACAGAAAATGTAATTTAGAATACTTACCTATGGCAACCAATAAATGTTTACTTTCATTAGTCTTAATGGGCCTTGTTGACGAGTTAATTACTAAAGCATTCCTATTAGCTATAACTCATAGTAAAAACCTTTTAGTTCTAGTGAATTCCTGCCACACTTAATTTAATTTTTACAGACTCGTATCACTAACGTGGAAAGCTACCACTTGCAAGTTACTGTTTTATTATTACACAAAAATGAATCATTTTTATTCACTTAAAATGGCCTTCCGATAATTCGTGATTTCTGGATAAAGGGTGTCTGGCATCCCATATGTGTATTAACTTATAGATGAAAAATTGCAGTTTGTGCTCATTTTTCATTTGCTGGTTTTCAAGCATGGGATGAAACTACATCCAACTCCAACGGGCATATTTATCAATTTATCAAAGGGTAGAGTTCACCATTTCATAAATACACTTCTAAAAATCCCATAGGAATGCATATGAAGTGAGTGAGTTTTTCTGTGGTGAGCTTTAATCTCACATTTTGATAAATGTGCCCTCTAAATCTTATAGTATAGTACTGTATTTAGCTCTTGTATAGCATTCTGATTTGTTAATGTAACAAATTGCCTATATAAGAGGCTAGAGGAAAGTGGACAGTGGAAATAGAAGAGGAAATGTAAGTAGAACAATAATAACAAGGGGACACAAGTAGTAGGTTACTATATTGTGAAAAAGGTGGAAAAAAAGGGAGAGGACATTATTGACAGGAAGAGGGCCATGGATATATAAAAAATGACAAGTATATGTCTATGAAGGTTTTCATTTGTCCACATCATGATATACAGTATCTAGTGGAGATAAGTATAAAGCAACTGGACTTTCTGCATTTTCTTAAAATGTTTCACTGCTCATCCAAGTGACTTCTTGATTTCTGAGTGGTAGGAATACCCCGGCATGTAAAAAGATAATACAGGCACCAACATCGAGCTTAATGGTTCCATTGCACTTATTCAGATAGGAACGAGGTGAAACTGATAGGTGTCATCCAGTCGCTTCCAGTACCCCGATTTTCACTGAAGCAGGCCTATGATGGGCCATTTGCTAATGTATAGATCAATTCACTATTCCCTAGACTGGACCAAGGAAAACCATTGCTATGTCCCCAGTGTCACCTTACACCCAGGGGCATATTCATTAACATGAGAGTCAAACACCACCGGTGATGTTGCCCATTGCAACCATTCTTAATTTTGCAGGTGACTCTTCTAATTGCTGATTGCTTGCTATGGGCAACATCACAGTGATGTTTTTATATATCGTTGCCCGAGTGTACCAAGCATAAGAGATCCATTCTGCATTTATTATTGGAATCTCACAGATATGTCAGGTAATACTCTGCACCCAAAGGCAGTTCAATTAATGTTTGCCTTGCACTACCCTGGCATAATGTAAGTATTTGCAACTGTGAAAACCCATTTGGTGACATTTAGGGGGTTAATTATCAAAGGTTGAATTTTAGAGGTTTTTTTTTATACCTCAAACAAACTCACAACTCGAATGGTTTCCTATTTAAGAAAAAACTTGAATGGAAAAACACTGGAATCAGCGAGTTCGGGGTTAACAACCAGAAAACTCAATTTGATCTTAATCTTGAAAAATTCGAGGTTTTTTTTTACCAAAAAAATAACCTTGAAAAATCTAATTTGCATGGAAAACACAACTCGATCCTGAATAAACCTGCCCCAAGTTACACTGATGCCTTCAACATGTTTCTTTTTGGCTATGCAAGTTACTTAGTTTTAAAGCAATGAATAGCATCAAGTACCTTGGGATCAGTATCCAGGGAGACATTCTAGCTGCAGAATTTAATTTTTTTTTTAGAAGAAAACAATATACATGAATGCAAAGGATAGAGTTTTTCTTACTAATGCCTTTTCTCAAACCCAAGAATTGTAGCAAGTTAGACTGATATAATCCCTCTTGGGAATTTAGGGTGGCTTCCTTTATTGCCAGGGACATCACTTCTCTAACTCTGGCCATATACTTGCAATAAAGGGAAGCTGACACCAAAAAAATTTCTTTTAAAAAAATGATTCTTCATTTGAAGTTACCTATATGTCATGCTGACTGTTTTCTCCTTAAAGCTTTCTTTCACTTAATAAACCCAGTTCTGCATCCGACTGTGGCCGACTGTGGCAGCCAGACTCCTGCTTCCTGTCAGAATGTGAGCTCGATGATGTCACAAAGGGGTCCGAGCTTCCTCCTCCTCTCCGCTATATCTCTCTGGCATCTGTGAACCACGTGTGCTTTAGTAACTGATTTGCTAAGTACTGTAACTTGGTCATCATTTATATAGTTTCTTTATTATTATATAATGAAGTATAAATGCATATTCATTCTCTTTCTCACAGTGTCACACTGTTTCGGTGACTTGCGGCTGCCGCTGCGGAACTGTTAAGTCCTCCTCCTCCTGGGGCTTCTCCGATCCAGCCGGCAAGACTGTGGCAGCAGCTGAGGCCAAACACAGGCCCCTGTCCTGGAGTCGGAAGGGCTCTCCTCCTGACGGGCGAGTGTTAGCGCAGACAGTCTGCTCGCTGGGCCTTGATACATCCCGCGGTGCACTGGGTAGAGGATCTAAGAATACTGTGTTCAAATGATAAGGACAGCAAACAGCCCGAGATGGAAATAGTGTGCGAACTACAGATGTGGGACTTCTCTTCTCATACCGGCTGTTACATCAGCGTGCAAATGACGTCACCAAATCTATCCGCCCTCCACCCAGTGCACCGCGGGATGTATCAAGGCCCGGCGAGCAGACTGTCTTCGGCGCTAAGAGACGTGCTAGTTCCGTGCGCATCTTCTCTGCGCCAACACTCGCCAGGACAGGGGCCTGTGTTTGGCCTCAGCTGCTGCCACAGTTTTGCCGGCTGGATCGGAGAAGCCCCAGGAGGAGGAGGACATAACAGTTCCGCAGCGGCAGCCGCAAGTCACCGAAACAGTGTGACACTGTGAGAAAGAGAATGAATATGCATTTATACTTCATTATATAATAATAAAGAAACTATATAAATGATGACCAAGTTACAGTACTTAGCAAATCAGTTACTAAAGCACACGTGGTTCACAGACGCCAGAGAGATATAGCGGAGAGGAGGAGGAAGCTCCGCCCCCTTTGTGACATCATCGAGCTCACATTCTGACAGGAAGCAGGAGTCTGGCTGCCACAGTCGGCCACAGTCGGATGCAGAACTGGGTTTATTAAGTGAAAGAAAGCTTTAAGGAGAAAACAGTCAGCATGACATATAGGTAACTTCAAATGAAGAATCATTTTTTTAAAAGAAGTTTTTTTGGTGTCAGCTTCCCTATAAGAACCCTAACATAGGTGCTAAAATATACCAGTGGAATTAACCATACCCATCAATCAAATCTTTTGTACTGTGGTGATAAACGTAATTGTTGATTGCTTGGGGGCACATTTACTATGGGTGAAATATCGAGGGTTAATTAACCCTCGACATTCGACCATCGAAGTTAAATTCTTCGACTTCGATATTTGATTTACCGCAATTCGTTCGATCGAATGATCGAAGGAAAAATTGTTCGATCGAATGATTAAATCCTTCGATCGAACGATTTTCCTTCGATCAGAAATTGCTAGGAAAGCCTATGGGGAAGGTCCCCATAGGCTAACATTGGTGCTCGGTAGGTTTTAGGTGGTCGAAGTTTTTTTTAAAGAGACAGTACTTCGACTATCGAATAGTCGAACAATTTTTAGTTCGAATCGTTCAATTCGAAGTCAAAGTCGTAGTCGAAGGTCGAAGTAGCCAATTCGAAGTAGCCAAAAAAAAACTTTTTCCTTTTTCCTTCTAATCCTTCACAAGTAAAGTGTACATGCACTGATGCCAAGTAGCACCTATGTTAGAAGGAGAATATGACATTATATGAGCTGAGGAGTATATCGAGACCATTTAAAACTGATTATTCAGTTTAGAGCAAATGCTTGTAATGCTAATTGATTATGTAAGTAAGTATGACAGAAATGTGAAAAAGCAAGAAGATGTGTGTATACTGTACATAAATGCAAATGGTTTTGCATCTTTAACCCACACTCCTCTGATCTTTTTTTCTTTCTCCGAGCACACTTTTCCTGCATACATTATACATTAACTTGTTTACATATCAGGCTAGAATAATGGAGATTCTATGACAACAAAGTTGTAATTTACTGCTTTTATGACATAGATTAGAGATAGGCGAGCGACAGCTATTTCCAATTGCATTGCAGTTTTATTGTAGCTAGATTACTCTACTTATCCAACTGCATATCCTATCCTTAAGGATTTCCGCACTCAAGGTAGTGGATTCCTGCCAAAATAATTAGACACATTGCTAAAATGACCAAAGTGCTCTTTAAAACTCTAATTCATGCTCTCCTTGAAATCTGAACACACCTGTGTGGCTCTGTTGTTAACCCTTTCTGGTGGTATCACCCTTTAGCAGTGCTTATCTGTTGGTTGCAGGCTCTTAAAACTTGAATTTATCTAATTATTCCATGAAAACAAAGTCAGCATAACTTCCTTCCATGAATTGAACTCATCAATAATTTTTCTCCAAAAAATCGTAGCGACAAAATGTCATGACAATTCGCACTGTATGATTGACACTCTAAAAACTCGATTTTATCAAATTTTTGCTGTGAAAACTTGACTTTTTCTGATTATCTGACGAAAAAAAAACAGATTTTTTTTGGATTATCCAGCGCAGATCACAATGTCAAGAAAAAACTTCATGGACATCTGCCATTGACTTCTACATGGCCTTGACAGGTTTGAGATGATATATTTTCAAATTCAGATTTTTTAGCAGCGTTGGGGTTTTACTTCAAGTTTCTTTTCCACGAAAAATCTAAGTTTTCCCCCTAAAATCCTTGACCAGAAAAAAATCGAGGTTCAATAAATGGAATCCATTGTATCTGCAAAGCTGTGCCCAGAGATTTGGCCACAATATACAGCACCTTACAAAGCATGCAGACTACTCTGTTTTGTGAAAATACCAAGCAAAGTCTCATACGTAGAGGCCTATTTATTAGATGGAAAATTTTAGTGGTATTAGCGCTTTTTGAAACCACGATAATGTTTGATTTCTCTAAAACCACGAATACTATGAAAGTTATTTTTAGAGAAAAAATACAATTCCTGAAAAAAATTAAATCCGAATTTTTGTAAACCAGCCCCTTAATCTGCGTAAAGTGTAATATCTAACACAATCATTATTATCAACAAGAACAAATATCATGAGGCTCTCCTCTATGAATAGTTAGCTTTTACTTTATGCAATAAACTTTGTGTTCTGGATGATTGAAGATAAAATATAAAGTCAGAGCTCTAGAAATGCTTACTAGTAAGTACATTGAGTACTGCTATAGATGTTTATTACAAAAAATTCTGTCCAAAATTCAGTCCAATTCTTTGAGAAAGTAAATCAGGGCTTTTATATTTGTCAAAGGTTTAAGGATTAATCTGGTAAGACATTTGTTGATATGAATTGCAAAAACAACACTAATTACAATCTAAAAAGCAAATTGTCAGAGAAAACGTCTGGCCAGTTCACGACTGCATTCCTCAGAGGAGGCCAGGAAGAGTTGCAGAGAACACAGTGTTTGTGAAATACATCATCTCTATGACAGCGTCACGCATTTCAGGTCTTGCTTTAATTGCCTGTTCCTATAGCTGTTTGTGGTAATTAAAAAAGGTTGTAATTTACATTATTTCTTAACCCCCACATTACCAGTGATTTGCTTGTGTACCCTCTGTTTTTAAGGAATACAATGCTACTGTATGCACTCATTTGGTGAGAAAATGAGTCTGGGAACAACAGACCTATATGCATCATCCAATGCTGGGGGGGGTACGGCAGTGCTATTTTTCTTCTACCCGCAGTCCAAACCCATAAAGTGGGGACTTTTCTACAGAAGAAGAATCTGCATATTTTAGTTATAGGCGGTGTCGTAAAAATTGGTATCCTCAGTATTTCCAAGAATCTCTTTGTTTTTCACTTCAGTTTGTAGTGAACTGTTCAGTTTTCATGTGCATATTCTACCTGGAATCTTGTTTCTCTGCTGTTTAAATGTGGCAAATCAGTTTCCCTAACACAGTATGTCATTGTGGTTGCTTTGCAACAGTATGACCTGATTCTCATACACCCCTGGCCCATGTGTATTTAGAATTCCCAAGATAAAAAATATTGTGTTTTTCTGGTAATTGCTGTTATAGTAATCTCATATACTGCAAAACCACTGCTAATGTCCTTTTTACTGCTTCATAGAGACCAATATATATGTTTGAAAAGATTAGTCCGTCATATAACCATGCCCATTTCTGCTTATTATAGTTAGACTGGACTAATTTGTGCCAGCCTATGTTTTTCCAAGAATAACTTTTTTGTAGAAGTCACACATACAAACCCAAAATCACTAGGGGGTGTTAGGTACTGCAAAGTGATGCAACTTTATTCATCCCTGTACTTTCCAGCTGAATGTTATGCCAGTCACATTTCTACCATCTCCATTCTCTTGCTCTGCAACATAATTAAGAATTTCTGTATCCCAATGCCTATCCTTCATCCAAGCAGCTTTAGGCTTAGGGTTTTTGATTACTACATTGATAGTTTTGGATTTTTGTCCATTTTGCTTAGTGTGTTGGTGTCTACACAGAGAAGAGATCTGATTAATATGGGTAACTAAACCAGGGCAAACTTTCCAACTTTTTTAACATCCATTTGTATGCAGCAATCAAACCTTATGGCCTGAAGCCCTCTTAGGAGCTGAGTTAGTTAAACCCTGTTTATACCACATTTCCTACCCTAGTTTTGCCATGCTTACCCCAATGTGCTTCACGTGGTTCAGCCCTAAGTTGCTATATGGTTTTAAAAGTTCTACGCAAAAACTTAGTTTGTCATGTGATAGTACTATAGTAAGACACTATCCTGCTGTCCTACAGCAACTCAGACAAGTCACTTCTACAGGCAAAGGAGGTTTCTCTCAGAATGTCTGAAACACCAGTTGGATGTCTGATTATAACAAGCATGTAAAACTAAAGAGAGTTGAAAGGCAAAACTGAGTTTGTAACTTGCCCAACTAAGGATGAAATACAAACCAGAGAAAAACTGAAGAATATAAAAGGATCTTCAAAAACTGCTGATACACAACAGCTGTAAGAACTTGGGACCACATTACATGGAAATAAGATGCATCTGGAGCAGAAAAGAACGATAGACAGGACAACATGTCTTGTCCCTTCCGAAAAACCTCTTTGACATGCCGAGACTGAGAAGAGTTACAAGAAGAGTTCTTAGGATGGACAGTGCACAGTCTTAAAAGGAAATGTAAAGATTACAGCCAAACTAAATCCCCATATAAGATTTCTTGCAAAGGGTTGCTGAAAAATTGGAACACTATCATAAGCTCACTATCCTTCTAAATCCTACTCAATACATGTGTGGGTAGCTTGAGCATGTGCTGTTAATACACATGGATTCTGTTGTCCAGTGGGTAACATGCAACAAGACAGGAGCTAAACAACACAATAAAAATATATGTGTACACAATATATGGTTGTATTATTTGTTGTTCCACCCTTAGGTATATAGTATGTCACTTCTGCAATGTTCCTACTAAACAAGCCTGTAAAGAAACCTGTATATTAGGAGCTACAGACGTCAACTTCAAGTAGTGTGAAGTGTGTCAGATGTAACTGTTAGTAGAGAGCTGATCTGAACTGCATGTACAGCTTGTCTGTAAGTGAGGACAGACACACCAACTTCTGTGTGAACAGTAACTTGGTTGCTTTATAGAACTCAGCATAAACATTTCAGCATAACATGTGTCTGTAATAGGAACTTTTCATAGGGAGCATACACAGGAAGAGGAATAAGAGAATAACACAAGGTTACAGGTCAAACATGACATCACATTGCTAAGCAACAATAGACCCGCCCTGCATTAAGTAACATGCACTGGAACAATCTATGTCTGTTGTTTTCCATCAGTAACACCTGCATTACCAGCAAGCAAAGGCCTGAGGTTCTTGACTGGGTATGTGGGCACAAATAATTTTACAGCATATATATGTCAAAACAGTTGTACTTTACTTGATGCCTTATTACGAAGGATGATAGGTTCTTGTTTGGCAACAAAGAAAGGGCTTTTCATCATGAAATCTCATATTTTTCATATCAGATATCAGTCCAGTGCCTTTCAGTGCTTAGAGAACATACTGTATGTTGCTGCTAAACAGAAAAATAAAAATATACTGTATGGAGAGAATAAATAGGCTAATAATTTTGCATCATTCAAGACAGACAGTCTTATAAATAGATATACCCAGTGAACAAGAAAAATATAGAAAATGTGTTCCCATATTAGATAGAAAAATGTGACAGATGTTTACTATACTAGAATATCTGTGCTAAGAAAATTACACTGAAAAGGAAGAGACAGATTATGACCAACTAGTCACTCAATAAAAAACAAATGAAGGTAATGGCCTGTAGTGCCTTCTGGTGGTACGTAACCATCATATCATTTTTAGGCTAGTAATGTGAGATGTTTCCTTTCATAATTAAAAATATTTAGAACATGCACACCAAACATATGGCTTTGACTGGCTGCTCTCATTCGGCTCCAAAATCTGTTGGAGGTAAAGATTCCAAATAATTTGTTTGTCATCAGAATGCCACCTTGTTGTGCCAAGTCACCAATTTAAATGTCATACTTAAACATGGCCTGCCTATGCACTTCCACTGTTTCCACAGTGTGAAAAAAACACTACAGGTGTTCCTCAGTGTCAGCTGCCACTGATACATTTGTGTTTAAGGGACTCATTTGCACTACATGTTTGGCTATGTTTTTTATATATATATATATATATATATATATATATATATATATATATATATATATATATATATATATATATATGGTTGTCAAGGGCAAAAATAAAAAAACATGAATTAGACAACTGAAAATCATTGGAAATGTGTGGTGCTCTGTTGTGTCCTATAATAGAAATAGGGAAGGTGGTGTTTCTATAGCCCTCCTGTCTCATTTTTGTATTAAGGCAGTGCTATGTGTAAAGCAGGAGGCATGTAAATACCTTTTGTTTTCAGAGGGCTTTACACTGAGAGGAAAAAGAACACGCCCGTGCTTGTGAAACAGATGGCTTTGTGCTTAAACCGCAACCTCCAACCCCAGCAACCTGCAATATATCGGTATATGTAGAAGAATTCTAAATTAATTGCTGTTTCAAAGGAATATTTTCTGGCAATGGAGGAGGCTGCGGTGACATCACACATTGTATCAAATCATTAGAAAAATTGTTTAAATAAATGGTGTTGTCCTTTATGTATTGTAAAGTAATGGCACAAATGTGCGGCTATCAATTGTACGTTTCAATGCAACAATCTAAAACTAACATTCAGATTTAAACTGTAGGATTAAAATCATAAAAATAACAAATCTGGCAATGTTCTGACCATTTATTGACAGCATTTGCCATTAGTGGTGGTTTGATTTTTTTTCCTTACATTTTCCTTCCCCCAATGTAAATAAACTTGGTTAGATCAACAGATTTTATCCACAGCAGGTCAAAATGCAAATGCAAACTGCAAGGGCCCAACTGTTTTGTAAGACACAATCAGATTTTTCATTGCAGTGCTTTCTGTAATTCTATAAACTACATTTTATAAAGATCTGCAAAAACAATCATTTTAGCAAGCCCATTGTGAAATGGTCATCTTGTAAATTCACTTAAATTGTGTTTCCTCTCTAATACAGTTCTCAACTGTCATGTCACACAGTTTCTTGTCTTAAACAGACAGAAGATCAGAATGTTCCTGTTTTTGTTTTACCATTTTTCAATAACCTTTAAAACTATTCTCTCCACTTTTCGTTACTTACAAGTAAATAAAAGTCAGCTATGTTTGATTGCAGCCCAGCGTCCATAGGTGGTCTGTGCCCATTACGTAAGTGCTGGAGAAAAAAAACATATAAATACATTAAAAGACTCAGAAAAGACAGATGTTACATTTTTTTGTTTTGACATATTTCACAATACCTTCCAGTTTTCAGAATATAGAAAAATTATGCAGGATCTGATCCTGTACCATATATTCTGTTTTTGAGTGTATAGAGCACTGTGCACTAAACATACATTAGAGAGGGAGATATATGCTGAAAAGTACAACGTATTGAAACATGAGAGTTGCTTGGGAATATGTGAGGCTAAAGCACCATGAATAAGAAAACAAAATAATAGGATGAGTAATATGACTTTCTTAATCATTCCTGGATGTGTCAGTAGTTGATGTAATAAGGTTGCCGGGCAGATAGATGAGACTATCACCTGATTATTATCAGTATTTGTATAAAACGCAAAAATCCTGATACCTAAAGTAAAGTAATGGATAGGCAGCAAAGTTTCCCAACTACCTGATAGTTCTGCCATATTATAATTTCCATACCTTGTATATATGCAGACAAAATCCTCATAATAATTATTTGACGAATAGTGGAGTAGAAAATTGGCCTAAAGTCACTTTCCCCTAATTGCCGCTGCACCCTTGTGCACTTCCAGAAGAATGTTCTCGATGTATATCTAAGGCTCAATAAACCCTCCAAGGTCATTAACATCAACTTAATGATTTTTAAATCAATATTTTACACTAAGAAGATATTTATGGGACAAACACAATGATATACAGACTATCTCATAAGCATTCTATCATCTTTTATATGCATTTAAAGGAGAAGGAAAGGCACCCCCAGTGATCATATTTACTTACCTGAAACCCAAGGCTGGAGCACCTACTGTATTAGGAGAAAACGGCACCGGCCCAGGATTCTACCAGCAAGCACCATGGAGTGATCTTCCTGCTGCTTCTTCTTTCTTCAAATTTCCCAGGGCAATAGAACAAAATAGCCAGCTTTTCATTTCGTTAAAGCTTTTCTCTCCACTGCGACTGCGCAGCCACGAGAAAAAAAGAAGAAGCCGGAAGACTATTGCTTCATGGTGCTTTCTGGAAGAAGCCCTAGGCTAGTGCAGTTTTCTTCTAATAGGTGCACCGGCCTGGGTTTCAGGTAAGTAAATGCTATCACTTGGGGGTGCCTAACTTTTGGTACCCCCACCTTTCCTTCTCCTTTAAACTAATATGGCTCATATTACATATAACAACCTGCTTGGTTTTCACAATTTATAAAGATTTTTATGAGACTTATCAAGTGAGACTTATTTTATCAATATTTTCCATAATTTACATACTGTAATTTCATATTTATTCACTATATTTTGCTTTATGCCCTTTGGGACTGCTTTAAGCATAATTTATTATAGCGCTTAGGAAGGAATATAAAGTAATAAAAGTCATTAACAAATGTTATTCCTCTTCGCATACAATTTTTCTTTTGCATGTATTTAATATAGCTTTGGCAAACCCAGAAAGTTTTTAGTGACCTAATCTGCCAGTGAAAGCAAGATTGTAAATTTTAGAAATTTACTGCAATGCAGTGTAATAAAACTTCTTTAAAAAAAAAGGGGGGGTTGGGTCAAAAGAATATGCCACTTTTAAGCAGGACTTATAAATGTGCTATACACAACACCTACATCTAATTTTAACTACAATCCCTATCACTATTTGAATTAAGGAGTGTGTCACACCAGTGCCAATCGGAAAGGGTGATCCCGCACCACATGATTCCCCCCACACTTGCAATTGGTGTTCAATATCACTGAAAGGGCATGCAAAAAACACTGAAGGAAACCAAGATAGTGTTGATAATGTCATCTACTAAGCCAGATGTTTTAAGCTAGAAATGAAATACACACATATATACAGTAGCTACAGTATATCTATCTATGGGGTAATTTATTAAAGGTAGAGTTGTGTTTTTCCAGAGTTTTTCGAGGGTAGATTCAAAAAAACTCTAATTGTTTCGGGATAAAAAAAACTAAAATCTTTCGATATTTATTATGCCCCGAAGTTTCTAAAAGCCCGAATCCAAAAATACTCCAGCTAAAACCTGTTGAGGTTGTGTAGAAGTCAATGGCAGAGGACCATTCAACCATTTGAAGATGTTTTTTGGATTTGTGATTTTTTTCCCCCAAATTGCATTCAATTGAGTTTTTTACATTCTGTTTTTTTCATAAATAAGCAAACTATCCAGTTTGAGGGTTTATTCGAGGTAGGAAAAAAACACACAAACTTGGCCTTTGATGAATAACCCTATCTATCTATCTATCTATCTATCTATCTATCTATCTATCTATCTATCTATCTATCTATCTATCTATCTATCTATCTATCTATCTATCTATCATCTCTCTCTCTCTCTCTCTCTCTCTCTCTCTCTCTCTCACACACACTATCTACCTCTCTATCTCTCTCTCTCTCTCTCTCTCTCTCTCTCTCTCTCTCTCTCTCTAATCTATCTATCTTATATTTTTAACATCTGTACCAGACCAAAGCCACCATAACCCATGGAGCAGTGAAGATCTATGTATTTAAAGATGCCATAGTCTAGGCAGTTTATCTTTAGGGTTTTCCAATAAAGATAAGAAGTCAGTTTATGTCTTAATGGAGTTTTATATCAGTCTGTAAACAATAACAATGCAATCTTTTCTTAATGTAACAAATATTCAAAATGAAAATAAATGTAACCAATTTAACAAATTTACTAAATATTCAAAATTAAATATAGGATGGCAATAAACAGATTTAGGTCCATCCAAAGGCCCTTTAATCTGTATGTAGAGCACCTGGCTAGCGCTCTGGATTATTCCCATAGGGACTACAATAAAATTGGAGAGCAGGAAGAATCTCAAGGATGTACATTCTGGGTCCAAAAGCTGTCAGTCTGCTATGGGAAATATGGGATGAAACTGTACACAAACAACAAATCATAGGAAAGGACTGTGCAGGGAGCAGTAAGGAAATGTGGAATAAGAACAGGCAAAATAGCAAAGAAAAATAGGCCTGGAGTAGTGGGAGCAAAAGGAGATAAGAAACAATGAAGAAAAGCATACTCATCAGAGAATACAAAAGACAGCAAGAGGAAAGTAAAGGATAACTATTTTGATGATGGGCCTTTGGTCAATGACTTACTGGTGGGTCACCAGTACCCATCTCTGAAATTTAATGGAATATGAATAACTCACACAGTATTTACCAGCAGAAGTAGGAAAATATGTTCTATGCGTTTGCATTCAAATGCACCAAAGTTACCAAAGGAACATTTGTCAGATAGCTGCTATTTTAGTTTATGAAATTAGTGGATTGACAGCTAGTAAAATAAACACTAGTAACTAAAAAAAAAGTTATTTTAAAAAAGGAAAGAAATACTGCAAAATAATAAAAATAATAATGTCTTTATTGTAAGACTTTAAGTTGCAGTAACATTTTCTGCTTTCAGCTCTTTTTATATTGTCCATCAAAATAATTCCATTGGAAATCTGCTTTCTTCCTCCATATTGCAGCTGTCCTCTGGATTACACGAGATGGCAGTCTTTCGTGGAAATGTGAAAATATACATAATCTCTGTTTTTGATTGCTGATGTGTGTATCGTCTCAGAACATGATCACCTCCCTCGGGATGAATCTGAAAGATAAATGAGGGGGAAAAAACAACATATTTTTTATACAGTAACTCTTTTATTTCTTTAACTCACCCATCACTAGTGTAGCATGCAGTTTTTTATGTTCTCGTAGAGACATTCGAACACTCTTCTTGTTTACCCTCAAGGTGACTATAATGTTCTACAACTATGATGGACCTTTCACAGACAAAGAGAGCAAAATCTCACATACTTTTCCCAATATGAAGAATCTCCTGCATTTTGCACACAAGCACATTTTCATACTAAGGGCAAACCCCCCCCCCACACACATTTTATGCCTGTTAATTAATTAGGAATGCACTGAATCCAGGATTCGGACAAACGTGAGCCTTTTTCAGCAAAGTTTGGATTTGACTGAATCCAAGAGCCTGGCCGAACGAAATCCAAACCCTACAAAATACAAAAACAATTTGCTGCTTTATGCAAACATCGGCAATTTCCACTCACATGTTTCAAATTCTGCCCATTGCTTGGGTTCAGATTTGCAACTGAATCCAGAGAGGAGGATTTTAGGTTTGGCCAAACCCAGATTTAGAGGGGTTGGTGAATTTCTAATTTAAAGTGGCCATACAACTTGTATTTATTTACAAATGTCCAAAATGCAAATCATTGGAATGGACTGAATCTTTGAAGTGCAAATCGAAGTAACAGTGGCACTTCTTAGAGAATGTTTGCTTCTTCCAGTGACTCTCATATAATTTAAGTAACACATTATTTTACATGATGCCTAATCGTAAATTGTAAATACCTTTGTGAAATAAGCTTACGTTCTAATATGTATGACATAATGTAAGTGTTTTCAGTTACTATGATCTGTTTTGTAGTTTCAAGATGTACGTTTTAAGCAAAATAAGGGCTGAGAACAATATAATCGGCCACAGGAGATGAAAAGCAGCGGAGAAAAGATTCTGGGCCAGTATCTAAAGTTCAGAGAATGCTATGGACTGTGTTGCCCCCGTTTGCATGCAGGAAAACAGATGGATCAAAGGAATACGTGTTATGAGCAGGAGACATATAGGAAGCCTTTATGAAATAAAGAACACATGAATTAGAAAGAGGTGTCAAGTGTTTTTTTTAATTATTTTAAATAGATTTAGAACTTAGCGTATGTGTCAATGGACAACACACAAAAAGGATGATTTACGGGGTTATTTATCAAAGGTCGAATGTTAGAGTTTTTTTATACCTCGAATAAACTTGAATGAACTCACAAGTAGAATGCTTTCTTATTTAAGAGAAAAAAACTTGATTCTGCAAAATTAAGTTGTGAAACCAGAAAACTCGAATTGATTGAAAAAAAACTTGAATCGCTCGCATTGTTTGAGTGTTCGGGCGAAACCCTCCAAAAAAACTTGAACATCATGCAGGCTATAAAATCTTTAAATGATTCAAGGGACCTCTGCCATTGACTCCTACATGACCTTGACAGGTTTTTGATGGTGTATTTTTGGTTTTGAGCTATTTCCAGGATCGGGGTATAATAAATCTTGAAAAAATAAATTAAAAAAAACATGGAAAATTTTAGTTTTTTAATCCAAAATGCGCATTTTTGGTTTTGAGCTATTTCCAGGATCGGGGTATAATAAATCTTGAAAAAATAATTAAAAAAACTTTTTAGTTTTTTAGTCCCAAAAATGTGAGTTTTGACAAAAAAAAAATCACCTCGAAAACTGTAATTTTTGTGGAAAACACAACTCGAACCTTAATAAATAGCCCCCTTAATGTTGTATTATAGCTTTTGAATCTATGGGTTTTAAAATCAGTTTTTCATTCCAGGAAGTCCTTATTTTTTCTCATTTATGGAAAGGCAGCTTATGAACTGTTATCTCTGATACACACAGCATGTAATGTACTGCAGAGCTCTGCTGCGCGTGGAGGCGGAAATGTCCCTTCCGGACATGCAAAAAAGCTGACTTTTTATAGACAGTCACAAGATTAAGGACCCTCGTTTATTGTAGCAATTTATAGCACTAACAGGAAGAGTTCTTTTGGAATATGATACAGTTTATTGGAACATCATCAAAGACAGAACTAATGTAGGTGTCTCAGATGTAAACCATAAAGGGCTTTTTATCAGTTTGCACATTAGTCTCATGTGTGCTGAGCCTACTTTCCACTGTCAATACACTAAACAGAAACTGACAATATGAATTGTTTCTAAGAAGAAATAATATGAAATGATTTCAGAAAATGATGAACCATAGGTGCCATGTTATACAAGGCAGGGGCGTAACTACAGAGGAAGCAGACTCTGCAGCTGCTGGGGAGCCCAGGAAGTATAGGGGGCCCATTAGGCCCAAATAATGAGCAGTATATATTTGTAAAACAGGACAATCTCTGGATATGTTGGGGGCCCTAAAATGAATTTGCTGTGGGGCCCAGTAAATTCTAGTTACACCACTGATATTCTCCATGCGAATATCTATCCTTGGGTGAAAATACTGATCCACTTCCTTCCACCCCGATATCACATTGCACAAACAGGCAAGGAATCGGCCTGTTAGTGCACAGACAGTGTGGCTTTATGTGAGAAAATGCATACTTTCAGGTTTCCACAGGTCGATGTCTGGGCAGAAGGAAGCAGATTACAATTTTCTCTTCCGGTGTAGATACATCGTTGCAGAAAACACTTTGAGGCACATTTATTAAAGGTCGAATTTCGAATTCACATGAATATTTTTTAAACTCTATTAAATTTGAATATACTCGAAATTCGACTGGGGGTTTATTTATAAAAAAAAATATATATCCACAACTTGGACTAATTTTACTGACTTGAATAGAATTCAAATCAAATTCGACTAAACTTGATTCGAGTTTTTTCTCAGAAAAAAACTCGAATGTCAGGAAGGCTACTAACATGTCTAAATTGGTCCCTGGATCTCTCCCATTGTTTTATACATGAACTCAGCAGGTTTTAGGTGGCAAATAGTCAAATTCGAGTTCTTAAAGGGTCAGAGTATGATAAATCTCGAAATTCTAATTAAAATGCAAATCGAGTTTGGATAATTCACAATTCTAACTTGAGAATTTTGACCATAAAAAAATGTGAAAATTCGACCCTTAATACATCTGCCTCTTCATGTAACATGGCCCTAATTAGCCAAAGGGGCATTCAAATTTTAATTTAAAATGTTATTGAGGACAAACCATGAATAGCTCCTGCTGAATGTTGATACTACAAAACTGTGCTGAAAAAAACCCCCCAGTCATTGCTTTAATAAAAATAAAATCTATGATTAATAGTTAGATGTTTAAAAGTAATTACAAACATGCCCATTGGTTTTGAAAGTCTAGGAAATGTTAAATGTTGCACTTGCCACTTACTTTTATTAAAGTCACAAAAGAAAAATAGTGCTTTGTCTATGCTCACCAATGGCATGTTTATATTGACAGTTAGGGGCAGATTTATCAAAGGTCGAATTTCAAAGTGACAAAAACTTCGAAATTCAACCATCGAATAGGGTAGTCCGACATTCAAAGTCGAAGGATTTTTAAGATCGTACGATCGTACTTCGATCGTACTTTGAATCGAATTATTCGAACAATTTAATCGTACGATCATACGATTTTACAAAAAAATCCTTAGACTTCTCAAAACTTAGCCAAATACTTGCTATAGGTTCTAGGAGGTCCCCATAAGCTAATATAGCAATTCAGCAGGTTTAACGTGGTGAAGTGTCAAGTCGAAGTTTTTCAAAGAGACAGTACTTCGATTATCGAATGGTCGAATAGTCGAAGCATTTTCACTTCGAGTCAAAGTCGAAGTTGAATTTGGCCTATTCGATGGTCGAAGTACCAAAAATTACTTTGAAATTCAAAGTTTTTAATTCGAAAATTCACTTTGAATTCACTTCGACCCTTAGTAAATGTGCCCCCATATCCAGAGTAGGCTACATTTGCTACTTCTATTATGCTGACTGGTTAAAATCTGCAGTTTCTATGTCTCTTCTCAGTTTACCTCTAATGGACAAGAAAAAAAATCTAACCTGGTTTAGTTTTACACCGCTGCTCACATCTGTATTTTGTTTTAAAGCGATTGCTATTTCCTCCACAACCACCGAATACAAAAGGCCGGCATACATCTGTTTTGTGGTGATAATACCAAACCAAGGTGTAATTGGAACAGAATCCTTCATCCAATGGAAGCACACAGGGATCTGAAAGGAAATGCAGATTATCTCATAACATCTACTTCTACAGCGTGATACATCTTGTATTTTCCTACAATAAATATATTATACATCTATATACACTAGCTCGTGTAGGTAAACATTTTGTAGTTTGTAAACTACATCTCAAATGAAGACACATAACTTTAAGAACTTAAAGCCGGGCTGATGTTTGCATCCTGTTTTAGGGATCTTTAATCCAAAACAGATTTCATGAAAATGCAATTCTGACATTTCTGAATCTCACATTCATGCACCATAAATGTTATTATTTCTGCTTTGCTTGTTACAGATGGCTGATAAAAGGTGACCAAAGTAATGCATTCAAATAAATTAACTGCAGCCCTATCTTTTACAATTGGGTGCATAGAGGCCAATGCCAATGCTACTTCTCCAACCAATGGCAGTTTTATAAAGGCATCCTTACTGGGGGTCGATATCTAATCGGCTCTTAGGCTAAAATGATGAATACTAAATGATGGGCCGTACATGGTATGGCCAGCATTTTTTTTACCAATCATACAGGTAGACAGCTCAATGATCAGAACAGCATATAGTTAAAAGGAACTGCAGAACCAAACACTGTCAGAAATGGTGCATTGGCTGATTAGGTTTTCAAACAGGGATTATCCACAAATCAACCAAAAGCCAAAGAATTATTATACCAAGAATTGCTAAAATTATTATCGTTTTGTGGAAAGACAGCTTAATTCCATGAGATATCTGTAGCCTGTAGCTCCACTGCAGAATTTTAGCAACTAGGGAAAAG
The DNA here is from genome assembly GCF_017654675.1 of Xenopus laevis. Classification (NCBI taxonomy): domain Eukaryota; kingdom Metazoa; phylum Chordata; class Amphibia; order Anura; family Pipidae; genus Xenopus; species Xenopus laevis. The sequence goes on along the minus strand of NC_054375.1, from coordinate 92,346,642 downwards.
TGAACCACTTGCAGTTCATTTGACAAAATGCTGTCATAGAGGCCCGGATTTGTGGAAAGGCCACAAAGGCCCTGGCCTATGGTCGCAGAATTTTAGGGGCAGCATTTCACCCAGCCATATCGCAATGGGGTCAGAAGTACTGGGAACATGTGGACATAGCTCTTGAAATACCCAACAAGATAAGACTTTTGCGTGCATATGAATGGGGGAGGTGGAAGGGAGACAGGGGGGGGGGCGACAAGTAGCTCTGGCCTAGGGGCTCCCTATTTATAAATCCAGCCCTGCTGCCATATTGAATGGGAACATTTTCTGTTTTGTTTCAAATATCAAATGAACAATGAATACTTATTTCACAGTGAAATATCAAAATATCTATTTCTTGTTTTGCAAGTTGAATCTTCAGAATAGCTGTTTCACTGGAAGGATAGGCCTATTATGCAGTATCAACTGAAATTTCAAGTGGGTAACCCAGAAGTCCAAGATTTCTGCCATTTATTTATAAGCACCTTACTAAGCATCACCATTCTGTTCTAGGAGTGTTAAAGATCAGCACCTCCACTGAGCTCTAACTCCTCAGGATCATAAATCCCTGATAAAAATTGATTTATAATTATGGAACTCTTTTCAGGACTGGAATAATTCAGTTACCTCCACTAGATTTGGGAGGGATCCAATTGCTGGCTTTATGGTAATAAGACCAAGATTGGTTGCTTTGGCTTTCCTATATACTGTATAAGGCAATAACTGCAAAATAACATTGTCAGGAACATTGTAAAGATCTTACTATGAAACAGATTTTCAGCCTCACGTTTTCTTCTCTGCGATTGCCCCATTAGCTCCTTATCATTTCCGTCTGCTGAGAAGTAAACATAATCACGATTATCAAGAGGGAGCAGTAAATAAGTCATACAGTTAAATATTGATCATTGCCCTTGTTTTACCAGTGCTGGATGAATGTCAAGGAACAACTGCTTAGTTTACATGTACAAAAAATGATATCTACAGCAATAAAATTCTAATGGCTCCCAGTATCTGAGCCAGAAAGGTCAGTCATTAGTCAGACAAAACTGAACTGTGCAAAATGCTGTTTGGATACTTTGATAGAAATGTCAGACAGAGACATTATCTATAATCCTCAGACAGATACAAAGAGCAGCTAACCTCTTCCATGTAAATTTTTTACCCCATACCCCTTGTAGAATTAAGCAGTAACTTTAAAACTTATGAGTATGAATTTTTAATTGGATGGAATTTACTAATATACATATATAATTAGCTAAAGTTATGTTAATTAGTGTAGGTGTTTTTTTTATTTGTACGCTAGACATAGTGTACAGATTGGGCCTGCAATAGGCCTTACAAAAATTGCAACCTCCTTAAATATTACTTTCCATCAGTAAGTTAATGTTTCTTTACTTTGAAATGTGTAAAAAGTGATTCTCTATTAAGATGGTTACACAAGAATCAGTTTCCGTGCTATCTCATTGATTACCTATGGATGAGTTTTCCAGAACTTTGTAATACATCATCATCCTCTGAGCTTTTGGTCACACTTTACATGGAATTATTTGGCATAACTTGTCCATATACAGTCATAAGAAAACTATTGGAAACCCCTCTCAGCCTGCATAATAATTTACTCCACTTTCAACAAAAAAAGATAACAGTGGGATGTTTTTCATTTCCCAGGAACATCTGAGTACTAGGGTGTTTTCTGAAAAAAGATTTTAGAGAAGCAGTATTCAGTTGTATGAAATTAAATCAAATCTGAAAAACTGGCTGTGCAAAAATGTGGGTACCCTCGTAATTTTGAATGCATGTAACTGCTTAATACTAATTACTGGCAACACCAAATTGGTTGGATTAGCTCGGTAAACTTTGAACTTCATAGGCAGGTGTGTCCAATCATGAGAAAAGGTATTTAAGGTGGCCAATTGCATGTTGTGCTTCTGTTTGACTCTCCTCTGAAGAGTGACAGCATGGGCTCCTCAAAGCAACTCTCAAAAGATCTGAAAACAAAGATTGTTCAGTATCCTAGTTTAGGGATAAACTGTCAGTTTCAACTGTAAGGAATGTAATCAGGAAATGGAAGGCCACAGGCACAGTTGCTGTAAAACCCAGGTCTGGCAGGACAAGAAAAATACAGGAGTGGCATAAACAGAGGATTGTGAGAATGGTTACAGACAACCCAGAAATCACCTCTAAAGACCTGCAGGAACATCTTGCTGCAGATGGTGTATCTGTACATCGTTCTACAATTCAGCACAAAGAACATCTGTATGGCAGGGTGATGAGAAAGAAGCTCTTTCTACACTCACGCCACAAACAGAGTCGCTTGTATGTAAAAGTTCATTTAAAGAAGCCACAGTCATTTTGGAACAAAGTGCTTTGGACTGATGATACAAAAATTTAGTTATTTGGTCATAATAAAAAGCGCTTTGCATGGCGGAAGAAGAACACTGCATTCCAAGAAAAACACCTGCTATCTACTGTCAAATTTGGTGGAGGTTCCATCATGCTGTGAGGCTAGTTCAGGGACCGGGGCCCTTGTTAAAGTCGAGGGTCGGATGAAATCAACTCAATATCAACAAATTCTTCAAGATAATGTTCAAGCATCAATCACAAAGTTGAAGTGAAGCAGAGGTTCGATTTTCCAACAAGACAATGACCCTAAACACACTTGCAAATCTACAAAGGCATTTATGCAGAGGGAGAAGCGTAAAATTCTGGAATGGCCATCACAGTCCCCTGACTTGAATATTATTGAAAATCCATGGGATGATTTGAAGCAGGCTGTCCATGCTCGGCAGCCATTAAATTTAACTGAACTGGAATGATTTTGATGGACAAATGGTCAAAAATACCACCATCCAGAAACTCATCAAAGGCTATAGAAGGCATCTAGAGGCTGTAACATTTCCAAAAGGAGGCTCAACTAAGTATTGATGCAATATCTCTGTTGGGGTGCCCAAATCACTCACCACACCTGAAGTCATAGCACATGCACAATCCACAGAATCTATTGTTCTCCTCATATGCTGGGTCCCATAGAGCATTCTGGGAGATATGTACCTTCCTTCTTATCTTTTCACAGACACTGTGCCACAACAGATTTCAATCACTCTTTACTGCTGTACTGCAAGTTAGAGTGATATCACCCCCTCCCCTTTTCCCCCCAGCAGCTAAAGAAAAGAACAATGGGAAGGTAACCAGATAACAGCTCCCTAACACAAGATAACAACTGCCTGGTAGATCTAAGAACAACACTCAATAGTAAAAACCCATGTCCCACTGACACACATTCAGTTACATTGAGAAGGAAAAACAGCAGCCTGCCAGAAAGCATTTGACTTGCAGGCACAAGTCACATGACTGGGGGCAGCTGGGTAATTGACAAAATGTCTAGCCCCATGTCAGATTTCAAAACTGAATATAAAAAAATCAGTTTGCTCTTTTGAGAAATGGATTTCAGTGCAGAATTCTGCTGGAGCAGCACTATTAACTGATGTGTTTTGAAAAAAACATGTTTTCCGATGACAGGATCACTTTAATATGTGCCTTCACATAGTTTTAAGAGAAAATAACAACAAGATGTTTAGCTTATGGTAAGTGGAGTAGAATAATTTATGACTGGTTGCTGTGTATGAATTATTACAGCTGGTGCAAACCCTGTAGCAGCTACTACATGTTAAATACTATTTAAAAATTGTGCTTTTTTAGCACAAATAACTTCATAAGGTAGGGTAAATATGCTAGGTTTTCATATTTTTTGATATACTGACAGATATAAAATAAAACACAGACAGCTCCTCCTATCATGCAAAAAGTGTAAAGTCCAAAAGTTACAAGCCCCGTCGGTCAGGCGCAGATTTATTAAGAGTCAATGTGAAAATTCAAATTTTCAAATTTTTTATGTCAAAACTCTCAAATTCGAATTGTAAGCTATCCAAACTCGATTCAAATTTTAATTTGCATTCAAATTTTGAGATTTATCATACTCTGGCACTTTAAGAACTCAAATTCGACTATTTGCCACCTAAAACCAGCCAAATTACTGTATAAGTCAATGGGAGGTCCAGGGATCAATTAGGTGATGTTTGTACCTCTCCTGACATTCAATTTTTTTTCAGTGTTTTTTAAATTCGAATAAGGTTTTTATAAACGAATTTGGTTCGAGTTTTTGGGTTGTATGAATTCGTTAAAGTTTAACAAATTCGATCTGTGAATTATCCAAACTCGATTCGAGTTTTAATTTGCATTAAAGTTCGAGACTGATCATGCTCTGGCCCTTTAAGAACTTAATTCGAATCAAGTTTTTATTATTTGAAACAAATTCAATTTGAGTTTTTGGGTTGTTTGAATTTGTTAAATTTTAACAAATTCGATCTTCTTAAGTTTCAAATTTTGAATTTAGGGGAGTTTAAAAAAAACTCTACCAAATTCAACCACTGAAAAATGTGCCTCCCCAACTAAGCTCCCCTCTTTGTGTTAAGATTCCAGGAGAAGGCCATGCAGCTTGTGATTCCCATCAGGACAAGATGCAAGATGTTGTTTGTAAAAATGCATTTTCTCTTTACCCAGGATACAGTGAGTTTTTGTTTTATTTTTACCATATAAATGGAATATGGTTATTGAAAAGAGAACTTGTTCCAATTTTGTCTTCACCCAGACATTGGAATCATTTAAGGCATGCTTGTGTTGAGATGGTTTTGTTACCTGTGCTGTTTTGTTGTACTACGGTGTCTGGAGATGAAGTGCTGTTGAGTGTTACATTCCCATACATTTCTACTTCTACATTTTCAGTCACAATATCCTGTGGTGGAGCAGTAACAGGACTTTCATGCTGGTCAGGATCTTCATAATCTTCATCTGGGAGTGATGATTTAATTACAAGATGGAAATCCTTTCCTACAGGGAAAAAAACAATAGGCAAAGATAGATGCAGAGGGGTAGAGTAATGTACATATAGATATGGATATGGATAGATGTGGATATTTTCAGTGTTGTTGCACTACAGGTGAAGAGTGTGTTAAGGTGGCCATAGACATTACAATAATGATCATTCATTTTCAATACAGACATGATAGAGCTGAATCGTCAGATATACAATAGAATTCTATCTGTACCTGACGATTCAGCAGTAACAGTGGCCGCATCAAAATTTTCAGACCTGGCCGATTGACTCGACTGATATCCAAGTCTTCTGCTGAAATTGGTTGTCTCGTCTCACGCCATACACGCACTGAATATTTTATGAAACAACGTTTTATAGAATATTATCAGTGTCTATGGCCACCATTACTCTCTAATTTAGCAAGTGCCATTTAAATGAAATGAAATTCAAAAACTGACATTTGAAAACAGATCTAGACTTTTTTGATGGTTCACCATTAACCAAAACAATGACACCAATTCAATACTGTTTTAAGTAACTAAGACTTTATCTGTGTTAAGGTAATGACAGGTCTGAGAGATGTTTTTCAGAAAATTTATTTTTTAGCAAAGTCCAGCAAACAGCACGCCATTTCTATAATTTTGAAACTGGGATGCTTATGTACAACACACACATAAATAGGCCAAAGAATGCCAACTAACTAGATGTCTATATAAATCCAGCAGCAGACATAGGGGGTGAGTTATCAGGCCCATTATAGGCCGAAGTGATGTCATGTGTAACTGTGAGCACATATAGGTCTAGTGCAGGGGTAGGCAACCCACGGCTGTGGAGCCTCATGCGGCTCTTCATCCTGCTTGCTGTGACTCGGTCTTGCTGCTTTGCCTGTCACGTCATCTATACAGCCCTCGCACCTGCTGGCGGCTTCTTGAGTGTGCGACCGTACACTCAGGAAGCCGCCAGCAGGTGCGAGGGCTGTATAGAGGTCCCAGGAGTGACAGACAAGACCAAGCAGCAGCAATATTATTCATCATGGTCCTTACCGCGGTCACACACTCAAGACAAGAGAGTGAAGATCAGCATGGAGCTTAAAAAACAGAAGTCACATTAAACAGATAAGAACACTATAATTTAATAGGTCTATTCAGTGTTTTTTTTATTTCAAAGTAGGTCTACACATGCACACTGCACTTCTGTCTGTTGTATTCTGTTGTTGTAACAGTTACAATTAAAAAAGGTTAAAACTTTTAAAAGTTTAGAAACTGTGTTATGTTTTGCAGCTCCAGACTATTTTTCTTTAATGGAAGGGGGGGCAAAATGGCTCTTTTGTTAGTAAAGGTTGCTGGCCCGTGGTCTAGTGCCTAGGGTGGCACTGGACCTAAATACAGCACTGTGTACACTTGTGTACTTCAAAGGCATTCTTTAATACACACCTTTATAAATACACTTACTCTTTTTGTATTGTGATGCATGGTGTTATTTCATGTGTAAGTACAACAAAGGAGCTTTTCTAAATATGTCAATCTCAGGTTGCTAGACTTCTCTCAGAGAAGGAGTTTGAAACTACAGGTAAATTTACATAAAAATATATTTATGATGGGATGAGTGATTTGATGAGTAATATGCAATTTAAAAATGTTTTCTGTGATTACAAAAGTTTTGAGTCCACTTAGAAAACTGTGTTACATGGGTAGTAAGTTATGGAACTATACGATTTTCTGAAGGTGGAATGCATAAAATAATAGATTGGGAATATGTGGAAAAAACATTTCATATTTTCTGAAATGTACAGTATTTTAAAGATAAACTAAAGCTGGCCATACACATACTATTCCACAGAATGTTTTCATTACTCTGTAAGGGCATTTTCTTAAAATAAATACAATATCCCCCATCTGGAGTGCAGCGGGAAAACCAATTTTGAAGTGATAGGTGCCCTTTAGGACTAAGGTACACGGAGCTATGTGTTTTCATTAAGCAAAATTATATTATATCTTTAATAATAACCATGCAGTACATTATAATAGCTGAAATATAGTGTGGCAATTAAAGGCATACATTTATAAGATGCCACCATGTCAGAGAATGTGTTCTTGCCTTATATCATATATCAAAAGAGTTGTGTTTGATGCTAGTAAGCCTATCTAGTTCACTCACCTGCACAAGCTGCAGAAAAAAAAAGTATATATATATATATATAAATCAAACATTCATAGTACATTATAGTTAGCAACTTGCTATACATTTGTTTAAAACAATGTTTGAAAGGAAGTGAATTGTTTCATGCTTCAGGTAAATTCCTAAATATATGACCTGAAGCACAGGTCATATCACAGGGACATAATATAACTTCATGGGGGAAACAGCCACTGGTACAGCTTATTGTTCTGTGCCAGATGCTTGGCTGCTTATCCTTGTGTCACTAGCCAGCTTCTTTAGTTCAATTTCACCTGTCCTCGTGGGTAATATGTTTAGAACTATATGATGACCTACCTGCTACTGATCCACAAAATAATCTTACAAGTGTGTGTAGGGAAATATGGGAAGAGTAGACGGAGCATAAAGGTACTTGACTGTCAGAAAATGAATGACCATATAACTAGATAAAATGGGTTGTTTTTGGCTGCACTGTTACATTATATCAGGATTATCGTGATTAATGCAGTATTGTAATGGACTGTTTTACACTTTGTTTCTTTTACTCTACACGGATCACACCTACACATATCTACAGGAAGCTAAATATACTGATTAACTGCTTGTCATGGATAGCAGCTTCTCTACAAATGAAAATGATTTAATAGCATGGACTTGCTGCGTGCCAAGGATTCATATCTTTCTCTGTTTTATTTAAAGCTGACATGTAAGGGTGATGCCCTTCATAGCATTTTTATATTGCTTTGCTTTGCAGTATCTAGGTGATGTGTTGGTTTGCATGCAGATGAATTGCCAGTGGGCAGCATGATAAGCGGATTGTGCACAGAGTTGAAGTATCCATGGAGATTTCTGAAATTTGGCGTATTTTGCTAACTTCAATTTGAAACTATTTACATCTGTTAAATTAGACAATGTATCTACAATGCACCATGTATACAGTGTTGGGGTAAAATGCTGTAGACTGATTGTTATGGGTGCATGGTATGATACAGATCACAGATGGGTTCCGGGTGAGCTCAACCACAAATATCCCTTACAAAATAAACTGATGTAAATATCCTATTCTTGTCTATCATTGTGCATTTGAGAATAAACTTTTCAAAGTGCCAGATTATACAAGAGATTGGCCTAATTCTGAGGCAATTTCAGGAACATATTTAATTATACACTATTAGTATATGTATACACTGTGTGCCATAAGTCAGAAATATGGCCAATTTGATGGGAAAAAATGATTTCATGGTTTATCACATGAAAAAAGAGTACAACTTGTATTGGGCGTTACGTTTGCTTTCTCTAGTATATTTATGGCACTAGCATGCAATCCATTTCTACATTTATTTAAACGGGATCAAATTATCAATTATAATATAGTTTTTTTTAAAGGACAGATTCAAGTGCAGGACAAATGTAATACATATCACGCAACAGATATTTTGTGTCTGTTATGATAAGCTGTTATTGAAAACCCAACTTATTACAGTTACATGATTAACATAATAATATTACTATGAATTATCATCCTTTCATGTCTCTATATATGAAGTCATATAGGGCTGGATTTTACATACAGGTAAATTACAAATTCATTTATCAACAGCAAATGCCTGTCTGTGTTCATCCTAATGGACAGCTTTGCTAGTACTACCAAAGTAACAAGTAGTCTGTGCTGAAATTCAGAATTCCTCAATATAACCACAGTAGTTTGAGGTTATTATCGAAACTTACCACATTTGTCACTCATTTCTTTTCTGACTAAATCTTTCACTTCTTCCTCCTGCAATAGCAAAAAAATGTAATGTTCATGCAAAAGGCACATAATCCACCCATCTTGCTGATTCGCTCCTCTCAGTTTTTCATGTAAAATAAGGGTTGACTATTCGTGTTCTGTGACACCTTGTGTAATGCTGTAGTAGATCAGTGACTGTAGTCGTGACAATGTAAGAATCATGAAGACAATGAGATGAGTACAGGTATGGAATCCATCATCTGGAAACCCGTTATCCAGAAAGCTCCAAATTACAGAAAGGCCGTCTCCCATAGACTCCATTTTATCCAAATAACCCACATTTTTCAAAATGTTTTCCTTTTTCTATGTTACAATAAAACAGTACAATGTACTTGATCCAAACTAAGATATAATTATTCCTTATTTAAAGTAAAACTAGCCAATTGGGTTTATTTAATATTTACATGATTTTCTAGTAGACTAAGGTATGAAAATCCAAATTACGGAAAGATTAATTATCTGGAAAATCCCAGGTCCAAGCATTCTGCATAACAGGTCCCATACCTGTAGAAGGCAACAGTAGGGCCTAATCTTGATAAATCAATATATATCTAGCACTATTGCGCTCTCTGCACTTGTAATGCACCCCCCTCTACCCACTCTGAAAAATTAAGCATGAGGGGCAGCACTAGGCGCCTCCGGGCGGCACTTACCCACCAAATCCCCCTGGCACCTCCTAAAGCTGATCTCTGCTAGTGCTAGATTTGTAGCCACTGCTTGATTCAGTGAGCAGCATTCCCCAGTGCACAAGTGCTTGATAAATGAGCATTAAGGGGTACACTTTTGCACCCCTTAGTGGTCCAGCACTTGCAGCCCATGGACAGGGTAAGAACTAGGGGTAGGCAGAAGAGGCACATGTGCTTACCCCTAATCCGGGACCTTGTACCCCCCACCTCAACTCTTCTTTTACTGTTGTCCCCAATTGTTAGCGTGCCTGCATGCACATGCATCAGAGTGGGGTGGGGGCAACATGCCTGGCCTGCCCCTGCCCAGGGAATAAGAAAATTAGTCTTTGAATTTTGTAGTATATATTCTGTCTATAAAATTATGTCCTTAATTCTATGGTGCTACTGTGAAATACTGTATGCTAGAGCTTTGTAAGTAATAAGTATAATAAGTATATTATATTGGTGCAGTCATTTGAGTAAGTTTCAGAAGCACAATCTTATTTTTACATAAAAATGATCACCATTCAATTGACTAGAAAGAGCTTTAACTTGGCATAGAGAATTACACTGTATTTAATACTCACCTACATCCTGGCAAATGTATAGAGAGAACACGCTAGTCAGAGTGGTGCTGTGATCTGTTTCCAGACATACTAAATGCACATCAAAATATCCTTATCTTTCAGCAAGCTGAATTCAGTGACAGATATTTGTTTCAGCCAAAATAGGAAACACTACTAGCAAATGTACTTCTGGAATATTACTGAATAGGATGGGTGTAGAAAATGCACAAGGACAATGTATAAGATAAGACAATGTGTTCTCCCCGAACTATTCTGCTACCAAACACAGCCTTTTTAATCACCTCCTGACCTCCACAGAGCAATACAGTGCCACTGGAAATGTGGCAACCCTGGGGATACCCAAGACAGTAAATCATACATAGGCAGTCATATTTTACTCAATATGGATTTCAGTTTGGGGCCTTTGGAGGGCTAGCACCATGACATAGGGAACATTGCTTTAGAGGCAGGAATCTAGTAATATGTTATACGTGTAAGTTATAACATCTTAGGTAATCGATTTAAACTCTAAATTAAACTATAATAAATGATCTAATAACTGAAATGTTGATTAGCCTCAGAATTCTGGACAACTGCTGTTTAAAATATGTACAGTGTGTGCATTCTGTGTTGTGCATGATTGTCACTATGGATACACATTTACACCAGCAAATATGGCTAAACAAGTGAAACTGTACTCACTGTGAGCCCTGGATCTCCCTTGTCGCCTTTGAAACCTTCAGGCCCCTCCACTCCCTGAAATTATATTAGGAACACCATATAGAATTACATGGGAATACGTTAAGTGATAGATTGAGGCAGAGCTTTGAAAGTGAGGGTCAGTCTTTCGAATTTTATCCTGAACAGTAGCAGTGTAGGGACTATCAGTGTAGCATGGAAGAATGATTAGGAGTTTAAGTCTGGCAGCCTCATTTATCACAAACTGGTGTAGTGGCAGTCTCTGGAGGGGTAGGCCAGTCATAGAGAGTAGCAGTACAATATGAGATTGCATTGAAATTTTAGTGACATTGTGTATGATAAACTATTTATTTTCTGTTGGTAAAAGTCACATGATTTTGTTTCTGATTGGATATCAGAAGTGAAGGTGAGACCAGAATCACAAAATACCCCAAGGCAACTGCACACAGAAAGGGGGTAAGTAAGGGCTTAGGACAGAACCTTGAAGAACTCCAAAATGGAGAGATAAGGTTAGCTCATTCTTTATTGTAGCATACACTAACAGTTATTAGAAAAGCCAGGAACCTTTTCTTTTCATCTTCCAGTCTGTCATTCCATAGACTGGTCTAGTTGCAATAGATTTACAGTAGAGGGTACATAATTCACACACAAGAGCCATGAATATCTTTATAAATGGTGCTTAGCGGCATCATCAGTTACAATTGGTGCTTAGTGATGTAATTTCTGTCATGTGATGCATTTAAACTGGTAAATTCAACATATACTCTTGAACTACTTATTAATTTAAAATAAAAATATGTTTATTTTGATATATTAAAAGCTATGTTAACCCCATATGGATAGCTTAACACGTTTCATGTTTACCCAGCTGATGATGATGTTACTAAACACAGTTTATAAGGATATAATTTAAGTGGTGCAACAGTATATATTGAGTTTGCTTATTAACTCTTTGTCACTAGAAGATCACTTTGCACTGATTTTGTATCGGATATATAACCTTTGTATATACTGTTATTGGGATCTGTTTTCCTGGTGCTTTATAATAAATAAACTACTGCCAATTGTAAAATATGAAGATATTAGAAATCACCTTGGAGTTCCATAACCTTTATAAATGCACTTGGACTTAGCCTCTTTCTTTTATATAGTCATTAAACTCCTAAGTGACATTATATCCTTATATTTTACAATAAGGGGTACTTTATTTGGTATATAAAGGGTGCTTAGTGATGTCATCCTTAATAATCAGTGATCCGTGATGTTATTTCTGACACATGACTCACTGAAAACTTGTGTATTATAATAAATGATATACCCGCTTGATGTAAAGTATGAGGATATTAGAAGTCATCTCAGAGTTTCGTGACCGGTAAAAAAGCCTGTGTTTTTATATTAATAATGAATCTGTAGTTTAGAGTCAGCAAATAGAAATAACTCACCACACTTAGGAAGAGGCCCAGGTGCACCGCCCTGAGCCCTCAGCACGGGTAGCGGACAACTCGAAAAAAACTTTAAGACAAAATAGAGAGAAGCTTTGCCCCGGTGCACCAATCACTGTTCAATATAGATAGGTGTGGTTAAAGATTACCACCTAGACTCCAATTAGGAGCCATCTTGGTACGCCATAAGAGGGCAAAGTATCAACATATGCTTCTCTGATTGGTTATTTTGTCTTAATTGGTGCATTGTTTTGATTGGTGTATTTTTGTTTAAATATTTGTAACATGGCTCCGTAAAGTTAGCCTATGGTTAAGTGTTTATCACAAAACGCATAAGGCTGTGGACACAATAAGCTTCACTTTGATATTTATCTGCCTGGTAAAAGATTGCCTTCATTGAGTGCCTGCTCCATAAAGTCTTTTGTGTTTTTATATTGTCATGGAACTCCTCTGTAACTTATAATAGTCTTATATTTTACAATAGGGAGTACATTATTCACAATATATAGACAATTGGGACTGCACTGAAAGGGTCTTAAAAGGTGCATCTTCCTTTAACTGTTTGGACTAATATCACCGATGGACTAATGGGAATTTTTTTTTTTTAAATAGTAGTTCAGTGAGTGCATGTCTCTTTTTCTTGTTTTATGTTTTTTTTACTAGCATGTGTCATACAGTATGTAATGTTTTGACTGACATTGTGCTCTGGCTGGGATCCTCTTTCATAAATGTGGAAATTACTAACCATTTCTCCTTTGTTTCCAGGATTCCCTGAGGGTCCTCTTGGACACTGTGTGGATTTTCCCCTTTTTCCTTTTTCACCCTAAAATGATACAATAATAGGTTTCAGGTGTACGCTTCTGCAAAACTATTGCTGATAGACAGTTATATTAGGATAGATTTAGTCTTATGAGGAAATAATACAGTATAGTATGCTCCAGCGTCTACAGTGGCCTACAATGAAGTTTTGAAGAGGATGTTCACCCTTTGGACAATACTCATAATTTAACAGCCTATGTCAAACTTTTTTTGTAATTCATCTTTATTATTTTAAATGTTTCCTTGTAAAGATACATAATATAAGCTGTGGATCAGTGTTGCTAAAACTCTCTCTGCTCTCTGTTATGGGATCGGCAACACACTCAGTGTAAGACATACAGGCTGTCAAATAAGGAAGTCCGGGACTGAATCTGTACTGCACATGCTTCATTTGTTTATCTTTGATTCCATTAGCTGGTAAGATTCACTTTTGAATCAGAAGTTATTTACTATCTTTAGTTCCTTCTTATAGATATCAGTGGGAACCTCTTTCTGATCTTGTTTATCTGGCTTAGCTTCCCTACAGAAGCCCAGTGGAAAGTGAGCATGTGTTGTGTCCCTGACACTTCAAAAACTGGCCAAACAAAATCTAAAATGGGAAGCTGATATGGACAGCCTTGAAAGCTGGATTGTAAATTTTATAGGAATGCTGAACCTCTGGGCTGGTATAGAAAGTTAAGTAAATACAGCATTACTAGCCAAGTTTAATTCTCCTTTAATACAATAAAATTCAAAAAGGGTGTATCTTCCACTATCAATTTTACCTTTGGTCCTGTATCTCCTTTATGTCCTGAAGGCCCCTGAGGACCTGGAGGGCCATCTTTTCCTGGGTGGCCTATAGGTCCCCTAAAGCCATTCAGTCCACGAGCTCCATCATTACCCTTATAAAAAAAAAGACAGATTAAAATATTATTAATGTTTCATGTCATTACTGGGCTCTGTAATGGCAAAAAGGGAATGGCCCAGTAATGTTCCAATCAAAACTAAACCAACATTTTCATTTTGTATTAAAAATAAATTTAATAGGATTAAATTAATTTTATTAATTTTAATTTTTAGGCACAAAATGTTCTAAACATCATTCACTTGAAAAAATCTTTTCACTTTGCACTATAATGAACTATATTGACCATTTATTAAAGCCTGTCCTGCATGTGAAGAACATGATGTGTATGCCTTTTTCAGTATAAATGCAGAACACTTACTACTGCATTGTGACTTTCCGTTCAACCTTCCTGTTTTATATCTTTACAAATTCATTTAGTTAATTAAAATGGAGCAGGCTTCAATACCTACTACAACCTGTTCTGTATTTGGGGAGCATGATGCACATGCTGCTTTGACAGGTAATTTACCATATATAGGAGGTGCAAAAGTAGGACAGTATTGCACTTGAAACAGCCATCCATATAAAAACAACATTTTATGGTGTGTTGAAACCACTAGGATCAGGGACATTTAATGTTTTTATGCAGCCTACCCAATGTTATCGCTCTATACATATATATATATATATATATATATATATATATATATATATATATATATATATATATATATATCTCTATATCTATATCTATATCTATATCTATCTTTGGATATCCCCAAGGAACTGCATTACCTACTTTGTTTCTTTGTATTATGCTATGAATGATCCAACAACAGCAGCTTGCCTTTAATGATTTTCCATAACTTGCTGCATCTACAGTTATCGCTTGCTTTCATTTTATTTACTTTTACTATCTTTGGTTACACTGGTTTTCTTTAGTTTTTTTACTCCCAATGGTGCCATGTTTTGCACATGGGGAGGCTGATCTGTTCTTACTACTTCTGAATGGTAAGACTTTAATCTTTATGGTTAGTGGCAGGTCGGGAGATGGGAAAGTCCGATCGTATGTTGATTCGTATGATCGGATCTTTGCCTCTGTGGCCAGCTTTACACTCGTTAGTTTTTTCTTCTCTGAATGATCGAAACATTGGAATATCTTTTGTTTTTCTATTAAAATCAGTTACTCTAACTGAGCCTGTTGAGTGCGGTATTTTTTTGCTATTGTGTACACATTTTACCTGCACCCAGGCATGCTTTGTTTATATATATATATATATATATATATATATATATATATATATATATATATATATATATATATATATACATACAGCATTATAGTTTAGTCAGCTCAACAAAGTGCAACATGACTCATGCCTTTTCCATTGTAGTAAATAGTGTCCTTCAGTCGCACATTGAACCATTAAAGGCTGTATCATCTGTCTGTTAGATACATTATCAGTCACCTTATAGCCTTTATCGCCAACAATTCCAGTGGGTCCTGCTTCACCTTTCTCACCTTTGTCACCCTGCAGGGACAATTTACCAAGAAAAGACAAAGTATTATATATCCCCTCATTACCTAATAATACATCTTATTTGCAAATCATAAAAATTCCACCAGGGATGACTACTTGATGTGGCCTACTAAAGCTTACATCAGGGTGCCTGCCATGGTCAGGTAACTTGGAGTGGGCAAATGATCAGTTGTACTGCCATCCTTTATTATGCTATCGGAATAGACTGCACTAAAACAATTGCTGCTAGGGGGAAAAAACTGGTGACC
This sequence comes from Xenopus laevis, assembly GCF_017654675.1. Classification (NCBI taxonomy): domain Eukaryota; kingdom Metazoa; phylum Chordata; class Amphibia; order Anura; family Pipidae; genus Xenopus; species Xenopus laevis. Next base: position 92,330,996 of record NC_054375.1, on the reverse strand, counting down.
TTTGCTCATTGAACAGAACCACAAAAGGCATTTAATTATACACTACAATGGAATCTCCTGCCTCGCCCTACTCTAGTCATATAACTAAATCAGACTTATATCCTTTTAGTGCTTGTTAAGTAAATAAATATTTAAAAGAATGAAAAACTCTCCAGTTAGACCAAATCATTAAGCTTGTTTTTTACCCTACATTTATCTGCCTACTCTTCAGAGTAGTAGTGGGAGGAGAAAGTACACCCTTCACACTTAAGACCCTGTATTTACACCCTACATATCTCTAAACATATGGCAAAGGCAGACATTTTGAGAGGGACTCATTTGTGAAGTGCTCTGAAAGTAATGAAAAGGAGATGCTTTATGGGAAGCCATGGCATGAGAAGAGTTAGTGTAAATAAAGATAAATAACCCACAAGACCCTCTTATATCAACATTTCTCCATCGATGGGGCAGGGACCTTCTTCTGTTCCTTTAACATAAAAGGGCAGATTAATTAAAATATGAGATTAGAAACAGAAAAACTAACCCATTTTATATTCATTCCTATTGAATTTTTGAGAAAATTATCAAACGGGGAACACTTTCACCCATTCATATATACTCTTCTAAAAATCCCATAGAAATGAATAGAAAGAGTGCGAGTTTATCTGTGGTAAACTCTCTCACATTTTGATAAATCTCCTCTTTAGCACAAATGTTTATTTATATTTATCTTTTGTTTAATGATTGTATTGGGCACTGTTTGTTCTTTTAGTGTATTGTTCTACTGTACAGTGTACATTATATCTATATAAAATATTATATATATAATATATATTTGAAGTGGGGCTGTGATGACACTGCTAAGCAGAAATCCTCCAGCAGACCAAAAGATTAGAGGCTGAATTTAATACCAGTGGAAGGCATTAGCAGTATTCAGTTAGAAGGGAGCTTACAAGACGAAACAGCACCACTCCTTCATAAAATAAAAATGCCTTTATTGGAACCCTTTTGGGCATTACAGCAACGTTTCGGGTCATATCTGACCCTTTGTCAAGCTTTCCACCGGGAAAACTTTTACCACGATAAAGAAAAAAGCCAGGAGGCCATGCTGACTATTTTGCATTTTTTAGTTAGAAGGGAGGTCATGTGAAAAGAAAGAACTAACCTTAGATCCAGAAGGACCTTCTACTCCTGTACCTGGTTTTCCTTGAGCACCAGTGTCACCCTGATAATACAAGAATAAAATTAGGTTCATTAGAGTGTATTTATTATATAAGGGTTAGCATGTATGCGAGTGTGCATGAAAGATCATTTATCAAAGCTACTTTTGAGTGTATATGTAACAGTGAATGCATTAAAATGAGTAGGAATATTAGTATGTGTGTGTCAGTTTGGGTTAATGTAGTGTATGGAAAACATAGATACAGATCGTATGTGAAACTAAATTAGCGCATGTATAGGAGAATTTTTAGAGGAGTGTAAAGAACTGTAATCATTCTAAAATATGACCTTAAACAAGAAAACATGTAGCTAAGGAAAATACTTTTGTACTAAAGTAGCAACAATGTGATACCATAATAGCTATGATAATGTGTTAAGCTTTTTAAACAAAAACAGTTGATTTTGCAGCCTAAAAGTAAGATTACTTTGAGGCAAAAAGTCCAGACACCTCATTGAAAAATTATTATTAGGAGAGTTTTGCACTTGTTGGGTCCTAAAAAAGATTTCTAAGGGTGGTTATGTGGTTTTAAATAAATACTATATATATAAGATTCAAGGTAGGAACAAATGTTTTCTTGTATTGTGTTCTGCCTATAAAAGCCCTAAGGTCTACAGTACTGTTCTCCCTCAGCAAATTATTAGATATAAAAGGTAAAAAAAACAAGTTAAAAAGGAGCAAAGCATTAGACTAAATTAAAAAAAATATTTGTTATAAAAAGACTTTAAATGTAGTGATGCATGACTTTAATTGGCACAATTAAAGTTACGCACGATTAGCTTCCAAGCTTGGCTTTGGCCTGTCAGAGTATTCCGTATTTCACATTTTGGTACCGATACATTTGAAATTTAGTTCACTGTCTCTTGACCTCTGCTTGGCAGTTCAGAGTCTGTCAAAAATCTTCCAAGCAAATGTTTAATTTTAGGAGAACTTTTTTAGCAATAAAACCAAGACATTTCAATAGAACTACTAGTGATTCACAAGAAAAGTTCTATTAGTCAGAGATGGATATAAATCAAGTCGGGCTCTAGCAGGGGTAGCGAGTTGGCCCACTCTCAATTCATTACTGACACATTGTCTGTTTCAAAAACACCTCATTTTTTGCCTTACTGTTCAATATCAACAGTAAGCAAAAAACCTTTTTGGTCTTTACAAAGAAGGCTTATACAGATGGAAAAAACATTTAGTTATGTGACCTTTTGTACAACCTAGGGCAAACATAGCAGTCGATTGATTGATTGGTGGACAGATTTACATGAGGTTGATATGGGAAGGGGAAGATTGCATAAAATAGGCAAGCATTTAAAAAATTAAGAAAGCACTACATATTATATACGGCATTGAGGTGGGGGTCAAAATCAGCTTAATGCATAAAAGTAAGCAACATGGCAAATAGCATTAGCTCTTAATTAGTGTTTAGAAATACTTTTTAATACCATTTTGCACTGGTTTAGTAACCAATCAGCTTTGACTTACAGCAGGTAAACATATAAAATCAAATGTTTTATTTGTTGCTGTGGGTTACTGCACTCTTGAAATGCTTTTTTTCAACTACTTATAGAGTAAATCAAAATAACTGGTGGCCTACTACTACCTGGAAGCAAATGGGATGGCCAACAGATCCCGCTGAGCTCCAGCACAAAATTTCAAAGGAACGTCTGTTGGTGTAGCTAAGAAATGCCCTCCTCCAATCTCAGGGTAGATAGGGCATGCAAAGGGAGGTGTCATACTTAATCATGTTCCTTCTCTATACTGAGAGCATATTTATTAACATTGGAGATAAACATCACCGTGATGTTGCTTATAGCAGCCAATCAGCAATTACATTTGAACAGTTTCCTACAAGTTAGAAAACAAAAGCAAAGATGTGATTGGTTGCTATGGGCAACATCACTGGCGATGTTTGTCTTCAATTTTAATAAATCTGCCTCTAAGACACATTGAAATCTCAAGTGTCTTAACTAAATTAAATTTATAGGAGTCCAGTAAAGAAAATAAAACTTACTTTTTCACCTTCTGTCCCAGGCTCTCCCATTTTTCCTGTTAGTCCCCGCAGACCCTGCCAAATTCCAAATTGTTTTAACATAAAAAGACAGAATTTTTTTTTTAACTCTGCGTGTCTCTCTCATGGTAACACTTAAAATATGAAAGCTACCCATAACCACTGATGATGTCTACATTGGTCTCAATACATACTGTAGATGTTAGGTCAAAGTCTGGCTCTCACTGCCTTTTTTATATTTGTCATTATAGTGCATTTGGCCGTGGGTTATTTAGCTAAGAGATCTTTGTTATTTTCTAGTTTTATTAATTTTTCCAGCTTACAACCCCATAGTGACCTGTTATACAATACCTTATCGCCTTTCTTTCCAGGATCGCCTGACAATCCAGAATCACCCTTCTCTCCCTAGGCAAAATATAAAAAAGCAAATAAAGCAACAGTGCAATGAAAACGTTTATTTAAATATAAAACACTGTTTAATGAAAAATAAATGGGATTATTATGTTAAGTCCTTTGAATTAAATATATAGGGGCACATTTACTTAGCTCGAGTAAAGGAATGGAATAAAAAAAAAACTTCAAATTTCGAATGTTTTTTTTGGCTACTTCGACCATCAAATTGGCTACTTCGACCTTCGTCTACGACTTCGAATCTAATGATTCGAACTAAAAATCTTTCGACTATTCGACCATTCGATAGTCGAAGTACTGCCCCTTAAAAAAAAACTTTGACCCCCCTACTTCGCCAAGTAAAACCTACCGAACCTCAATGTTAGCCTATGGGGAAGGTCCCCATAGGCTTTCTAACAAATTTTTGGTCGAAGGAAAATCGTTCGATCGATGGATTAAAATCGTTTGAATAGTTCGATTCGAAGGATTTAATCCTTCGATCGAACGATTATTCCTTTGATTGTTCGATCAAACGAATAGCGCTAAATCCTTTGACTTCGATATTCGAAGTTGAAGAATTTAACTTCACGAGTGGAATATCGAGGGTTAATTAACCCTCGATATTCGACCCTAAGTAAATCTGCCCCATAATGTAATCACATTATTTTGTCAGAAAGGAAAGGGCAACAAGCACATCAAAGCCAAGAAATGGATTCATGCATGAAAGCATAAATGTGATTTTAACTTGTTTTAAAATAATGGTAAACTCTTTTTACCGATGACAGCATTACTTTATAAAATATTACACATTAATGCTATTTACTTAAAAGACAGTATTCCATTTTAAATGGATGCACTGCAATGGAGATGCTTTCATTAACAGGACAAAATCTGTGTATCGCTGTTTAGCGCTGGCCCGTACACATCAAGACTCGCCACACTTGTTCATTGAAAAAGCGGCTTTATTCAACTTGCATAAGTGATAACAGGCAGTGGGTAAGTGGTGCGAACTAACGCGTTTCGTGCCCTCTCTATTGGCACTTCATCAGAGTGAACGCAGAGTTAAGTGTGGCGAGTCTTGATGTGGACGGGCCAGCGCTAAACAGCGATACACAGATTTTGTCCTGTAGATGCCGGCTTGGAGTTGCCGGAGTATCGCGAGAGCTGCGGCCGAGACGCCACAAGGAAGGGTGAGCTCCGTTTTAATCTTTCACAACCCGTGTTTCTCCTTTACATGCTTTCATTAACAGTTTATTAACTGTCAGTATATAATACAATAAAAGGGAATTTATATTGTCACTTCCCAGAGTCATTTTGTGGATTACAAGGCCAACATTTTAATGCAAAACTCTCATAGAGTACCGGCATGTTCTGTTTCCATGGGATCAGGTACATATACACCTATATCCAACAATTTTCCACATGAGAAAAATAAACTGAACTTTTAATGAGAATTTGTACACCTATTTTTTTAATGTAGTTATTATAAAGTTAAGTTAAAGTTAGTATTTTGAATGTAGTTATAATAAAATCAGATTATATTCTAACATTATTTTGCAATGGTAATCTAACAATCTACCTCACAAGCACCAAACATGGAATACATTCTGATTTTTGTGATTAAAACAAAAGGCAAGAAGTATGTTTTACACATTATACTCATGTCGGAAAAGGGTATACTGCCCCTTTCAGTATGAACCTTATGTCTCATCACTAGACTGTCCACCTGCATGTCACTGATCACAGCTATCAAAGCATATAGCAAGGAACACCAAGGGACAGTAGTAGGGTCTTCAGAGCCTTGTTCAAGGCATGCATTAAGTACTTGAACACAAATTGATCTGCATTGAAACCAGGTGCTAGCACTATGTGAAGCGTGTGCTGATGGGCAAAACTGAACAACCATTAACATGCAGAACCTTTATGTCTGGTATTGGTAAATTAGCTGATATGTCTCAGGTTCTTGTAGATGCGCATTTCAGCAATGCAGTAGTCACCACTGTGCACAACAAAGAAGAAGCCTCAAAAAAACTGGTCTCCTTATCTGAAAATCGTAGAAACTAAAATTAATGGAAGCATCTCAAAAGTAATGACTGTCAGAAATAATGAGCTATGTTAGTTGTTTTCCATCTTGCCATTAGCACTATCAAAAGGAAGGTTATAGGCATTGAGAAGTGCTAGTCTGGGAGTGGCAGAAGACATAGGTTACAATGGGGCTCTGTTCTTACCACCTTGTGCCCCATAGTGTTCTAGCACGTGCTCCCTGTGGAAAAGTTAATGAGCCATATAATCTGCAAGCAGAAAATTAATATGTGCATCTCTTAAAGTGATACTGACACTAAAAAACTAATTTGAAAGTATATTAAAAGTTACCTATAGGTCATGTTGATTGTTTTTTGCCAAGAGGTTTGTTAATGTAAGTGATTGTTAGCTGAAGTTCCTAAACCTGACTGTTTTTCCAACCCGACCGTCCCATCTCAGTCTGTCTGTTAAAGTTTCTAATGCTAACGGACTCCTGCTGCACAAATATGGCAGCCCCCTCATAGACTAACACAGGGAGTCAGATAGGTAATGTAAAAGCACTGGGCAAATACTTTATGGTAAAATTATAAGTAGCTTTCAAAGGCAATAATATGATAGATGTAAAAGTTTAATTTCTGGTGTCAGTATCTCTTTAATATTCTGGATGTTTTCCCTCAAAATGTATTTCTTTTGAATGAGTTCTCTATAAGGCTATCAATTGTGTGGGTATAGTAAGTTTTAGCTCTGAATGTCCCCTTTAATGAGTGTTATGTGTATTTTTCCTGATTAATAAAAGTTTAAATTCAAGAGATAAAGGAAAGAAAAATGTTTCTCTTGTTCATAGACAGTGTACATTTGCTTTTAGATGCTGAACAACAACTTCCAAGTCACAAGGGACAGTAGTGATGCAAATAAGACGCACACAAGTGACTAAGCTATTGCAGCTTACAATGATCAATCACTGGGGGTGGTTTGAATGAAGTGCAGTGGTGATGTATCAGTAAGTATGCTCTTGCCCATTTGAAAGCACGACATATGAAACAGAAAAGCAAGCCTATCTGGTGTATGTAGCAGGTTAGGTTGCCAGGTGACCAGATTACCTCTGTGGACCTGGCATTTCACTCCTACACTAATATTATAGTTTTTAGATGGCTCGTTTGAAACAGACAAGTGATTGCTAATGAACAAGCTACAATGTAGATATTTGGGATGTGCAGGGATGTTTACTATAAACCTTAGAGCATGTGCAGAGAGCAAGGAATCGGCATGACAAAACATATCAGATTTGGAAGGAAACAGCTAGAGAGGCAATTAGCTAGAGAAGTGAAGCAAAGATCTTAGATTTAGTATTCCCCAGTTATCTCCTTAAATATCGCTTTTGCATGATGGCAATCAAAGCTCATTTTATTACATTTTAGAATAATTCAGCCAGGGCTAAAAAGTCTAGCCCACAATTACTCCAAATATTTAATCTTACAAACTCAATCTATCCTTCAATTTTCTTAAATTTACTGCTAGATGTGCACATTCTTAAATTAATAAACCTGAATTATTACATAATTTGCAGCAGAATAAGAACCCTATATTCATTTAATACCTTGTAAAAATTAATATTCTAATATTGAGCAATGGGATTGATACGGTTAAGTGAACTGGTGTGAAATGTAAAATGACCCCCATATTTAAAAAAGGCCAAAAATAAAATGGAGATGGTTTTATTATACACCACGTTTAATTAAGAACTGCCTTTTTAGAGAGCAAGAAAAATAGCAAGATCCCTTTCAGTCATAGTTTTGATACATTTGTCAAAATGTACAGTTTGTTTTGCTTGATTTGTCTGCCAGATTTCTTCAGTCTCATATACAGATGGAGCAAATTTTGTTTTGAGATCACACAGCACATCACACCTTGTCAAACCATTCATTACAACAGAAAAAGGTGTGATAAAGATCCTTTTAACTGAAGTGACAAGTAAGACACAGTTAGATATCTGAGAGAATAAGTTTGCTCTATCGGTCAAAAACAAATTCAGTGGCAAACTATTTCATTTTCGCTAAAATCTCAAGCCTGATTTATTTGTAAACTCTCAGTTTCGACTTTTTAAATAACCATTGATCTTCATTTACAAAATTATGCATCTGCTTACTAATTCCTAAACAACATTTCTTAGCCAAAGTGCTTAAACGCCAAAAACCTTTCTATTCAATAACATTCCTCATTTCTTTGAGAAAAACATTATTCTTTTCTAATATATGTATGTATATTTTTATTTATATAATACAACTTATGTATGCAGCACTGTGCATCAGAACAATACATAACAGAACAAACAGGGGTTGTTACAATAACAAATACAGTTACATTAAAGCTACTCTACTGTAACAACTACTCACCCTGGTGGTCTAGCAGTTCAGCGGGGACGCCCACCGTGCCATCGGCGGGGACGCTGCCACGCTGTCCTTGATGCTCCTGTGCACCGGTTACTTAGGGCGTGCGTGGGGCGCCTCTTCCAATGTTATAGGCGCATTCAATGGCGCGTAATTTAAACGTATTTAAAGGGGCTTTTTGTATTTTTCAGTTGCCCATTATAGGTTTCTTCCTAGTGAGTTCCTGGTGCCTCTATGCTGTTAAAGATTCTGTTTTCTGTGATCTGATTACCTGTTGTGACCCCTGCCTGCTACTGACAATCCTGACTTCTGAAATCCTGACCCTGCCTGGTTACCGACTCTTCTATATTTCTATCCCTTCTGATTGATCTCTTGGTTTGACCCCTGCCTGTCTGACTCTGCTTGCACTCTGCATGCCCCGACCTGGCCTGATTTGACTACGCTTTCTGTCTACGCCTTGTCTGTGACCTTCTGCCCAAAAGATTTTGCTTTACCGTCGTGCCCCTTTGCTCGTCCAGAACCCTTAGCTTGGCACCTCACTTAATAAGACCTGGCGGCATCCGATTAGCCAAGGGCTCCTCCCGAGGTGAATAGCCGCTGTTAAAGGCAGAAGCAAGAGCCGAGAATAAGGTGCTTAGCATTTGTTCTGGATTTAGGGTGCTGACCGTGACATCTACAGAATAAAGTTAACAACGATAAAGAACCCCTTACCTAGCATATTTATATGTTAACGGGTTATTGATGATATTATTAATCCCCCCACACTTTATTTCACTGCAGGTAATTTTATTTTTCTAAACATTTTCTAACAATATTTATATATATATATATATATATATATATATATATATATATATATATATATATATATATATATATATATATATATATATATATATGATTTAGAGATCAATGATAGAATAACCTGCAAATGTTCATAAACAATATGTTTTAGTCGTCACTATAATGCTGCACAATTACAAACACATTAGGGGCCCCTAAGGACCAATACAATGAGAGCATTTCCTACCGGGTTTCCTCTTTGTCCTTGTAGCCCCCGGTCACCTTTTGTTCCTTTGAATCCATTTTTTCCATCAAGTCCTGCTGTTCCCTGACAAGTAAAAAAATAAACATATTTTATACTTCTAATACAGTCATTTTGGTTGGAAATACCCATTACCTGTCAACACATCTAAGGAGGACTTGCACACACATTTTAACATATCATTCTGACCCAGATGTCCTCTCAATGTCTTCTAAAGTACTTACATTCTTAGGATGTGCATACACAGTATATCAAGATAGAACAAGTATTTTATTTTGGTGATTTATTAAGAGTGTATCAATAATATGAATAACTTAAATAATAAAATTAATTAATGCAAAACTAAATGGCAACATAAATATTGGAGACGCTTCAGATGGGTTTTTTCCCCACTAGCACTCATCTACTATGTTACTATGTAATACTGTATGCTGAAGGAATGTACTTTAATTCATAGCATGATAGGTTGTTTTGATTAACAGAGGACAATGCAATATAACACTTTCTTGCGCATATTGTAAGCTTTAGGGCAGAGACACAGGCTCAGATTCAGGGAGATTTTGTTTCCCAGCGATAAATCAGCTCTTCTTCGGGCCAATTTATCTCCCAATCTGCCTCCTGCCAGCTAGAATCTAAATCACCAGCTGGATGGCACTCGGAGCGCTTAATTTTCCAAAGTCGCCCGAAGTTTCCTCATGAGGCAACTTTGGGCATATTCGGAAAACAAAGCACACCAAGTGCCACACTGCCAGCGATTAACATTCTATCCAGCGGGGAGGCAGTTCGGGGAGATTAGTCACCCCAAAGAAGAGGAGAATTGTCGCTGGGTGACTAATCTCCCTGAATCTGAGCGTGTGTCTGTGCCCTTATAATCCAGCTCAACACGCGCAAAAGCTTCTCCAGTTGGAAATCTTGGTGGGCCAGTACTTAAAACAAGTACCGTGCGCATGACAGACGCACATGCACGAAAGACCAGCCAACAGCGTGCATGAGCAAACATCAGGCCCACCATGCGCATCTGCTAACGGCGAGCATACTGCACAAAGTTTTTTTTTTTTGTTTGGGGCCAATCTAGGACCCGTACTGGGCCGACTGGGCCCAAGAGAGCCGGGGCCCACCGGGTTTTTTCCCGGTTTCCAGCCGGCCCAGTCCGACCCTGAAAACAAGTTACATGTTTCAGGCTCTACAGCACATAAGAATTTCTAACTCGGGAAGGCCCATTTATACACATTCTTATTTAAGTTGTTTCTGTGGTTTTTGAAACAACAAATAAACACATTTTCTCTAAAACCATGTATGCCATGTAATTAATTAAAATATCCACATATAAGGGCACGAACAAAATGAAAAAGTGAATAAAAATCGTAAAATCTTGCAAACCTCTAATTATTCAAGTTTTTTAGGCAATTACTAGTGTAAAAAAAGAAAAATCTGAATGTAAAAGTCTGAATTGATGGACAATAGGACAAGCACAGCTTCCATTGACTTGTATAGGACTGCAACAGATTTTACACTGTGAAGTTTTGTATTTGGAGAAAATTAAATCTTATTAGAGAAAATTAAAAATGCACAAAAAAAAGTAGATTAGTGAAAAAAATAGAAATTTGTTAGCAAATATGCCCTCTATATTATAATTTGTTGCACTGATGTAAAACAAGATCAGCTCAAGGCTGCATTTATATTTATGTTTGATGCTCTAAAGCAATTAACATTGGTTAAAATTGTACATACTGCAAATTATATTTACCACTATTACATGGTCTGTGTCTTTGCAACTGTACAGCTAGAAGAAGATGCAAATGCCACTAAAGCTGTGAATGTATTGTAGATTCCTGTACTGTAAGGAGAATCCTCTTGCACTTCTTTTTTATCTATAGATTTTCAGAGATCTCTATGAACTGCAGGTCACACAGCTGGAGAACTCAGAGGGGTGTTGGTGTGTAGCATATTGCTGATAGATGCTGTTGCATATACATTACATTTCCCCTATATATAGTCAGTGATTTGAGCACTTCTCTAATTTGTACAAACAGAGTACACAGAAATGCAGTAACCAATAGCAACCAAACTTAATTGCTCTAAATAAATAAGAATTCCTTATTAAAGGGGTTGTTCACTTTCAAACAACTAGTTGTTTTCAGATAGATCACCAGAAATAAATACTTTTTCCAATTACTTTCTATTTTCTATGGTTCACTCTTTCTAATATTGACGTGTAAAGTGTCATTTTTCACTTTCTAAAGCAGGTCTGTGAGGGGGGGTCACCGACCCTGTAAACTGTTCTAAATTGATACATTTATTTGTAACATTTCATATCTTTGTCCCTGCTGAGCAGAATCCCTTGGTTGGAATTGATACAAAAGTTGCCAATACTCCAGAGATGCTGCTGAGAAATGTATCAAGTAAATGTTGAAAAATTGTAAGTTTAAAATCTGCACCTGAATTACTGAGCTGCCAGACTCAAACACCAGAGACAGGGACATTCAACTTTAAACTTAGATTTTGGAAAAACAGTAAAAAATAAATAATGGAAAGTAATTGAAAAAGTCTTTATTTCTGGGGAACAATCTGAAAATAACTGAACTGAAAAAAGTATTAAGAAGGTGAACAACCCCTTACTGGATCTATTTTACTATTTCTAAAAATAAATTGCAGAAAATAATTTCAGTAACAAATTCTTCCCTTTCACTGACAACAGTTGTTTCATTACAATTGTGTCTGGACATATTTGTATTCAATGCACAAACTATATTTTATTTTTCCTCTTACGTCAGGAAAGTCTGGAGTTTAGAGGTCAAAATCATTTGTCACAAATTACCCTATTCTTAATTATCTCTTTGCCACTTTTTCCATGCAAATGAACCTCAAGAAGTGTTTATGTTGTTTTCCACTGCTTGTGTAATAAGTTTGTTTACCAATGAAATTAAAATATTATACACATTACAATTGCATCCTTAATACTTGATTGTACAACCTCTGCAATTGTATTTCAATTCAAAGTAACTTTCACTGTAATGCATTTCTGAGAGATTGCATAAAACAATTTTATTTAAAATTTCAGTAAGATGTTTAGTTTGGTGAAAGTGCAAAGAGAAATTCAAGCAACTAAACTAACTAAATATGACTCTGGGGAGATGCTCAAGATTTTATAGAGGATTAGTAAGAGACACTTGCTTTGAATTAAATTAAACTCATATGTGATTAAACAAAAAGGATGAATATATGTTTATAGTAATAAAACTTCCAATTCTAGGTAAATTTTTTCTGAAACTCTGCACTTTTTAAAAATCATGATCTGTCTCCCTTACGTTTTTGGTACCTGTTCTAAAGCAACATAGTCATTAGCATACCAATTAACATATGCTTGGCAGCTCATTGTTCAATTATAAATAGTGATGGGCGAATTTATTCGCCAGACGCAAATTCACAGCGAATTTCCATGTTTCGCCGGGGGGGCGAATAAATTTGCGAAATTGCCGCAAAAATTTGCCCATGAAAATTCAATTGCGGCAAAATATTTTTGGCGTCAGCGACAATTCCGATGCTGGCGACAATTCTAGGCGCTTTAATGGGCATCAGAATTGTCTCTGTCGTCCAAATTTGCGTTTCACAAATTTTCCGCGGCAATTTCACGACTTTATTCGCCGCCGGCGAAACGCGGAAATTCGCCGCAGATAAATTCACCCATGGAAGTTTAGAGGCATCATAAACATGACTATTTTTGCAGCAGCTTAATAAATATGACTGCACTTTTATGAACTAGTCTACAGATTGACTAAGGGAATGCACCCAATCTTCCTTGCATTTTGAAGTTTGGCAGATTCTCATGCATTCTATGGGCATTAAAAATAGGGATAGTAAAGAGTTCTGCTACAAGAAACTTCAGGGACTGGTGTGTTTTGCTATTTCAGCTGTTCCAGAGCCACAACTTTAAAGGCATAAGTAAATGCCTTATTGTATAAAAGCAGTGGTGTAACTAGAGGGCGCCAGCCCCCCTGCAAAAAAAACCTTCAGAGGGGCCCGGCACACTCCTATCCCCATTCTCCCACCCACTAAACTCTGCCCCTGCCATGCCCCAACTCTGCCCACAAGAGAGTTGGCTGGGGAGGAGGATGTTCCCCAGGCCCTCCCCCTCTATAGTTATGCCACTGTCTAAAAGAAGGACTAATACTATTTGTTAAACCACTACATTACCTAGACTAATACCACGTTTTTCAAGGTAATGTACTGGTCTAACTAAAATGTTATTAAAGAAAATCAAGCAACTTCTATTCAAGAAGGTGAAATTTAAAAGTAATATTTTAAGGGTCTATAACCTTGTAGCAACTGAGTGCAAGCTTAGAAAAATGAAATGATATCATAAGGCAAATATCACAATTAATCACATTAAACACATGATGCTAAACCTATAAAGCTGAAGTTATCCTTTAAGGTCAGCAGTGACAACAAACAAATGTTCCCTTGTGTGAAATATCTTTGAATGTTATTTGACTTTGCTGCTGCATAACATTCCAATTTTAACTTGATGACTTAAAGAATAAAAAAAAATACAATTGTTTACAGAGACATAGTGAACAGAAAGAGGGTAATAGCTCAGTAAGGTGGATCACTTAGATGACATACTTGTGTGTCTTGCGACTAACTAAAATAAAAAGACAAGTAGTTAACCAAGGCTGTTTGCACACATCACTTAATGTCAGACTAAATATGTCTAATAATAACTGTAAGAAAACCCTGTCAAAATATAATTTTCTTGAAGCTTTATCCCTGTGAATTAAACGGAATGGCAGATATTGGTATGGTGGGATGTGATTTCAAAAGGCGGCAAACTTAGTAGAAATGTGTGCAGGTATGGGATCTGTTTTCTGAAAAACCCATTATCCAGAAAGCTCTAAATTACCATAGACTCAATTTTAATAAAATAATTCATATTTTTAAACATTATTTCCTTTTTCACAGCAATAATAAGATAGTACCTTGTACTGGATGCCAGGTCCCATACCTGGATATTTATTTTTATATATGTAAATTCAGTGTGTGGGGTTAAAGCCCACTCCCCTATACATTTGGAGGATAATGGGTAGGTAGGTGTGGAAAGTTTGGAGGTGCATATACTTACCCTGAAGCATGGCCACATGGGAAAAAAACTGTTTCAATTATACTGGATTGGGGCTGAAGCTAACGGACAGGACAACATTATTAAAATGTGAAAAATAAAAAAGTATGTGTGTGTTAAACACAATCAACGCACATCTTGTGAGCCCCTTATAGTTGTAGGGTATGTATATGAATACAATATGTGCTTTATATGGCCTGCAGAGGGAGTAAAAAAGGTTAACTTTCTCTCTCAGCCAGGGACTGTGGCAGCTGAGGTTAGAGCTCCTATAAAAGTAAATAGATCTTGCACACTGAGAAAAAACATGAGATATACAAACTTGTAACAGAAAAAGCATATACTGTTTATACCACCAGCAAAAAAAACCAAAGGCTATGAAAGCAGATATTCTGGGCAAGAGATCTACCTCATTTTGGCAAGGGTTATTACTCTACCAATACCAGTTTGAGCAGATCCCCAGTAATATTAAAACGAGGCTGAAACAATAAAAGTACAAGTTCTACAGTATAAAGTGCAGAAGATGATACACAGTCAGTACTACTACTTTTTAATCAACTCACTTATTCAAATTTAAAAATTGGACACAGTTTAAAGATATTTATAGCAGGTAGGGATGTAGCGAACGTCGGAAAAAATGTTCGCGAACATGTTCGCGAACGTCCAGACAAAAATGCGAACGGTTCGCGAACGTTGCGAACCCCATAGACTTCAATGGGAAGGCGAATTTTAAAAGCTAGAAAAGACATTTCTGGCCAGAAAAATGATTTTAAAGTTGTTTAAAGGGTGCAACGACCTGGACAGTGGCATGCCAGAGGGGGATCAAGGGCAAATATGTTTCTAAAAAATCCATTGTTGACACAGCGCTGCGTTTTGTGCTGTAAAGGGCAGAAATCACACTACGTCACTCAGGTGGTGTTTCTGGAGACGGTATTATTATTGATATTTAGACAGAATGTGAAAAAGCTCATACAGCTAGGTGGCAGTGGTTTGAAGAACAGATGCAGATGAGAGATCAGCAGCAGGACAGACAGCTGCCCAGCCCACAGCAGCTACATACAGAGCACTGCAGTAGAAGGTAGATTACTAGCCAGCAAAGCTACCTAACCTAAAATGTCCCTCAAATCCCTGCAGAGTTCTGTCCCTACAATACAGAGCAGTATCAAGTAGATTACTAGCCAGCAAAGTTACTATCAACTGTCCCTCAAATCACTAACAGCTCTCTCCCTACACTAGCTCTTCCAAGCACACACAGGCAGAATGAAAAAACGCTGCAGGGCTTCAGTTTATATATGGAAGGGGAGTGGTCCAGGGGGTGTGGGGGTGGTCCAGGAGGGAGAGCTTCCTGATTGGCTGCCATGTATCTGCTGGTCTGGGGGAGAAATGGCAAAAAAAAGCGCCAGCTAAGGCGAACCCAAATTGCCGAACGTTGCGTTACGTTCGCGAACATTCGGCGGACGCGAACGGTCGATGTTCGCGCGAACAAGTTCGCCGGCGAACAGTCCGCGACATCCCTAATAGCAGGTGTGAAAAAAGATCACTTGTCTTCCTCATGTATTGGTAAAAAGTTTCAGGCCTCATTTTAAGAACAATGATAGTAATTTAATGGATCACTAATCTCTCCGCAGAGATTTAAGGTAACAAAGTGCAGGACAATAAGAGCCGCTAAAAGCAATACTGAAAGGCAATTACAGATTCAGTACTAAAATCGGGCAGAATCAGTGTTCAGAAAAAGCAGTCAATGACAATGTAAGAATACACAGTGGGCATGATTTGTATCATTATCTCACTGTGCTCATCTCTACATTCTTGTTTTTAGATTAATGAAAATGTAGTCATCATTCTGAATTCTCACTTAGGGCATGAATGGTGTAAACAGCCTTCGTAAGATATTCATTTATAAATTGTTATATATTTAACTGTGAATATCATTTTATACAAAAAAAGTAACATATGATATAAACTTAAATGGCAAAGCTGGTATTGGTACTAACCTTAACATTCAAATGTGATGGTTCTGGGTATATTAATTATAAGAATGTACAGAATGCCATAGTTATTTACACCAAAATCGTTAAGATTAGGGATGTAGCGAACCGCCGCCGATGTGTTCGCGAACGCCGTTCGCGAACACCGGCAAAATTTGCGAACTGTTCGCGAACTGTTCGCGAACTTCGATCATCCGAAAATCGTTCGATTCGAACGATCGAAGGATTTTAATCGTTCGATCGAACGATTTTCGTTCGAATCGAACGAAAATCGTTCGATTTTAGCGATCGAATGGTCGAATGGGCGACCGATTTTGACGCGAACGCCTATTGGCGAACGTCGCGCGACGTTCGCGAACTTGCGGCGGACGCGAACAGTCGAAGTTCGCGCGAACTAGTTCGCCGGCGAACAGTTCGCTACATCCCTAGTTAAGATGTCAGTGGAGATGTATAGGAAGAAACCAGTGCAATGCTACTAAATAGGATGTGCAAAAACTGTGTAAAAGTTACAAATGACTGAATTACATGCGAATGCTGTTATTGTATCTGCAGGCATTAGAATACCCATGTCAACATCATGCAGAACTTATGGCAGATTTAATGAATTCAATATTGCAGTCAGGGAGATACTGCATTGAAGTTCTGCATACTTTACTTAAAGGGATACTGTCATGGGAAAAAAAAATTTTTCAAAATGAATCAGTTAATAGTGCAGCTCCAGAAGAATTCTGCACTGAAATCCATTTCTCAAAAGAGCAAACAGATTTTTTTATATTCAATTTTGAAATCTGACATGGGGCTAGACATATTGTCAATTTCCCAGCTGCCCCAAGTCATGTGACTTGTGCCGGCAAATACATTTAAAAAAAAAAAAAAAACGTTAAAATTGAAAATGTATACTGGACAGCTGCTTAACATTTATTTTGCTATCATTATCCCAACAGCTATGGGCATTAACTTTAATTTTGCTTTGATAAACATCCCATTAAATGAGGAGGGTCCTTATTCTCAGTTAGTCCACCTAGTAACACCACTCTGGGTTTTGCAGTGTGCAGAATAGAGGTAGACTATATATTTTGCATGCTTTTCATTCTAAAATTCTTGTGTGTGTGTAAAGTTTTATATTGCATTTCAAATGACTTGTACTCTTTTGAGAGTGATATGGACTTACTGCTCTTCCTGGAAGTCCATGCTCTCCTGGCTCACCCTGTAGAATAAAAAGATACACTCTGATTATAATGAAACATGACTTATTTAATGACTCTCGTGCCATATTATTGCTCACAAGATGTTTATTAGCATACATGGTGGTGGCACTTCTTTACATACACATATTTATGGACTTGTACACTATTTATAAATGTATACAATGGATGACATTTGTGCAGAATATAATCTCATCTACTAATTATCACTTTGCTTGGCACAGGTTCATGTGTCTTTCCATTTTATTGTGTGAAATGTAAATTTTAACTTTTTTGATACAAAATAATAAGGTGAGTTAATGTATCAATTAATAAGTTGTAGAGTGCTCCATAACATTTTATGTAACCTCTGTCTTGTAGAGGGGTCGCTCTATTATCACATTAGCTTTTGCTTCTCATACACCCTTTATATTCTTTTCCCAGCACATCGTGAATCCGAATTTGCATATTTTTGTCACAAAAAAAGGAAGTAAAAAATGTTTTCCCCTTTCCATCTCTAATTTGCATATGCAATTAGGCTTCGATTCGGTATTCGGCAGAATCTTTCGTGAAGGATTCAGGGGTTCGGCCGAATCCAAAATAGTGGATTTGGTGCATTATATTTCAAAAGGTTTTTTTGTATTAAATACTTACCTTTTGAAAATAATTCTTTTTGGCCCTATGTAGTTATATCAAGAAGCAGCAAAAGAGATATTTTTAACTAACCTTCTGTCCTACAGGCCCCCGAGCTCCAAATAGTCCCATGGACCCTTTTGCACCAGCTTCTCCTTTCACACCCTGAAAAGAGCATTTCATTTTGAATAAACATTTTCAATTCATAAAGTGATTCTGTCATGATTTTATGGTATAGTTTGTGTTATAATGGACTTCATGATAAAATAATATTGGTGAAATAGACTCTAATAGGTATCCAAGCAAGCCTTTGGAAGATCAGGTTCTATCTGTTACAATAAACAAACAATTGCTTGTGCGAGAGTTAAAGCCTTTGGGAAAATGGCTATGCTAAATAAAAGAAAGGTTTGGTGTTACTAAAACAAACTAAGAAGAGTCATCATCCCAAAATGAAACCATGTAAAGAGTGCTGACCATCTCCAAGGAAAACTAGTTTAACATGGATTGAGTAAACCTGGAAGACCCATGGGATGCAGTATACAGTGGCACCTAATGGAAATTCAATGGATGCCTATGGGACTTAAAGTATCTCATGGTCTACAGCGACTAATACTGGGCAGTGTTTCATCCTGGTTACAGGAGGGCAAAGGGATATAACTGGAAGCTCTCATTTGGAGTAACAACAGAAAAAGAAACCAAGGAGAGCCACCTAAAAATAACACTAAATGCACACACAACTAGACATTAGGTTAAAATAGTTAGAATATACCTTATAAATAAGCCTTGTATGTTGTATGCTTTTTCATTATTGGATTTAATTTACACTGTGATAACTTGTTGTTATTGCATTTGTAAATTGTGGTAAGAATAACATGTTATGTTCATAAGTTACTAGAGCCCTTTATATGTTATCACAGGTAAAGAAATATATGCTGGTTGATAGTCAAGGAAAGCATGACAGGTTATAATCTGAAACTCTGTATTTTGGGGGGCTTTTTAGGTTTGTATTACTAAATCACACTGTGTACATTGCAAATAATGTATTCTACCATTTAAAATTGTACTTTGAACCAATCAATGTAGCCAACTCAGGTCTCTGTGCCTGATGTTGTGCTTTCAGAAAAAGCCAGCCCTTCACAATGGAGCTGCTTTCAGATAAGCTATTGTTTTATTATTGAGTGTTATTTTCATATCTACCACTAGTTGGGGATGGGAGCATTTTAGCAATGCAGGTGTCAGGGAGTTGTTATCTGGTTACCTTCCCATTTTTCTGGTGAAATGCTGTTCAGCGGGGAAAGGGAGGGGAGTGATATCACTTCAGCTTTAAGTGCAACAGTAAAGAGTGACTGAAATTTATCATAGGACAAGTCACAGGCCTGAGGGCACCTGGAAAACTAAGAACATGTCTAGCCTCATGTCAAATTCCTGGAGGAGCACCATTAACTTATGCATTTTGTAAGAAAAAACATTATTCCTATGACAGAATCCCTTAAAGGCAAGTCAAGCATTAAACAATCAAATAAGCTAATTCTATATACAGTAGAACCCCCATGTTATGTTTTTCAGGGGACAAGAAAAAAATGTGTAAAATCCAGGGAAATGTAAAATCAGGGAAATGTATTATGCATAATATATAGGTGGGACCACAATACAACAATGTAAAATGAGGGAAAAAGTAAAATCAGGGGATGTAAAATTAAGGTTCCACTGTATTGTGTCATATGCAGAACTTCTGACAGGTAAGGTATCCTGACTACATGTTTCTAAATGAGAAGATAATGGCAATTAAAATACCACATTATTTATTGCTTTAGGGGACCTGAAGGGTACAATTAGGCAAATCAGTCCTCTTTTTGTCATATCACCAGAACCTTAAAAAATAATAGATTCTGTATGAAGCTGGAATTGATTCAACTAATAGAGAAACATTTACTTCAAATTATTCAGAGGAAAAATCTGCAGATCAATTTATGAATCACAAATAACCATAATGTGTCAACATTTGCTCATCTTATAATGTGGATGCTTCAGTTGATGATGAGTTGAAAATCACAAAGTATTTCACGCATTGTCTTGTAAATTATTAGAGTTTGTTTGATGTGATATGTTTAACCATCTTTGCCCTGTGTGCATTACTTGTACATTTGGCATATGTTGGTTTCATTTAAAGAAATGTACCATTCTTTATGTTTTGGATCCAACAACAAATTTCACTGCATTGGGTGGGCATAAAGACTATTTTGGTCCTAGGAAGTACTCAAGGCATACACCCCTTTAGCAGCCATCTACTAGTGACACCATTTCCCTCACTGTTTTACTATGCTGCTGGGAATAGGCAAATGTTATACAAATATAGTGAAGTGTAAGTAGTTACACTTTTGTACACTTTTGCTTGTATGTCATCTACGTACAAATGGAGCAACCTATATGTGGACAATTGGCTCAGTTGGTTCACCATGTCACTCCATTTAAATGAATCATTAGAACACCATTTGCACTGAAAAAATACAAAATTACTGAAATTAACTTATAGTACAAAGTTTATCCAGGAACTGTTTTGATTGTCCTCAAGGAATTGTTTCCCCTTTAAGACAAAATTGGAGAGGCTTCAGATGGGTTTTTCCTTCCTAATGATCAACTAGCCAACAAGCAGTTAGGCAGGTGTCACTTACAAAAAAGTTTAACCTTAATGGATGCTTGACGTTACTCTTACTAAGCATTTGGCTTAATCATTTTGTACATAACAGATTTCTTAGTAAGAGATAGAAAAAATTACCTTTTCCCCAGCAGGCCCATCTTCTCCTTTCTCTCCTTTGTCTCCATCAAAGCCTGGATAGCCCCTGTCACCCTAAGAAAATGCTAAATATTGTCACTGATTCTATCTGGTACATTAAAAACACTATTTTAAACCTTGGCATTGCCTGCTTTCAGCAGATATCTATTTACCGTAATATTTTTTATAATAAAATGATTTTATGGAAAAAAAATTTGTTTGCACCTATTCTATTGCATATAAATACATTTTTTAAAATGTAATTTATATACACAGGTATGGGATCCATTATCCAGAAAGCTCCAAATTACGGAATGTCTATCTCGCATAGACTCCATTTTAACTTAATAAACCAAATGATTTCCTTTTTCTCTGTAATAATAAAACAGTACCTTTTACTTGATCCAACTTAGATTTAATTAATTCCTATTGGAAGCAAAACCAGCCTATTGGGTTTATTTAATGTTTACAGAATTCCCTAGTAGACCTAAGGTATGAAGACCCAAATTATGGAAAGATCCATTATCTGGAAAACCCCAGGTCTCAAACATTGTGAATAACAGGTCCCATACCTGTGTGTGTGTATATATATATATATAAATATAGCCTATACCTGTTGTAAATTCCAAGGTTTACTTTGAGTAATTTAATCTAGAATATAGTTGCCAAGATGCTTCTTCTTATGGAGACTACCACAATCATTCCCAAACCATAGAGAGCTATAGAGTTTTAAAATAATTTTCCTAGTCATTGTACAATTCCCTTATCATGAAAAGGCATAGAACAGCCTAGAATTGATTTAAAAAATCTCAGTGAACAAGCAGATCCATCCTGAATCTTTCCAGTTTTTATTGAGCTTTTAGCATCCATCTGTTGGGGGTGCTGGAAGCTAGAGCAAGCTTTTTAACAGAAGGATGCCGTTTTAGCAGTAATGTAATATTTTAACAGATCGTGTTAGATATTTGCCAGTACATTTTTATCATCCCAAAAGATGGCACTGTTCCAGACAATGGGTTAAAAAAATAACACTACATATAATACACAGTACTGCAAATGGAAATAAGTACATGCTCAAGGAAGTGTAAAATCAGTAATCTAGACAGAATGTAGCTCTAATGTAACTAATTGGAACCCCCCCCCCCATAACTTTACATCTGGTGTGTTAAAGTGATATTACATGATTGTTTTTAGGATAAGCAATAACCAGATATCCTGAAGTAAAACAGGGTATGTTTACTGTTTACATTTATGAAAGTAAAAAATGACAAATTAAGAAGTATTATTATATTTTCCACATTTTACATCAGTGAATTTAAGCAATTCACTTTGAACAAGGGAACTAGGTGCAACTGCATTTCTACTGCACCCTCTTTTGAGAGGCAAGCTTCGTCTTTTTTCCTACACAGAAATATCAGATACACTTAATAATTACACACCTTACCAGAAAAGAAGTGGAGCACAGGGACCTGCGGACACCCACGAATACAGTGCTACCCATATTCTGCAGTACAGTATTCATGAGGGCAAGTTGGGGAAGGTATGCAGGCATCCACCATACAATCCCATAACTTGCACATCATCCAGATGTTCAGATGGTAAGAACAAGGCTGCCTTAAACCCACCAGTGCTGAGCAAAGTTTTCAATTATGGGCAAGGTGCAAAGGATAACATTACCCAGACGCATATGATTACTAAATAAACACTATGGGATGCAATTTTGTGCACGTGTGACAGGGGCCTAGGTAAGTGAAGCCTCTCAATTTTATAGAGCCTTATAGTGAATCTTCCATATCTTGTCAAATATATCTAAAAACTGACATTATATAATACAAAAATAAACATAAGAGTTTACCGGATCTCCTTTGTTTCCTTTATAGCCTTGAGAGCCAAATAGTGTTGTGGAGTCACCCTGTATAAATGATTGAAAATGATAACATGAATTCACAATTTTGCCAATTATTTACATTTTGGTCTATAACTAGCAAAAATATTAAATGAATGTAAAGACAACCAATATTTTATATATTCATATATTCATTAAATGTTATTGTGCTAAAAACTATGATTTAACTACATTTTTAGAAAATAATATTTTTTTTTACCTTCTCTCCCTTAAACCCAGAAATGCCTCGATCACCCTAAAACACATGTAGAAAAGAAAAGTAAACCAAAGACATTTTTTTAGATAATATAATATAAGCTCTTACAATGCCAGTGACCTGACTGCCAATGCCACATAATTTACATTTCCAGTATATTTCTCTGTTTCAAAAATGTATTGACATTTTCATTAAACAGGCAAAATACTATGGAACGTTTGAATGTCAGCAGATTCAAGATCAAGCCAGTATCTTTAAAGGTCACACACTGGGGTCATTTATCAACACTGGGCAAATTTTCCCATGGGCAGTAACCAATTAGATTGCTGCATTCATTGTTCTACTTGCAGCTGGCTTCAAAAAGCTAATCACTGATTGGTTGCTATACTGTAGGTAACTGCCCATGGGCAAATTTGACAAGTGTTGAAAAATGAGCCCCATTTAATGTGTTTAATTTATACATACAGAACCACAAGATCAAAATAACCCTGCATTGAATTGATTGACCATTCCTAAGCAACAAGCCAGTATTTTAGGAAAACATTATCTTAAAGCATAGGGGTACCCTTAGGGGTTGTGCTTACTTATATGGTGCGTAATGGAGGAGGAGTTGGCCTAGATTCTGGGTGACAACTCCTTGTGACCCTGGAAACGTGACAATCTCCTGTTGTCCCAACATACTTTGTGCACCTTTAATGGCTGGCTTGCTGTAGAAGCCCTTTGAGACCCATGGGCTTTTTCCTTAAAGGAAAACTATACCCCCAAAATGAACACTTAAGCAACAGAAGTGTGGAAGCAAAAGACACAACTGTCTGTTAATTGGCTCACGTGACCTAACATGTATGGTTTGTTGGTATGTTTGTGAGTACAGTGAATCTTACGATCTCAGGGGGCGGCCCTTATTTTTTAAAATGCCAATTTTCTATTTATGATTACCCAATGGCACATACCACTAGAAAAGTATATTATTATGAAAATGGTTTATTTACATGAAGCAGGGTTTTACATATGAGCTGTTTTATGCAATATTTTTTTATAGAGACCTACATTGTTTGGGGGGGTATAGTTTTCCTTTAAGATCCCCATTAAATTAAACTGGCCGTGACCATTTTGATAATTTGATAGACTGTCTATTATGTTGCATAACAGTGAGTGTACATATAAAAAGAACTATATGGATCCAGCAGAGCTTTATTTATCCCCAATCTATCAATCAATCTATCTAGTCAGAAGTGGTCATAACTAGACTTTAGAAGAGCTCTCTATAGTTTGGGAATGATTGTGGTAGTCTCCATAAGAAGAAGAATCTTGGCAACTATCTTCTAGATTAATTTACTCAAAGTAGACCTTGGAATTTACAGTAGGAATAGGTTGTTATAGGTTGGTATACATATATATATATATCCCATACGGATCCATACCGTGTGTGTGTGTGTGTGTGTATGTGTGTATGTATGTGTGTATGTATTTAATTATTAACCAAAACTATGGAAAAGTATAATGCTGATTTACAAGGAAAATAATTTTGAAAATTTGAGAGATGATCTTTCCCTAATTCAGGGATTTCTGGATAAAGCCTTTCTGAATAAGGGATCCCATACCTTTACTAGAAATAATTCTGCAGTATTAATATAAATGGTGGAGAGTGAAAACTAATTATAATCTGCCTTTATTTATTTTCTCATTGAATCCTTTGCATAATTACCACTTAGTAAAAACTAACCGATGTTCAGAAATTGTCCGCAGTGTTTTCAATAGTTCGGAATTTTATATATATTAATTTGACAGATCTAATATATATTTTAGGGGCTTCCTTTCCTAGCAGATGTATTAGAGCTGACTTAAATAACTGATATCAACTCCTTCATAAAAAAAGATGCTGAGAGGGGTATAGTGAAGAGTAACTTGATTATTTCAGAAACTGTACAGAATTTGTAATTGATTATATTTAGAATTTTGTATTTTAGTATAATGTGATAGTTTCCTTTTAAAGAAATACCAGTCATGACTCTAAATTGTTTGCTTATAGACAATGGTTAAGAGAGCTTGATAGGATCTTTACGTAGAGAATAGCAGTTGCTATGCTACTCCATGCAGCATGCACGGGAGGGGGGCTGGGAGCGGTGTGGCCGGACGGGAGGCCCTGACAAGCCCTATTCATTGAGCTTATCCTGAATGAGGGGTATACTGCTTAAAATAGAATGAGGGTTTTGCAACATGTAGGTCATTGTGAATTTACACATTATTATTAGTGAAATTAAAGGAGGACTAAATCCTACACCTCCCTCCATCCCTTCCATTGCCCCTCCAAGCTCTCTCCCTGCAGCCTCTATTCTTTTTAGAAGTCTACCTGTCTGCTGACCTGCACTAAGGGATATATTTATCAATTAAGTCAAAGTTTTTTTTGGCCGAATAGGTCTGTTTTCAATTAAATAGGTCCATACGAATCGAAGGAATAGTGCATTCGATCGAATTCAAAGTCCACCAATTGACTCCAAATAGGTTCTAGGAGGTCCCCCATAGGCTGAAACAGCAATGCGGCAGGATTTCGATGGTGAGTGGTCGAAGTCGAATTTTTAAGGAGACAGTACATGATAAATTTCGAATTTTCACATTTTTTTTCAAATTCAAATCGTATTTGGCCTATTCCCTAATTGAAGTACTGAAAAAAGTTTGAAATTCGAATTTTTTTTCATTTGAAAATTCCCGTTGACCTTTGATAAATCTGCCCCTAAATCTGCAGAGGAGTGCAAAGGGGCCATCTTCCCCTGTCTTCTTCTGTTAGAACGGCAACACAGATATAGATCTTAAAGGTGCATGAGCAGTTCAATATATGTCCTTAATTGGCTTCTACTGCACCTTCTCCCGCAATATAGCCGTATCGGCAACTGACAGAAGAGGGCAGAAGAGAGACAGAAGAAGGTGCCTTTGAACTCTACTGCACAACTCTGCACACTTACAGTATTGCAGGTTAGCAGCCAGGTGAACTTCTGAGCAGAAAATCTTGTGCGGGGAGGGATCTTGAAGGGGGGGGGAGTGGAGGGGTTGGGTGAAGGAGAGTCTGAGTATGGGTAGGGTTATATTTTGCATATTTTGCCTTGGTTCTATCTGTAAATAGACAAGTCCAATCAGTCTGCATCTCATACAATCATACACAAATCACTTATTGCTTTAGGTTGCCCATGTGGCTGTCAGAGGGGTCGTGCACATGCCCCCCCATAGTATAACATTAATGCTACAGCTTAACCCTTGTCATTAACACAGTAATGTTATATTATTTACTAAAACTTGAATTAATAAAAAATTTTTATGAAAACAAAGTCGAACTCATCAATAATTTTGAACGAAAAAAAATTGGACCAACAAAACGTTGCAACAAATGGAGCGCCAATTAGTACCGTGTGATTAATGCTCCAAAAACTAGACTGTATCGAATTTTCGCTCCAAAAACTTGACTTTTCCGATTTATCAGACGAAAGCCCCATTATCCAGGACAGCTCATGATGTCAAGAAACAACTTCAGCGACATCTGCCTTTGACTTCTACCATGACCTTGACAGGTTTGAGATGGATAAGGATTTTTAGCAGCTTTGGGGTATGACAATTCTCTAAATATTCAAGTTTTTTCCATGAAAAATTTAAGTTTTCCTGCAAAAACCCTTGAACAGAAAAAATTGAGGTTTAATAAATGGGCCCCTAAATGTTGTATTTCAATGTAAAACTCCTGTGCCTATATCTTATGAGCACTTGAAGAAGATGCTGTTTTAACCGATTTCCCTGATTTTACATTTTCCCGGATGTACACTATGTTTTCCTCCATAAAATGGAGGTTTTACTGTATTGTGTTGCGGATTCAAAGGTACTTACTCGTTCACCTTTGATTCCTGGGAATCCCTTTAAACCCTGCAAAGAACAAGCAAACAGATTTTCCACCATGTAAGAAAATGTTATGGAAATAATAAATAACTACAATGAAAAAATCCATTAAATGCTATATCATGTTATTGAAAAAAGAAAGAAATAAGTGATTCTTCTCTGTCCGCCAATGTCTTCTCAGTGTGGCATCTATTCATTGGTGTCCTAATCAATCTATGTTGACACCAAGAAGTATCAGAAATCCTGCACAGATATTGTAACGAAACACTTCATTGTTTTTGCATATTGTGATTAATTGATGAAAAATATATACTGCATTTGAAAACCTTGAACAATTCTATTTTTAGCTATAACTTTGGATAACCCTAGCTAAAACATCCCTATCAAATATAAATGTATTAGAGTATTAGAACAGAACAGAAAAAGTGCACTAGCAGACTGCCATGGCAAGTTAAATCGATGCACATTAGTACCTGTCTGATGGTAGGTTCCCCTGACTACCTTCAGATGTGGCTCTAATTTCCTATTTCTTCTGTTTCATCTGATACTCAAGCCCAAGCAGGCTTCTGTTTTACTGGTCATAGTTAAGCCTTACTTATTGTCCCTGCCTGTGTGTCTGTATTGACCCTTGCCTGGATTATAGATCAGATCATTTTTGCATGCCTTGACATATTCCCAAACTTAAAATTTGATGACTGGACTTTGTATTTGATGACTGCCACCTACCCTGAACCTTGGTTTGGCAGACAATAGATTTTGCCCTCCCCTGCCCTCTATTCTGACTTGGTTTTTCAGTTTTTACATATATGGCTTCTTTAACACATCTTTTTTAACACATCTTTTGAACCAGTCCAGTACCAGTACAAGTTATTCTGAATTGAGAAAGCCAGTTGGATGACTGGTGAAAGGTCTTCAAGGAAAAAAAAACACAGCAAGTCCAGTTGACTTATTTCTAGAGATATACCATGACCTGGATGAATGAGAATCTTCACAAACCTATTTTCATAAAATTTCTCATAATAAATAAAGCATTGAGTATCTTGTCGGTGCTATATGAATAATGATGATAATAAAGAATGTGAAGCATTTGCCTGTGGGAAAGGCCACCATTACTGCATCAGGGTCTGTGGGGAGCACTGTGGGGATATTTTTTAAGTACCTATTAGTGAAATTAAGAAATTAATAAATTAACATCACAAACAAGTTTTAAATAACTAGAAATCAACATATTAGCAATAACATACTATAAGTCTGCTTTCATCAGGACCATTGCTGGGGTGTTTCAAACCAAAATCTCACACTAAGGGCTATCAATCACAGTCCTTATTGGGCACCCCTAGGAACTGTTATCATGCTTGTGCTGCTCCCCAACTTTTTTATACTTAAATGTGGCTCATTGATAAAAAAAAAAGTTGGGGATCGCTACTATAGAGGATAGAAATGGACTAATTTTAGCGAATCCATTACCAGGCCTCGATTTACAAATCAGGCACCCCAAGGCTGGCTCCCTTCATTGCCCCTCCACTTAATTTTTCCCTTTTTGTGTGCGTGTGCATGCACATGTCTTACACCATGGGGTATATTTATCAAAGAGTGAAGTTAATAGTGAAGTTCCGCCACTAGAGTGAAATTCTGCCACTTCCCATTCATTTCTATGGAGTTTTTAAAGGTGTATTTATCAAAGGGTGAAGTTTCACTTTCACCCATTGATAAATACGCCTTTCAAAATCCCATAGAAATGAATGGAGAGCTGTGGAATTTCACTCTAGTGGCGGAACTTCACTCTTTGATAAATTTACCCCATTGAGTCTGGCACAGCTCTGGAGCCTGGTGAGCGGGAGATTTGCAATTCGGATGCAGCTGTGCGGAGGCCTGTTTATTACACTCAGTAAGCAAGGGTGAGGTTTGGAATTTTATCTAGTTTGCTGTTTTGCCCAGTCAAATGTCTTAGTTTATAAGACTGTATTTTATGTTACTGTATACATATATAGATACACACACATATGTGCATGAGACTTGCTGTATTCCAGTTACCACTGCCTGGTAGGAGTTACACTGCTATAAAATTGTATTAGAACGAACAATAAGATAGAAAAATGTATATGTCAAAGGGTTAATTAGATGACAAATATCTAAACATGAATCGGAGAAAAAAGTTTATCTGAAGCAAGAAGTTGTTATGGAAACAGCAAACATTCAGCGAGTGATGTGGACAGGGTGGAAAGGATGGGCCTGTAATTATAGTCTGCTCGTGATACATGATCTTTATGTGAGAGGGCATTAATAAAACAATGTGCAAATGAAATTAAGGTTGACAGGTAGTTACTGGAAGTAAGAAAATTACAACATACCAAGCTGTCCCTCATCTTTCCCAGGATAATCAAGAGTTGTATGTATGGAAGGATTGTGGTAAAGCTATCATTTTTCACAGAATCCATTACTGATATATACCTATATCTAGTTACTGTAGTTCAAATTCACGTAGCCAGCATTAGAACATGAATAATCTGTGTTTGTTGTGTAGCAACTTTATATTTAAAGGAGAACCAAACGTTTAAATTAAAATCCCCTACCCCACTACCCTACATAGACCCCCTCCCTGCTCCCCCCCAGCCTAGCTGTTACTCTTGGTAAATGCCCCTAACTTTTTACTTAACCCTCATTTCTGATACAGCACTGGCGCCATCTTCTTCTCTTTGGTAATCTCCATGAAGTGGAGCAGTCTGCCACCTGCACCGAAAGTCATGGGAACTCTCGAAGTGCCGGAAGAAGACCTGAAGATTACCGAAGAGAAGAAAATGGCACCATGAACTCTGATGCGCTGAATCTGCAACGAGTGGTAATTAAAGAGATAGGGGCATTTATAGAGGGTAACACCTAGGCTGGGGGGGAGCAGGGAGGGGGGTCTATGTAGGGTAGAGGGTGGGGGATTTTAATATAAAGGGTTTGGCTCTCCTTTAAGTACCACATTAAAATGCTAAATAACATGCAGTATATTTTTTATTGATTATTTATGAAAAATAAATAACTTGGTCACTTACCATGATTCCTGCAGGTCCAGGTAAGCCTGGGATCCCATTTTCTCCCTGATAAAAATAAAATTATAGGTATGCTGCTAAGGGGGTCGTTCACCTTCCCACACTTTTTTCAGTTCAGTTGGTTTCAGATAATTCACCAGAAAGAAAAGACTTTTCAATTACTTTTTATTTACTTATTTACTTTGTTTATTTATTTACTTTTTATTTATGAAGCAGCTCTGGAAGGGAGGGGGGGTCGCCGACTCTGTAAACTTCTAAATTGACACATACAGTAAGTTGATATATTATCTTTGGACCTGATGAGCCCAATTATAGGCAGTTGTTATAATTGATACAATCATTGATAATATTCCACAGATGCTGCTAAGAAATGTATCCACTAATGTAGCAAATCGTAACTGTTCAGAATCTGCATCTGAATTACTGAGCTGCCAGACTGAAACACCTGAGACAGGAACATTAAATTTTAAACTTACATTTTGGGAAAACTGTCCCCTGGCAAATGTAAAATTTAGGTTACACTCCATCAATATTTGTGGTCGTGATATTCACGCACTGCACAGCAATTTTTTTTTTTGCCAAAAATAAAAAACTTTTCCAGGTTTTAGGTGGCAAGTTTTTCATGTCATGGAAAAACTAAATCCGTTTGGCAGCAAGACGCAGCAGTCAATTACGGAAAATGCGAGTCAGGTCAGTTACTCACTTTCTGTAAACGATTATACACCCCAGACAGAAGAAACTTGATAAACTTCCCTAGGTTAGTGTTCAGCCAAACACAAGCTGAACCCTTAAAATCATGAGACTTTAATGGGACAACTGAAGGTGACAATGTTTTTACAGTTCGCCCAATTTTTAAAATTTTTTATGCAGATCAGGGTTCAGATTTTGTTAAGGATTCGATATTCAGCTAAAGCCACATATCACAGAATCGGGCATCCCTACAATTTTTTGCAATTTCAATCCACCATTCACCTACTATATGTAGCACACATCAATGGAACTAAATGAGATAAACACATAGTTGCTAGATAGCACCATTTTAACTAGACTTCTATAAAACAACTGCACTGCAGAGCTGAATAGCAATCAAATTATAGACATGCAGCATCTGTTTCTATGCAACCACATAGTAGATTGTTATTATTCTCGACATAACACCTTTTCAAAAATCAGCACATTGATTTACTATGGTCATAATCACTTTAACCTGTTTAGGCTCTGCTACCCAAACAGTTTTCAAGCTAATGAAGCTGAAGTTCAGATGGCATAAATCCAACTATATAGGCCAGCAACTCCTTGGTCTCTTGGGGGAAGATTTATCAATGGTCGAATTTTGAAGTGAAAAAAACTTCGAAATTTGACCATCGAATAGGGTAGTCCGACATTTGAAGTCGAAGGATTTTTAAGATCGTACTATCGTACTTCGAATCCTACGATCCCACGATTTTACAAAAAAATCCTTCGACTTCTCAAAACTTAGCCAAATACTGCCTATAGGTTCTAGGAGGTCCACATAGGCTAACATAGAAATTCGGCAGGTTTGAAGTGGCGAAGTGGGAAGTTGAAGATTTTTAAAGAGAAAGTACTTCGAATGGTCGAATATTCTAAGTATTTTCAATTCGAATCAAATTCGAATTTGGCCTATTCGATGGTCGAAGTACCCAAAAATTTTTTCATTCGAAAATTCACTTTGACCTTTGATAAATCTGCCCCTTGTTATACAGAACTGAATGTGACTTTGTCATCTATAATATACTCCGTTTAAAAGCCCCTACATTTTTTTACTTCGATTGTTCTGTTATTTCTTAAAAATAATTTGATTTGTTTTTATTTCTCTCTTCCTTAGTTTTCTAATGTAAAAACTTTGGGATTTTGATAGGCCTGAGGAAAAGTAGCTAAACTCACAGTCACAGTATGTGAAGGGCTTGCAGATTTTTAAAAAATAGGAAGAGGACGTAACCACAGTAACTTGCTCCACATACGTGACTACAGTACATTGACTATTTTTTTAAAATTTTTTTATAATAATGCACAATTTTTAGGTTTTCAGGTTCAGATACATAGATTATATTGTATGAGTGTTCTTTTCATTTTCCAGTGGCAAAATCTCTTTAGAGAAGCAGCATTGCACCAGCCGCTCTCCTAAAATATACATTTTTGCAATAGCCCATATCATATTAGAAATCCTCACCATCTTTCTTACAGAAAAAGGTCCAATTTTTACATTCTTTCTAAAATTAAGAAAGAAGTTCATTTTGAACTATGATATAACTTGAACATTTACAATTTTGTAGCACAATGGCCAACTAAAACCTTAATTTATTCTCCATTATACTCTGTGCTGACTTGTGTTGCCCCTTCCCCTGCATACTTCTTCTTTAATCAAAATTAAATGGCATTGATGCCTCTTCTAGTACTGTTTTTCATTATAATGGCTACCCTTTGTTGTTCAGAAGTCCATTTATAAATCCATTTCTACAATATAAAGTTCCTTACAATGCTTTTTATGCTTATAATTCAAGTCTATACAGAGAGAATCAATGCCCTTTCCCGAGGATTAACTCATTCAGTTCCTTATGTACTTTTCCTACTAGAGTAGCACATCTCCCAGATTTACCAATTATTTCAATCACTTCCATTGTACTATATGTGCATATTTAAATTGGAGATACCATTGGACTTTTTGTTGGTCAGTCTTCTTTGTTCTCTTATAACAATTTTTAAAAATTACATATTTTGTATTATATAAAATCTTTCCTATATTTTATAAGGCTAAAATCTCAAAGCAAAGTATGAGAATTTAAATTGGTTTTACTGTCAATCCACAAACCCAATGTATTCAATCTAAAATAATACTTGACTATTTATGTACACTGAGTAACTGAAGTTTAGCTGTCCTACATTTACTTCTGAAACAAATGGATCTTTCCTACTGCTAATTATTTTGCTCACACACAAAGCTTTAGGAACATCATTCCACACAATGAATATCTGCTACCATCTAGTGGTTCCAGTAGTATATTACTATAATAACACATTTGTCAAAGGGACATTTAATAAAACACAAATCTAGTTGCCGAGTGGGTAGAATACATTTGTAGAATTTTACATTAATAATCCTATAGCAAACTAGAGAAACATTTTGCTAAACCCTAGAAATATTATTTGCAAACAGGTTGAAAAATGTTATGAGACTGAATTTACTCAGATTTTAATAAAAGTTTTAGTTCACCTTTAGATTAACCTACTTCTAGTGTGATGTAAACTGCATTATTTTAAGACAAATTGTAATTTTTTTTCTAAAGTTTGAAGGCTTAAAAATATAACTGGTATTACCTTGTTAGTCCCTAATTACTCTAGCAAGTAGGTAGCAGTTTTGCCTAGTCAGAATGAAAAATGAATAGAAAAGGTCCTGAATAAATATAAAAGGAATAACACATAATGATAATATAAAACAGGACTGTCATAGCCTTTGAGTATTGGTTACTGGGGTCAGTAACTATGACAACTACATAACATTTTCAGCTGCAGACTACATATAGGGTTAAAAAACATAAAAAACAATAGCAAAGACCAAGGGGCAGATTTATCAAGGGTGGAATTTCGAAGTGAAAAAAAACTTTGAAATTCGACCATCGAATAGGATAGTCCGACATTCGAAGTCAAAGGATTTTTTAAAAGTTTCTTTAAAGTTTTTAAAAGAGTTTTTAAAGAGACAGTACTTCGATTTTTGAATGGTCAAATATTCAAAGTATTTTCAATTCGAATCAAAGTCAAATTTGGCCTATTCGATGGTCGAAGTACCCATAAAATACTTCGAAATTCAATGTTTTTTAATTCGAAAATTCACTTTGACCTTTGATAAATCTGCCCCCAAAAGTTGATTCGAAAAGATTAATCCGTAACATACTAAAATGTAATCTAAAGTTGGACTTCCCCTTTAAGAGGAATAAACAACTCATCCCCCCTCTTTATCTCACTGCTGTGGACTAGAAATGTTCCTTGCGACAGATGTGCCCTGAATTTGCTCCATAGAGGTCCTCCAAGTGAATTGTTCCCTATTTGATTTATGTTCCTCCATATCCCCATGGAATACAAACTGCAAAACATCATGTATTTATGAACTTTCAGGACAACAACTACCACTTGAACTATTAGTCACCTCGCACAGGTCTCCCTCCCCAACCAACAAGACACTGCCCCCATTCCCCCTCCTGGGGCTGCAAATGAAGAGTAGCATAGTGGGGCTAGCCAGGACCAGGTTAACTTCCAGTTTGAATGCTCCTGTTAAGCAATTAGAGAGAAAAACTTGTGTGGGGGTGTTACAGTTTCAAAAGAGGTGGAAGGGTTCATTGCCTTTAAAAGACATATATCTAAACGTTATTTTACACAGACTTTTTTTTACATTTAATGATTTTATCCTGATGTTAAGCCTCAGGAAAGAGCTTATAGTATCTACATTTATTTTGCTCTGATAATAAAGGGGCTAGAAGACCTGCAGAAACAAAATCTTAATTCAATCTTTTAACAGTGCACATAGTCTCATCTATCATAAATTAAGATTTTTTTGTTAAAAAGATAGACACAGAGTTACCTAACTAAAACAGTTACATTGTAGATGAGATTGAAAAAATCAATATGGCAAACAAGTCAATCCAGTAGCACAAATAAACCAATCAAGCTTTCTCTAATTTGCCTTAGTAGAGGAATCAAATCCTTTCTGATTTAATAAGGGGGCATAGTGGATTCGTACACAACACAAAGTCCTACTGAATGTTCACTTGCAGTGAACAAACATGGTTTCTTTTTACTGCAGCACATTTCTTTAGCACCACTGAGCACTTTAGATCTCCCTCTCTATCTCCAGCGACATCTTAAATCTTAGTGGTTGCAATCTAGTGTCCAAATTAGAAAATACACTTAAGTGCAACATAAAATACAAGTATGCATTTCTCGGTTAGGATATAAAATCAACAACATTAAAGATGTTGGGAAATGCCCACTTACCACCAAACCATTGATAGGCTAAGGATGTTGAGTATTGTAGTAACTAACCACTGGAAAGCTATATTTTACCTGTAGCTGTTATTCTTTATTTATGTAAGTATCACAGCAGGTTGAAAGACTTTGCTTACCCTTAAGCCAGAAAGCCCTCGAGGCCCAGGAGGACCAGGTTCACCAATCACAGCTTCACCCTAACAATAAGAAAAGATTAGTAAAGACAAGCAGCCCTCCATTTTGTATTGAACATTTGATTGATGTTCTTTGAAAAGTATTCTCAAATATTAACTTCAGCTAGACAAGGTCTCTAGATGGAAACATCAGGGATAAAAAGAAGTATGGTTTTCCCCGTCATTTTTTGGGGCATGGAACACTGAAGACTTTGTATTCACTGCTGCAACTTCAATGCTACTGCTACAAAACAAACTAAAATTGTATCATATTATTATATCCACATTTTTTTCAAATGATAAAACATAAGCTTTTCTTTAAAGCTGGCATGTTATTAATTATAGCTTACAAATGAAAGGTTTCTAAAAATGCCATTCCATATCTCTATTTAAAGTGAATGCTGAGATGGTGTGATACGCTTTATCACTCACCTTTTCACCCTTACTTCCTTGCAGTCCTGGTTTACCCTTAGGGGAAGAATAAATTAAACATTATCTTAGTATAGATAACAATATATAAAATGCATATACAATCTGTAACTTTATGTTTATAAAATTAGTGGCCCAAAAATAGTTTGTCTGTAATGGTACAATGCACACAGAATTAGATGCAAGAGTAAAGGTAACTTTACATTGTGAGACTGATTTATTTGGAGAGGTTGAGAAACAAGCAGATCTGTGCCTGGTTAAGCCACCAGATTTTCATCCATATATCAGTTGGGCAGGCCCATCGGTGGGCACCATACATTTGCCGACTTGTTCTGCAGGGACCGAGTTGCCAGCTATTATTGGCTATGTATGGATGAGTAAATGGTAAGAAAGATGTTGAGCCTTGAAAAGCTATATCATGTTAGTTGCGATACTCCTGGGAAGCCATGTTACATAGTAATATTTCATACCTGTTTTCCTGCTGGTCCATGGGGGCCAGGTGGTCCAGCATTTCCATTTTTTCCCTTCTTGCCTCTCTCTCCCTGCAAATAAAAACACTGGCTTACAATTCCAATTTACTAGGTCACCATAGTATTTGTTTAAATGGTGAGCTTGTGTTTGTGTTTAGCAGACTGATTGTGCTTACATTTGTAGGTGTTATTAATATTTTTACCTTGTAACATTACTCAAATGGTTGAAAAAATATTAACAATGGCAAAAATTACTGCTTTGAATGAATAATGTTACCCCTGTCTGAATTTAAACCTTGAAAGTATTTAGTGAGCCTATTCACCAGTGGAAAAAGTTTAGGAATTTGATAGTTTGCACCAGTGTGCAGTATATGTAATAAAACCTCTTACTGAAATGTTATTTTTGCATTTACTGTAAATAATATGCTACCTTCAAGCGACCCTTTAAAATACACTATACACAATTAAAACTTCTACAAATTGTATTGTTTTTTATTTATGCATATTTTTTCACAGAGACTTTGGGTTGGTAGCAATCTGCTAAGTCCCTTAAAGAACTAGAAGGTAGAGGATATTATTAGTCTTTACTAATTCTTTTTTTACAGTTCCATATTTATCATTTACAAGAAATTTGTATTTGTTTATCAATTTTAATTTAGGACTCATCCCACAGTAATTCGGAAAAACTTACAGGTGGTCCAGGAGGCCCTGAAAATCCTGTTACTCCTCTTTCACCTTGGAATCCTGAGATGCCTGGGTTGCCTTGGATACCTTGAATTCCTTGTGCTCCTTGGGGTCCCTGCTCTCCTGGCTCACCCTGTAATACAAAACAAATATATTTCAAACCGTGTTTAGTAAACCTCATAAAATATTGAGATTGGTTCAGCAGAGAAAGACCCATTGTAAATTTCAAGCTGAGCAAAATATTTAAAGGGGCAGTATACCCCATTGCTAAACAGTTCAATGATTAGGATTGAAAATACTTTTTGTTTCTGTAGGAATAAAGATAAATGGAGTATTACCAGTAGCTTACATTTAACTCACAGGAGTGGACTCTCTCGTATGTTAGAGGCATGGTGTTGCTTAACTACACTCTCAAATATAGGGAGCAAGTGGTTTTTAAAACAAACAATTCCTCTTTATTGGTAAGCACATATTGAGAGAACTTGGAGATAAATACATATGAATATAATGCAGTCTTAAGACAACACTCTTAAGAAGTGAATGTTCATCAGGAGCCAATGATCAGACTATATATAGTCAGCTTGAACGTGTTATTCCCATCTTTGGGCCTCTGAAGGGGAACCTAGGCAGGACAGCATCTACTCCTAGACCTGTGCACTTAGAACTGTGCCTTTGGGCAGTACACCCAGGACTCTGATCCTTAATAACCTTCTCTGTGGAGT
Source organism: Xenopus laevis (assembly GCF_017654675.1). Taxonomy (NCBI): domain Eukaryota; kingdom Metazoa; phylum Chordata; class Amphibia; order Anura; family Pipidae; genus Xenopus; species Xenopus laevis. The sequence continues at coordinate 92,293,772 of NC_054375.1, read as the reverse complement.
ACACTAACTAGGCCTACCTTTGCCTAGATCCCATTCTTGCCCCACCTATCTGCTCAGGAATCCAGGAAGAAAGAGAGAATGATCTTTATCTGCTTCTTCTTTATATACATATATTTACAACACTGTAAAGTGGCCAGTTATGGAACTAATAGAGTCAGGAACAAGGAACACTTCTTAACTACATTTTAGGACACAATGTATCTGTCCAGCCAGTTATGGGGACTGCCTGTAATTATAAAGAGCAAATAATCTGTCAATCCTCTACACTTGTTTTAATCAGGCAAAATCTATGTCTTTTGTTATTTCATGAGCTAAACAGGGAAATTAGAGCTTCTTCCCCTGCATCATGGACTCCTGCTAACAAAGCACTAACTAACTAAAAAGGATGAAGATTGAAATAATAGGAAACTCATGTTGAACAATGGTGCACACTGTGCCTTTAAAACTCAAATTTATAGCATCAGGTACTAGACATAGCAGTTCCCTGCATGAGTTTCAGTAACTGACTGCATCAGGTACTTTAAAACACCAAACATGTTTTAAAACAGCTAGGGAAGAAAAGAATCTGCTTCTTTCAGTGATGGCCCAGGCCATTGCTTGCACAAATTCAATACAGAGCCTTCTATGAAATAGGTTTTTTACACTTTTTTTTTTCAGTACACACACACAAGGTATATTGTATAAGTAAGAAAAAATGTTCGCGCAGGCACATAACCTATAAGAGCTTGGAGGAAGTTCGAGCTAAAGATGGTGACCACAAACTATAGATAACCACAAGCAATTCAATATGGAACATATTAAAGGGAAACTATTTTAATTATTTAATATAAGCTTCCTCATACTGAAGTAAGAAACGAAATTGCATTGTTTCTGAAATAATCAAGTTTATATTCACTATTCCTCTCTCAGCAACTGTTTCACTTCCTTCTGTCTTCATGCAGCAGTTGGGTGTAGGATGAATGATCCAATATATCTTATAGGGGGACTTCCTTTCCTAGCAGATGAATTAGAGCTCACTCAAATAACTGATTCCAGTACAAACAAAATCTAACAAAATAACTGCACTTTGCACAAATTCTGCATGTAGAGAGACAGGATTTCTGGTGATTTTAATAGAGTGAGCTCTAATACATCTTCTAGGCAAACGGAGCCCCCTATAATATATATTGGATCATTTATCTGGCACCCAACTCCTGAATAAAGAGAAAATGAAGAGAAACAGATGCTGAGAGAGGGATAGTGAAGGTAAACTTGATTATTTCAGAAATGGTACATCATTTTTAATTGTTTGTATTTAGAAAGTTTCTTATTTCAGTATATTGAAGCTAATATTACATTTTAATTTTCGCAATAGTTTTAAGTAACCTTGTGAATTAGAAAAATATGTAGTGGTTCAATTGGGGGATTATTGGTTAACATATCACTAATGTTTTCTAGGAATACCATTCCTTCTTCTTTAACTTTGCAGAATTTGGGGATTACCTTAAATTATGCATTCTCTTTTAAAAACCCTACATCCTACCTTAACACCCGGTGGTCCAGCCTGTCCAATTGGCCCACGGTGTCCAACACCAGGCTCCCCCTGAAAAAAAGCAGACAAACAGGACATTTGGTTAGAGAAAACTGCAGTGAGAAGGTTAATACAGGTAGTGGCTATTCCCAGCCAAACATCTTTACATCTTTCTGAATTTTCAATCAACCTTCCCCATAAATTTATGAATAAATTCTGTTTTATATGCTACTTATAGTTTATAATAATCTAGGTTTATTAACAGGAAGGCTAGATGCAAACTGCCCCCAAGGAATTTTAAATCTAGTCATGTAGAGGCATTTTTTTCAGAAAAAAAAACTGGGCTATAAATATTCTTTACCCAATTACTGAAACTCAAAGAACAATTTTTACCTTTTGTCCCTTTTCTCCAATATCTCCCTTTTCACCCTGTTTAATAGCAAAAAAAAAAAAAAGATAGTCACTGTGCAACAAATTGAAAATGTCTACGATAATAAGCATTTGGAAATGTTTGTCTGTGTATACTTTTGAATTCATTCCTTATACAGGTAGGAACTATGTGTGAGAGTTGAACTGCAAGAAAAGTAATTCATTTATGGGGGTGGCCCAAATAAACATAGTGATTTTATACACAAATCCTATACATACCCACTTGCCTTGTATATATGGGACTCAAGTAAACAGTTTTAACAGGGGTTGAAATGATAGTATACTGTAGAAATAATAAATATGTACCTTCTGACCAGGAATCCCTGGCTCACCAGGCTCCCCCTGTTCACCCTAAAACACAAAAAAAGCAGACTTAGCTCTCAGGATCAGTTCATGCATTCTACAATCCCTTTCATATGACATTTGTGGATTTTTCTTACCCTAACCCTAACATGTTTACTGACTAATGCCAGTGACAAACATAGCTAGCTTTAGCTGCCTATGTAGAAGAGATTGTCGTATTATGGCTGTATAACTCATATGTGATTTAAGTTGCCAGCTCACCCCTTAAAGGGAACTGCACACATTTTTTCACAATGAAAAAATAGTAATACATGTATGGGAACTCTTATCCAGAATGTTCGGGACCTAGAATTCTCTCCCGTACCTTAAGTCTACTAAAAAAATATATAAACATGAATTAAACCCAACAGGATTGTTTTGCTTCCAATAACGATTATTTATTTCATAGTTGAGATCCAGTACAAGGTATTGTTTTTCATTACAGACAAAAACAAAATCATTGATAAAAATTTTAAATATTCGATTAAAATGGAGTCTATGGGAAATGGACTTCCTGTAATTCCGAAATTTCTGGATAATGGATCCCATACCTGTCCTGAACAACTTTACAATATATATTAATAAAAACAGTTCCATTGTTTCGTTATATTTGGAGGTGTTGAAAGCAGTTTGTCTCTTTTGTTCTCTGCACTGCTGGCTCTGATCCTTGAAACAATGTCGCAGAAGCCAGCCTTGCAAAGAAGTATGCAACATATTGCAGAAAATGAAGTTGTGGCTGGTGGAGCACTGTCTTCTGCTACATTGCTTCAGGGGTCAGAGTCTGCAGTACAGAAAAGGTGACTAAAACACTGAATCGAATTGCACTTATATTTACAAATAACTTAAAAAAATGTAAATATTTAACTGATATCGGAAAGTTCTTATGAATTACATTTCAAAAAATGTCAAAAAGTAGACCCTCAAGACATAAGAAGCATTTGTATTTTTGTCAATAAGGGTTTTGGGATAGATCTGCATACATGTAGGTATGGTAAATAGTAGGTATGTGAAAAATATAAGATCCTTGTGCAGATTAGGTTGAAGCACAGCACTTTGTATGTGGTAGAATCTTTAAAGGGGAACTAGCACCAAAATTAAAATGTAATATTAGCTTCAGCATACTGAAATAACAAACTTTCTAAATACAATCAATTAAATATCCTGTACCGTTTCTGAAATAATCAAGTTTATCTTCATTATTCCTCTCTCAGCATTTGTTTCTCTTCATTCTGTCTTCATTCAGGAGTCAGATGAATGATCCAATATATTAAAATGAACAGAAATCCTGTCTCTCTGCATGCAGAATTTGTGCAAAAGGCAGTTAGATTTTGTTTGTATAGAATCAATTATTTAAATTAGCTCTAATACATCTGCTAGGAAAAGGAGCCCCCCATAAGATATATTAGATGTAACTGTCAATGATTATCTGACACCCAACTGCTGCATGAAGACAGAATGAAGAGAAACAGATCTGAGAGAGGAATAGTGAAGATAAACTTGATTATTTCAGAAACAGTACAGAATTTTTAATTGATTGTATTTAGAAATATTACATTTTCATGATAGTCCCCCTTTAAGGTTCAGTTGAAGCAAATCCAAACCCTTATATATCACATGAGAAGCTAAATAACTGAAAGCAACACATTTTTGCTCAATATTAATGCTGTTTTGAGGATTGTGCTCAGATGTGAATTTGGAAAATAGGATTTATATTTAGTTCATTATTTACTAGAATCATTTGTAATGGATTCAGCTATATTATTTAGGTGCATCCATACTAAATAGTTTGATATGCAAAATCAATATATCAGTTGTAAATGTTACCTCAGGGAGACTTGCTTGTGTTATATCTTTATTATATGCAATATGTGTATATTGTATGTATACATTGTGATTTGTATCTAAGAATGTTGTGTCATTTACATATTAGATAGTATCAGGACATAACAGAGGCAAGCTTCAAAGACACCCAATTTAGCATACAGTTGTTAAATCCCCTCCCCTTTGACCAGGGGCAGCTGGAAAAGTAAACCTTCCTGTCTACACACTGCCTTTCCCCATTCCATTGTCCTGATTCTGGAATGAATAGCCTCAGGAATCAATGCCCTACTCCCCAAGATTAATATATTGGTCACTGACCAATCAGAACCTGACATGAACTTATGGTCAGTCTATAGGTTAATACAATAGGCTAAGTTAGTCAGAGAGTCCTGGGAGTTCCTGCAGTGAGGACATAGATGCCAGATCAAATGGAAGGATGAGAGGCAGTGGATTTAGATCCAACATATACATATTTCTAATTGTCTTTGTAAATACTTGTTATACATTCTATGTAGTGTAACTTGTTTTATGTGTATTATAAGATATGTGTCAATAGTTTTTGTAAATAAATATATATATATATATATATATATATATATATATATAGCAAAAGTTTCCAGACCAGCACTCCCTTTTGGTGAAAATCAACAATCTTTTATTGTGACATGGTATCTTATTCCAAAGTTTCGATCCCAATAGGGATCTTTTTCAAGGATCTTCCTTGATTCCTTGATTTTCACCAAAAGGGAGTGCTGGTCTGGAAACTTTTGCTGTATGTTAATATTACCGTGCACCCCTACTTATCCATTGCCTTGGAGTGCGGATACTCATCCAAGAAATATATATATATATATATATATATATATATATATATATATATATATATATATATAATGTCAATTATTTAATTATTCAATATAGATTTAAAAAGTTGTTTACATATGACAAAACCAGTCGATTTCAAGCGCTACTTCCCTTTTAAAACCTGACACTTTCGAAATCTTCTTCCATGTCTATCCAGTGTTTTACTCTGTTTTGTCCAACTCACATTTCCATACTGAACCATCAACTACCCTTAGCTTTGGGAGTGGAGCTACATTGTACTTCTTTGTAGCAGTTTCAACTGTAGGGGGTACAATTGTAGGGTGGTAACTGAGGCAGAGGAATGCACAGGCATCTTTATCTAGTTACAACAAGAGGTTTTGCATTTGTATTGGTATTGATTTTGCAATCTAAGTTTTCTGTTTATTTTGGGGACATTTTAATGTACGTCTTTACTGGTATTGTGTCATATATCTTGAATGTTTATTAAAAAAAATAAAAACCTTTTGAGAAATGCACAATATGTGATACCAACATACAAGAGCATCAATACCTTTTGTGCCCTGTCTCTTTGGGATCCTGAACGTCCCTTTCCTTCCTGAAATTGCAATATGAATGAATTACTAGGAAAGTCACAGTCAGTAGACATTTCTAAAGTTACAGACAATTTTGTAAAATAAATATTTGTTAAGGTGCTACATACTATGGCAAATACTGGGGCTGTTTGTAACTTAAATGAACCATTTCTTAACTGAGAAGCAATGAAAGTTACAGATGAATACCTTACCTTGTGACCTTTTGGCTGATGAGTGTTTAAACTTTCCTCTTCTGTATTAGGATTCTGTGTAAAAACATGTATTAATTGTGTCTAAAGCATATACACAGGGATAATCTAAATGGTAAAATTATGCCTTTTTTCAAGATCAACTGCATCTGCACTAATATGTGGGAGCTTAAGTAGTAACAACAGTAAAAACTGAGGCTATACAGAGAAAGCAACATTGCTCTTGGAAACAAAGACTGGGAAGGAACGTAAAAATACATTGATTAAAATATGAAAATATCTTTGTGGAGTGTTTCCCTTCTGTATATGTTATACAGTATTTAAAGGGGTAGTTCACCTGTTGTAGACAACAAAATATTTTAAATTGTTTTTCAATTATGTAGCTTTTTTGGGACAGTTTACCCTAGTGGTTTGAACAAGGGACAAAAATATGAATAGGAGACTGCCTGCATAGAAGACAGATGAGGCAGAAGTGGAAGACAATTCAAAAACTATTAAAAAAAAAATAGTAAAACTAATTGCAAAGTTGATAGGAATTTACCAACCATTTAAAGCAGAATATGTAAAGTTCTCTTTCTTCTGAATGGCTAAGCTTCAGGCTAGTAGATTATGTGCAACATGACTGCTCAAAGGTATAGATCTACATAGGTTTTGATAATGTGATAGTTGACATAGCTATCACTGATATTGACTGTTGCACCGAAACCTGACAAATGATATACTAAACTAAATCCAACAGTTAATCTTACAGCCCTATCAAAATCCATGAGATAATACAATCTATAAAATTATTTCTCTCTTTACATTTTAAAGAAAGACGTTTTTCATGAATTGGTATACATGTAGAATAGCCTAAATATTCCAAAAATACAAAAACCGCTCCTTCCCTTCCTTGCGTGTAATATCCACACTTTCCCAAATGCAAGCATAACCTATATCAGCTAGCGCCGTACATCAGGTAGGTTGTCCTGGTATGTCCCCACAGCTGCTAAATGCAAGGACAGGGTGTCATGGTTACTGTACTTCCGGCTGCTCGTGACTTTAGGTATGGCAGGGGTCACTAACTCAATCTCTCACACATCTTACACACAGGTTAGACTAGCACAACAGCACCCCAAATACCAGCCACCACCCACAAAACTCATACAAAACATGCTGCAACCAATCTCAGGAGAGATAACTTCATTTGCTATACAACATACACACCTGATTCCACAGCCAGTAAAGGGTTAACTAGCATACACAGACTAGCAATTCCACTCAGCATGCAGAGGGCTAAGGCTCACAGTTACATACTTTTGTGCTAGGGTCATTTAAAGAATAAACTTATTACATTTTATATTTAATATTATAAAAGGTGCAAAGGTTAACAAAACGATATTACAAAAAAAAACATAGATTAAGATATACAGTCAGAAACAGTTGTAAAATAAAAAGGGAGGTAGATACTATTATAGGAAAAAGCTTATACAGTACTTTAAACACTGATCCTATATTATACTCAGGTAAAGAGAAAGTGTCTGTATGGCAAGCTGTTTGTGTCTCACAGTAAAAAGGGCATCATATAGTTGAGATATAATTCAGACAAGCAAAAAAGAATGGCCAGGCATTACGTAAAGCACCCCCTGCACCTGTGAGTGCTGACAGTACAGGGCACAATACTAACAATATTGCTGAGATCTGGACCAGCTTCTAGAGCAAGCATTATGTGTAGTACATACTGATGTGTACACATTTGCACCTATAACATGTATAGCACTAATAATTTAGCCATGAAGAGTCCCTATAAATCAAGGTACATTGTTGTCTCAGGAAAAATCAGCTTGAGAAAGCTCTCATGAGAGTTACTACCTTATCCTCTACTTTCAGCCAACCCCCTTTTCTCATAGGAAACTAAAAGATCAATCCTGCTTTCTCTGTCACAGACAAATGTGTAGCCTTGCAGAGAATTTGTTTTTAAGATGGGGCAAGTGACCCTCATTTGAAAGCTAGGAAGTCAGAAGAAGAGTTATCCAATACACACTTTCAGCCTGTCATTTTAGCTACATATGTAGGACGAGTGTGATGATTAAAAATCCAAATTTATTGAAATATAAAGTTAAAATCACGGCATAGATACACATGGATGCTGCAGGCAGGGGGGGGGGAGTATGGCTCGACGCGTTTTGTTACTTTACTAGTCACTTCCTCAAGAAGACAGAAAAAGAAGGCAAATACCTAAAAAAACTATAAAAACATAAACGTAAAGATAAATGCCAATTGAAAAGTACATTCTATAACATACTAAAATTTAAATTAAAGGTGAACCACCCCTTTAAGATTGTTGTTCAGCATATAAGGAAGGAATATTTAAACATTTGGATTATTTGGATAAAATGGAGTCTATGGGAGACAGCCATTCCGTAATTCAGAGCTTTCTGGATATCGGGTTTCCGGATAAAGGATCCTATACCTGTACTATGATCAAAAGGTGTTCTTTTAATCAGTTCAAAATCTCCTTACTTGCTTATTTTATCACAATGGAAGATTTCAAAATGGATCCTTTTTGTCTTTTCCTGCTAATATAGACATTTTAGTCAATGATTCTCCCAGATTATTATTATAGCCACTGCTCTTAAAAAAGGCACTTGGACTCCCATGGCTCAGTCAACCTTTGACATATCTGCTGTTGTTTTCTCTAACCAGATACCTTTTGTCTTTTTGTAATTAAGGAGAGGTGACATTGGAGTTGGAGTTATTCAGTCTCAACAACTGAATGCCAGGGCTTACTTCTAACCTGCTGAGAAGAATTCCAGCAATGGCAAAAAAAATTATTGTATATGAAACTTGATCTTCAAGAGTACCTGTGCTTCAACCCTTCATGATTGTAGGTACAATTTGAATCTCAAGTACATTTCTTCAGCTAAAAAGCCTGAATATTTATTGGGTTTGTGTGGTACTGTTCTCCTGTAGGTTAGGTTAACTTTTGTCTTGAAAAGAGATTCACTAAAAACTGATTTACTAACAAAGATATTAAATTGCAGCACTGTTACCCAATGCAACCAAACAGAGGTTATTTTTGACCATACTACTACAAGAAAATAAAACTTTATTAGATGTTATAGACACCTCTATTAGTAAAGCTGGCCAAAGACGGCTTATACATAGCTTATACATATAATTTATACTAAACTGCTAAATTGCTAATACAGCCAAACATACCATAGACAGAGAAGAAGATTAGTTACTCACCGGTCCTGAGTCTTTTGCCATCCTTCGGACTCGAATATGTTCCATATTTTCTGATGAATTAATGGAATTGGCGATGGTCTGCTTAAATCAAAACCAGTTGTAGATGTTATACATTGAAATTTCTGTACAAATAATGTGAGTTTCCCAGTTATATTTAGGAAAACATACACTTTACAGTATGAATATTTAAAATTTATATTGACTTTATTTTTCTATAATTGTTCAGCAAATCATATTGGCATAGGTTATTCTGTGCAGAGAGCATTGTTTTACTGCATGTCATATTGTTGTTTTTACTTTGAAGGAAGCGAACAAAATCTACAAAATACTTTTGTATTGATTTCAATATGTATACAATGAAAATTAATCAGTTTAAAATCACTTTACAATATTATTGTAACAGCACCCAACAAGCTTTACTGATACCAACAAGCAGGCAGGGTACATAGGATTTTTATTTATTGCATATATTTTTGCATGTGTTATTGGTATTTGTGACATCAATGCAGTGCTGAATTTCACACAAACACATAATTTCATCACTATTAGAGTGTACATATGAGAGAACTTGTAACAGTGTTGGACTGGGACACCAGGGGCCCACCCGAAAACCTTAGACCAGGGGCCCACCAAAATTCCATAGACCAGGGGCCCACTCTCAGTACTAATATAATTCCTCTCCTCACGCAGCCTCTATTCTGCTAATATCTTTTCTTTACATGCTATAATCTGTTATTCAATCTGTTTAGCCTGTTTGTTCTCATAGAAATAGGGAATGGCCATGAAATATGCCAAATGTTTTGAAGCAGGAGGCCCACTGACACCTGGGCCCACCGGGAGTTTTCCTGGTATCCCTGTGGGCCAGTCCGACACTGACTTGTAAATGCTGAAATGCTGTCACATATAGTATACACATTTATATTAAACTGCTTAAACCTTGTTATAAACAAAATACAAGTATTTTAAAATAGAAAAGGGACTTCTTATATCCTTTGAATACCCTTACATTTTTTTATTATATTACCCTAATTTTACATTTTCACTTATTTTTTACCATTATTTCTAGTCTCACAGAGAATGTTAAATGGGCATTCTGCTGTAGTATCTATATTCTGTAGTAGCGATTTCTAGTATGTTACCATTGTTAACGTGTTGAGAGATATTGATCTGTAATGGCTGGCGAGCCACTGAATAAATTTCCTTCCAGTCCTATAAAATTTAATGGAAGGAATACTCTCACACAGAAGGATATATTAGGGCATGCCTGCAAGCTTGAATATTTCTACAAGGCAGGTATCATAAAAACCCTGTATACACCACTACAAGTTAGTAATGCTATTTATGTTGAAGTCAAATAAAGTCTTTGGGTGGATAACTGTTTCTCAAATCTAGTCTCCAGTAACATCATAAACTTCTAGTAAACAAGGGTCAACTAGTTTTGGGGGCTACTGTTTTAAAACATTAACCACAGATGGTGGTACTCCCACTGTCCCCATATTAAATGTGGTCTATAAACTGAATGCATTTTCTCAGCACTGTTATTTTATTTGTATTGCAGGAATATGTTTAGAAAATGTTGTCTCTTCTTGATGTATGTCAGACAATTAAACCAAACTGTAAGCTTAGCACTTAGGAGATATAGTATATATACAGAGAACAACACTTTTCAACCTCTACAATTAAAAAAGATTTATATTATGTACACAAATCCCAGGGGCCTAATGTAGGGAGTTACTTTCTACAACACCCTCTATCCCTTTGGGATTTGGTGGCAAATATACGTGCCCTTCTCTCCTTACATACCCCAGCGGCATCTATATTGAGAAATTCTCTCTTTATTCTGGGAACCCAACCTACACTTTGATGATCGTTGGCAGATCATAAACTCACCAGAATACATTCCATGTTGACTCCCAGGGCTTCTTACACAATTGACACCCTATGTGAACACTTCCAGCTCTCTGAAGATGAGTTATACCGGTCTTCCCTAACAATCCATTTTATAAGCACATATTAGAAACTATCCAATCCTCAGTCAGAAACAGTTGCCTTCTTTGAATGATGGTGCCTGAATGAGAAACCTCCTTGTAGGAAAATCTTTATATATATATATATATATATATATATATATATATATATATATATATATATATATATATTATATATATATATATATATATATATATATATATAAGCCTGGGAGCAGGAACTGGGTAACAGTATTGAAGAGGAGTGGTTTAAACTGGAAGCAGCCTACAAAGTACTTTTCAGATGTTATGCCAGTATCTTGAAATTTACCCCAACAGCTGATGGTAAACATTTCTGCAGATGCCACACTTTAGGCACCATGGGACATATCTGGTGGTCCTGCCGCAAGCCATACGCTTTTGGTCTAGGGTATATAATCTGATTTATTCAGTTTACATGTTTAGAATGAGAAAGAACCTATACAAAGCTCTATTGTGAGCAGTCCTAAAAACCCTCACTAAAGCCCAATTATTTAATTTTATATTGCTGGCAGTTCACCAGGCAAAATCCTGGAAGCAAAGAACTATTAACTTTTTAAACTTTAAAGCTAAAGTCGACTGTATAATGGTAAACCGTAAACTGACTAGTATCGCCATAGATAAACATGCCAAGTTCAAGAAAACCTGGCAACCTTGGTTGACTTATAGATATGGGATACATATCCTTCCACCCTGCTATCATTGTAGTATTTCTGTTGAGAGAGTGACCACCTTTTTTGTTTACATTTTGGTAACCTTTATTTAAAAATTTTCTAACCTATGTGTTCATTTTATTTGTTTATTTCTACACTTTGTTATGACATTTGTAACATGATTTGGAAAAAGAAAAACTCAATAAAAAATGTATATATTTTATAGTTATACACATGTTTCCAGTGCTTTTTTTTTTTTTAAAGCTAATACTGTCATATACTGTAAAAAAGAAGTCTGTGGAGTTTCTTGTAACATAGGAAAGTTCTCCAGTTAGGCAATGACTATTACATCATTATTGTTTAATATTTGCTTTAAATCTAAGAAATGTAATTCTTTTGGAGGTCTAGTTTGATTATTTAATTTCTTGTTATAGCAAGTGTTGTTGATGACACACAGAGAGATCATCATCTGTTTCAGGATTATTAGTATCTGATTACATAAAGTGGTGTACAGCGTAATGGATGACTCTCTATGCTAGTACAAAAATAATTATTGTAACCAAAATTATTTATATGCTGTGATGCTGTGTTCTGTACCATAATGTGGCTGTTATAACATCTGCATTGACAGTGTGACTATAAATTAAGGCTATTACAGAACTATCCTATTAAATTTTACATATTATTATGTATTGCCAACAGGTGAAGGTCAGTTCATTTCCCAGCACTTTTCCAGACATTTAATCCCTTGGTATAAACTCATCACACCAGAGAGAACAATGAAGCTTGCTATTTTATATCCTTGTTTAATAAATAGGACTCTCATGTAAAGACATGTTGTTACAATGGATAATTTACAAGCATAGTTTCCTGTTCCCATCCTGCACATGTTTAAACAGGCCAATGCACTGTGTTACACTTTTGTAGAGAATGTGGGCATCAGCAGAAAAACATTTAAGCAGGATTAATCTTAAAGAAATATTTCCGTTATTGAGATGTACAAACAACAATTTGTATTGCTGTACATTAAAAACATTATCCAGTGTCCACCCAATGACGTTCCTTCAAGATCCTGGAGGATGCCAAACACAATGTGAAGAATGTCTAGTCTAGAATACTGATGTAATTTCTTTTGAGTCATTGAATTCAGGATCCATTGCCACTTGAAACAGTCAGTGTTTTAGGTGAACAATTGCACAATATTCATGGCAGCCTTTCCATACAGATAGAAGCTGACATTATTTAGGTCATTTCCTTAATGTATTCTAAACTTCAGCTTAGTGAAACATAATTCGGCTACTGTGCCACCAATTGATATCGCTTATGGCTTGTAGAGCAGTTATGGGCTCATGATGTAAGAAGATAAGATCCTTTCTGTCTTACGTTTGAGCATCTGCAAATGTTTAAAATTGGTCCTGCATGATTTAAACAAAACATATGTTAAGAGGCTTTCATTTTTCAGACATGCTACATATTTTGAATATCACAGTAAGAATTCTGTTTATTGGGCTAACCAATAGCTCAATAAACTGACAAAAGCTGTTTATTGACATCTTTTCTTCGCTTTTAGAGGAATGCACATAAATTAGATGCAAAAAAACAGATTATACACACACGAGGAGAGAAATTAAGAAATTCACTTGAAGAAACAGTACAACCATACATTTGTCAGTTGCCTACTTTGCCGTAGAAAAACTAGAGAGCCTCCAATCCTGACTGCTCTTCCAACAAATCAATTCAGAAAGCATGTTCCAAATTAGTGCTTACATACCATTTCAAATATTTCTTAATATTTGCTCTTCCATTGGGTAAGGAACATGTGGTTGTAACATATTGCAACATTGCTTTTCATTACAAATGAGAATGCCTAGCATGTTGGACTTTCAGGACATTCACTCTCAATGTGTTGGTGTGATTGGAGAAGAGCAAACCAAACTCTTAGAAACATTTAAATAGCAAATCCAGAAACAGAATGGATAGTTGCCAGAATACCAGTGGGGGGGGGAGGGGGGACTAGAGTGCAAGTGTTTTACCAATTTAAGTCTGTATGGTCTTTCTTCTTTTAATGAAAAACAACTAAAAATAAATTATAGTAATTTATGAATGTTTTCGGGACTAGACCTCTATTAGACTTTTATGGTCCAAGTAAAAATGATATTGACAGAAGAAGTATAGCTCCTGTAAGTTCCAAAATTTACATAAGAAGGAAAAAATATCACTAGAGACTTACAGTAATATTTCCAGTCACCTTTACAACTATGTAACCTTTAAAAAATTGGAAGCATAATCAAAGTGATGACATCTACAGTAGGTTGTTTTTTTTTCAGTGCATGGAAAACTGTATTAAAGGCTAAGGAAAATACTAAGTATAATATAGTCTTCTGTAACTGAAAAGAAAATCTCTAATTGAATAGAGCAGAACATTCAGCATGCACATGCAGGTGTTTTAAGTACATTCACAGAATTGTGATTAATGCTACGCACATGAAGCTGTAAATAAAACACAGCAAAGCAAAACGATTGGAATAAGTGGTGTTTCACTTTTTTAGCAGGGTGTGCTTCAGTCTAGACCAGTGGTCCCCAACCAGTGGTTCGTGAGCAACATGTTGCTCTTCGACCCCTTGAATGTTGCTCCCCGTGGCCTAAAATCAGATGCTTATTTTTTAATTTCTGACTTGGAGGCAAGTTTTGGTTGCATAAAAAACAGATGTACTGCCAAAATGAGCGTGCTGTAGGCTGACAGTCTATATAGGGGCTACCAAATGGCCAATCACAGCCCTTATTTGGCACCCCAGGAATATTTTTCATGCTTGCATTGCTCCCCAATTCCTTTTAAATGTGAATGTTGCTCCCAGGTAAAAAAAGGTTGGAGACCCCTGGTCTAGACTGTACAATATCAGGGACTATATTTGGTCATTTACAGAATATATTAAGTCTGATAATAGGTAGATCGTATTATTTTAACAAGTTCAATAGAAAAATAGAAAAATAATTGGAAGCACTATACTTCTTATTACTTATTACATGTGATTAGATACTTTTTTATTGCTCAGATATTGTTCACATAGACCTCAAGGGAACTACATTCAGTTCTAAAAATGTGAATACTGTTAGTAATTGTGGCTATTTTTGCTTTACTGTCTATGAGGGATGCCTTAGTTGACTTTATTGGATTGTTATCCATTCAGCTAACTTTTAGAATGATATAGAATGCCCTATTGTTATTAACTTCTTCATTATTATTAACTAATTTAATAGTTTTTTCAGATTGCCATCTTCTTCTTGTGCTATCTGGCTTCAGATGGGGATCCCTGGTGACCAAAAGATGATTGCTCTGTGAGGTTACAATGAATCCTAGCAATCAAATTGCTGCTACCAACAAAACAACAAACTAACAATAAAATTGCAGTGTCACAGAACATCACTGTCCTCATAGAAAAAGTTAATTTAAAGTTGAAGTACAAATTAAATGCTAATAAACACAATAGATTTTTTAACTTTTTTGTTTCCAACAGGCAAGGTCCTAATACTAATTTACTGGTGATTTATGGAGAAAAAGAAAAGATACTGAAAGCCTTCTAAACTTAATGTACTGTATATATTCTACTCATAGCTCAAACCCTTTAAAACTACTTGCTAAGTTGAATAACCTCTAAACAACACTTATATTGTAAAAAAAAATACATTTTTACTTTCATTACTGATTGCAACTACAATACACATTGACAGAAAACTGCATAAACATGGATTATACACTAATGTATGTCTCTAACATAAAACACACAAAAACACCTGAAATCTGTAAAGCAAATTCTCTACAAGGTATTTTCAACTTGCAGGACAGGCAAGAGCAGCCTAAATTTTGTGAAAGTGCATTAAATCAAAACTACATTAAAGTATATGAGCCATGGTACTTGGTATTCATTGACTGAAAACACATATAGGATATTTTACATTAAGCTACCAACTTTGTATGTAATACAAATTAATATGTCCTATATTTATATATAATTTGAGTGTTGACCAGCTGATCAGATCACATGGGGACTGGGTAGGAAGTGCAACCCATTTATTCTGGAGTTGGCCTCTCACTTCCCATAAAATCAATGAAAGGCAGATGTCAGTGCTCATAAACAACTGGATATAAAGGGGTGTTCAAGGTGCCAATGGAAAGACCGAAGGCTGGTTAAAGATAACAAATTGCCTGACCATAATGCTCTAATGCAGTGGTCCCCAGCCAGTAGCTCACAAGCCACATGTTGCTCACCAACCCCTTGGATGTTGCTCCCAGTGGCCTTAAAGCAGGGGCTTATTTTTGAATTCCAGGCTTGGAGGCAAGTTTTGATTGCATAAAAACCAGGTTTTCTGCCAAACAGAGCCACCTGTAGGTTGCCAGTCCTCATAGGGGCTACCTAATAGCCAATAACAGCCTTTATTTGACATCCCAATGGACTTTTTCATGCTTGTGTTGCTCTCCAACTCTTTTTACACTCAAATGTGGCTCACGAGTAAAAAAGGTTGGCGACCACTGCTCTAATGTATGAATAAGGAAGTGATTCAAAAGCATATCCCATCCAGCTGAGATTGCTACCAGTAAGCGAGGTACTGACCATGTCATATATATCAAAAGTATGAAATAGTACAATGGACATATTTACTAAAGAGAAAATGTTTTTTTTGTTAATGTTAGTAATACCCAAAATAATTGAGTAAGTAACTGATTGTACCATCTACTGTACATACATGAAAGGCTGATTCTACTACACGTCGTTGTTCTTATTAATCAAAGTATACACTATTATTGATAGAACTGGGCTGACCAACAGGATTCTCAACAGTTTGGTCTATGGTTTATGGTTTAACAACACTTTTAGAAGTGATACAATATTAAAGGAGACTTATATAAAAAAAACAAGAATGTGCCAGTACATTTCTGGTTACTTTATTGAAAGTTTCTGCAAAAACCCTACTAATCCCTTCCATCTGTTCAACTGCTTTCTGTCTCTGCTTGTGAGACTGCAGGGCTATGATTGGCTATCCCCCTCCTAAATGTGGACAAGACATGCCCACCCTTTATTTGAAACATGGACAGGGATCATAAGAAATCCAAAAGGAACAACAACAAAGGGGCCATTTTTAAAACAATTTTAAGTTTTAGCCCAAACTGAAACTAGCACCATATATTATACAATATTGCCTACCATATTAGGATTGGTTTTTTGTTATGCTATATGTCAAATGCAGCAGTACTGTATGCAGAGAAATGACGATTCTCTGCATTCTGCACCTTGCAAGTGTGTGTACTGACACACACAGGATCGCAGAAAGTATCCCAATTGCACGCTTGTGCCAAATGATGCTCTGTGTGCTCTAACAGGCTGATACATTGCCTGCCATTGCAAATACATACAAGGTGTGAAAGCTAGCAGATCAACTTTTCTCCAATGGCATTTATTAGCCATGTGTGAGCCATTTTCTGCACCCAAAATTTTTAGTAATACCCAACCCTGTGATGGTTATAGCAGATTTTTTTAATAAATGCATTTATCTATCAGGCATAACAATGTGATAAACTGTGCTTTTTTAGATTAATATACATATTAAGCAAACTTCATTGTTCTTCAGGTGTGGTGTTCTTCAGTGCCTTAAGCTGTTTTATCCAGAACAGTTTTAACCAATTCAGGTATAATAGCATATGCCTAAATGATAATATGTTGATTTTATAATTTTTACTGTAAATACTGTA
Organism: Xenopus laevis; assembly: GCF_017654675.1. Taxonomy (NCBI): domain Eukaryota; kingdom Metazoa; phylum Chordata; class Amphibia; order Anura; family Pipidae; genus Xenopus; species Xenopus laevis. The sequence continues at coordinate 92,276,428 of NC_054375.1, read as the reverse complement.
ATAGTAATCAGCCACTGTTTTATTTCTTGTGTTTAAGATATTTCTTGTGTTTTTTTGTATTTAGGCAGTGTTATGTGTATGGCATGAGACAAGTGAATACCTTCTGATTTCAGAAGGCTTCACTTTGCAAAGAGTAGACTTGTAAATCCTAACTACTGATGGCTATGAGTTACTAAAATTGATCTAAATGTAGCACCTGTTAAAGATATGTCCCCACTGAAATTCCAGCATATAATGGATGGTATAATAAGATTAATAAGATTATCGGGCCAGTAACCCATCTCAGTTTAGACTATCCCAGCCCAGTGACATTCAAGGCAATACATTTAAATGAGAGATGCTTTAAAATGTGGCTTTTTTAACAAGGAAAAACGACTGCAAGACAGCTTCCAACATGCAAGCAAGCAAGACATGCCATAGTGCCTATAAATGCAAAATTCAGCTTCTTCCTTAGTTAGTGCAGGCTTTACAAAAGCACACTAAAGCCACAGTTATCTAGAAATCACAACAATCCATATAAACCACACAAGAAAGCTTATCCGGAGGACACATGCTAAAGAAGATCCACACCACTTCTCATGGCATAGCATGGCAGCAGAATGCCTCCTGATGAAATTAACCACCTATATGTTTTACACAATGTTTGATAATGGTACAAATAAAATGTTGCTGTTTTGTACAGCCAATTAAAGGTGTTATATTTCTGAGTGACAGAGTGACCAACATAGGCATCATTATTGATCTTTAGTATGCGTTTGGGGCACTACCAGGAATGAACTAATAACTTTAATTTCTTCTTTGTTTGTGTTAACTAGGTGTGAATTAAAATGCCAATACACAAATCTAGAATAGTACCTCAGTTTCTGGCACCTCCAGGTATTCTTCATCCTCCTGTAGATAGATGACAAGGAGTAACATGATTAAACATTATTTAATTTTATATATCATATTCAGGATACTCTGTTAACAGTTTTACCTCTTTTAACTAAAATTATTTAATGACTGCCTAAATAATTCTTTGTACCCCTAAATATTGTACAGAGGTTTCCATAATATGACTTACTGGTTTTAACTATACTATTTGTTTCTTAATTTCAGGTTCATTGAATGATCTTAGATGTTCTTGTGTTACAATGATTAAGAAAACAAAAAGGAGTAATTATAAGTTCTTGGAATTTCTGTTACAGTATTAATATTATTCCATCAAAAGTTCACCTGTAATGCAGTTTGATCTGCTTCATTAGTTTCAACTTTTGTGACATTCCAAGACTGAAAAAAACAAAAACATAGCATAGTTTAGCTTTTTTAGTCAACAAAATTACCTTAGTCAAGAAATATAACGAAAAGCAAAAAAAAATATATGTGGTACGTCTCATTTCTGGGTTTACTTTAAAACTTACACTCTTAGGGGCCCATTAACTAACAATTGAATTTTGATTTTTTTACATGAATAGATAAAAATTTGTGGTTTTCTTATTTTTTTTAATTTGAGATTAAGTGTAAAAACAACTAATACAAAACTTTGCCGGATAAAAGTTGTTCTATATAAGTTAATGGGAACTTTGTTGATCCTATTCGACTGGTTTAAATCAATTTGAACTTTGAGATTTTCTGATTTTTTTTCACTAGGAATTGTCTGAAGAACTTGAATTTTTAGAGGTCTTCGTGTTTTTTAGCACATTATTTTCTGTTCATACTTTTTCTATTCGGATCTTTTATTAAATGTCATGACATTCATAGTTTTATCGTTTGTGAGTTTAGCCGTAGTTTCAATAACACCACTAAAATCTGACCTGATTGATAAATCGGCCTCTTAAACTTCTTCAGATGAACTAATATAATGTAAGTAGTGTTTTTTTCACTAAGTACATGCAGAAGTTCAAAACCTCTGACAGGCCAGAATACTTTCACTTAAAAATCAGAGACAGTTCTAAATGCAATCATCCTAGAAGGATTGTGTGGTAGTTTTAGGTAAAGTTTTTTGCACCGTGTTAGCCCGTTGAGAAAGTTATAGGGAAGAGCTTTTGATATGAAACATAACAAAATTGGTGTAAAGGTGATATCTTTATTGGCTAACCAAGATGATAATCACAGCAAGTTTTCAGAACATTGCAGTTCCTTCTGTAAGAGATATGGATGGAATCCAAGATGGCGACGGCGTCCAAGATGGCGACGGCGTCCAAAATGGCGACCCCCGCCCTCACCATGTGGATCCTGCTGGTCGCCGCTTGATGACGCCCGCTTCTTCCCGTCTGCCGATTGGTCGCCGTCGACGGAATGGTCGCCGGCGTCAGAACGTGCGTCGGCGTCAAGACGTCTTGACACCGGAACCAGCGTGATGACGCCATTGCGCCCAAATTGGCGCCAAAATCTGCCTATATTAACCCACAGGACATTACCATCATTGCCCAAGTATAGGTCTTACTTCGTGTATTCCTGGGTGTGATTTCTGCTTATTGATTCTTGTGTACCGACTTCTGCCTGTTTTCCTGGATTGAACCTTCGCTGCCTGAACTGAACTTTGCCTGGACTTCGACCAGGCCCCTGCTCAGCCTGACTTCGGGAGAGCTTTTCGAGGAATCGCCTCTCGCATGGAGGCCTACGAAGCCCGGCAGTCTCACTTCGGTCAGGCCCTTGAAGCCATTTTGGAGAAGCTGTCGGCTCTCTCCCCCACGATCCAGGCTCCGGCTGATGCCTCGGCTATGATTCCTGTGGCCCCGATCCACGTCTCTGAACCTCGCATTCCGGCTCCACCCCTCTTCAGCGGTGACTCTGAGGCCTGCAGAGGTTTTATAAATCAGTGTGAGATCCAATTTACTTTGCTTCCCCATCAGTTTGTCTTTGAACGCGCAAAGGTGGGGTACATCATTACTCGCCTCACGGGAAAAGCATTGGAATGGGCATCACCGCTATGGGAGAAGGAGGACCTCCTAATCGATGACTCCAAGGCCTTTTTCCGTGAATTTCGCACGGTTTTTGATGCTCCTGGTCGGGCAGCGTCAGCTTCCTCATGTCTATTCCAGATTCGCCAGGGGACACGTTCCGTTCCTGAATACGCAATTGAATTCCGCACATTGGTCGCTGAAACCAGCTGGAATAATGACAGTTACCATGCTGCCTTCTATAATGGGCTGTCTATGCGCATTAAGGACGATCTAGTCTCCCGTGAAATACCCTCGCGTTGGGAGGATCTCGTTGCCCTGGCAGTCAAAGTGGATACACGACAGAGGGAACACCAAGCTGTCAAGGATCGCGTGAGGAAGGCTCAACCTCCTTTGGCTCCCCGTTTCCAGAGGCCATTTCTTCCAAGCTCCGTGGCGTCCTCTTCTTCGACTATGGTTCCTTCTCCTGCTCCCGCTGAAGAGCCCATGCAGATTGGTCGTGCTCGTCTTTCCGAACAGGAAAAGTTGCGGAGAAGGGCTGCAGGACTTTGTTTATATTGTGGAGGCAAAGCCCATTTCGCCCACGAATGTCCTGTGAAGTCGGGAAACGCGAACGCCTAGGTAAGTTTGGGGAAACTTACCTGGGAGGAATCGTTCAATCTCCCCAATCCTCTGCTCATCGATTCCTTCTTCCTGTACAGATCCAGCTTGATTCCAAAGTCATATCTACCCACGCCTTCCTTGATTCCGGCGCAGCTGGGAATTTCCTGGATAAAGTCTTCGCAGAACGTCATTCTATTCCTCTGCAAACCCTGGCTGTACCTCTCCGAGTCTTAGCCATTGATGATCAACCCCTCTCTTCTGCGTTCATTTTCAAGTCCTCACAAGAACTGTCCTTCAAGGTGGGCACTCTGCACTCTGAGAGACTTTCTTTTCTACTGATTGACTGCCCGTCTACTCCAGTGGTTCTAGGACTCCCCTGGTTGCGTATTCATAATCCGGTCATTGACTGGTCCGCAACTCAAATCTGTCGTTGGAGCTCCTTTTGTCGACACAACTGCCTGCCGGCTCAGCCTCTTGTCAAGGTTTCTTCTGTGGTCCCTAAACCCTCCATTCCTCCTGCTTACCAAGACTTCACTGATGTCTTCAATAAAAAATCTGCTGAAACACTTCCTCCTCACCGGTCGTATGACTGCCCTATCGACCTCCTTAATGGCACCATGCCCCCCCGGGGGCGTACCTATCCGCTCTCTCCATCCGAAACAGCAGCGATGAAAGAATACATCCAAGAAAACCTCCTACGAGGCTTCATTCGTCCTTCTTCCTCCCCTGGTGCAGGGTTCTTCTTCGTTGAAAAAAAAGATGGCAGTCTGCGACCCTGCATTGATTATCGAGGTCTGAACAAGATCACTCTAAAGAATCGCTACCCTTTACCTCTCATTTCCGAATTGTTTGACCAACTGAAGGGTGCCAGCATTTTCACCAAATTAGATCTTCGTGGGGCTTACAATCTTATCCGGATTCGGGAAGGGGATGAATGGAAGACTGCATTTAATACTCGCGATGGGCATTACGAGTACCTCGTGATGCCCTTTGGACTTTGTAACGCTCCTGCAGTCTTCCAAGAGCTGGTCAACGACATCTTCCGAGACTTGTTGGGCCTTAGTGTTGTCGTCTACCTGGACGATATTCTCGTCTTTTCTTCAAACCTCTTCGAACATCGACTCCAGGTGCGGGAAGTCTTATCCCGATTGAGAAAGAATAACCTTTTTGCTAAGCTTGAAAAGTGCTCTTTTGAAGTTTCCTCTATCCCCTTCCTGGGGTATATAATCTCCCAACAAGGTTTCAAGATGGATCCAGCAAAGGTTTCTGCAATTCAAGACTGGCCTCTCCCCACCTGCACCAAAGCAATTCAGAGGTTTATTGGTTTCGCCAATTATTATAGGCAATTTATCAGAGGATTCTCTTCCAAGATCTCCCCCATTTTGTCCCTTATTCGGAAAGGGGGGAAGCCGCGATGTTGGTCCCCTGAAGCCTTAGAAGCTTTCAAAACCCTCAAGGACTCTTTTTCTTCTGCCCCTATCCTCAGACATCCAGATCCTCTACTACCCTTCTTCATTGAGGTTGATGCTTCCGACATCGGTGCCGGGGCTGTTTTATCTCAGAGATCCTCACAGGATGGAAAATTGCATCCCTGTGCCTTCTTTTCTAAAAAGTTTTCTTCATCTGAACAAAACTATGATGTGGGAAATCGAGAGTTGTTGGCCGTCAAATTGGCATTAGAAGAATGGAGGCATCTGTTGGAAGGCTCTACTATTCCTGTCTCTATCTTCACTGACCACAAGAACCTAGAATACATACAGTTCCTCAAACGTCTAAATCCCAGACAAGCTAGGTGGGCGCTCTTCTTCTCCAAGTTCAATTTTGTTATTTCTTTCCGCCCGGGTTCCCGGAACAAGAAAGCCAACGCCCTGTCTAGAAGCTTTCTTCCTGAAGGTATGTGTTCTGAAGATCCCGAACCCATTGTGCCTTCTACTAAAATTATTGCCGCTTTACTTCCCACCATAGCTTCCCAGTTACTTTCGGCTCAAACCTCTGCTCCTGACGATACCCCTTTGGGACTCGCATTCGTCCCTCCAGAACTTCGCCACTCCATCTTGTCTCAAACCCATTGCTCCAAACAGGCTGGTCATCCTGGGATCAAGAAAACCACTGAACTTCTGTCTCGTCTGGTTTGGTGGCCCTCTCTCCGGCAAGATGTTAAGAACTTTGTTTCTGCCTGCTCCATTTGTGCTACCTCCAAGCCCAGTCGCTCCCCTCCTAAAGGTCTTCTGCTGCCGTTACCCATTCCATCTCGTCCCTGGACTCATCTGGCGATGGATTTCATTGTGGATCTTCCTGTCTCCTTGGGGCATACAGTCATCTGGGTCGTGATCGACAGGTTCAGTAAAATGGCTCATTTCATTCCTCTACGCAAATTGCCTACTGCTCAAGAACTCTCCAAACTATTTATCCAACATATCTTTCGTCTTCATGGACTTCCGGCTGAAATAGTATCCGACAGAGGTTCCCAATTCGTCTCTAAGTTCTGGAGATCGTTATGCAAAGCTCTGCACATTTCTCTTCAATTTTCTTCCGCCTACCACCCCCAATCTAATGGAGCTGCAGAAAGGGTGAATCAGGCACTGGAACAATTTCTTCGCTGCCATGTCTCCTTATGTCAAGATGACTGGGCGGATCTACTCCCATGAGCAGAATTCGCTCATAATAACTCCATGCATGCTTCCTCTGAGAAGTCCCCATTCTTTTGTGTATATGGTCTGAATCCCGTTGCATTTCCTCAGGACCTTCTTCTTACTAACGTACCTGCTGCCAACGATCAAGCTGCTCACATGCTCGCTATTTGGCTCTCCACCAAAGTCAATTTAGAGAAAAGCTCCCTGTCACAAAAGAAATTCTCTGATAGAAGAAGGATCTCATCCCCTCTGTATAGCATTGGTGATAAAGTTTGGTTATCCACACGAAACATTCATCTCAAAGTACCCACTCCCAAGCTTGGTCCGAAATTCATCGGTCCCTTTCCTGTTATCGAAATTATTAATCCTGTGGCGGTGCGTCTTCAACTTCCTCCTGAGATGCGAGTTCCCAATGTATTCCATGTTTCCCTCCTCAAACCTGCAACTTCTTCTTCTTCTTCTCCTCCTCCAGTCCTGGTGGACGGACATCAGGAATTCGAAGTCAAGAGGATACTGGATTCCCGGGTTTCCAGGGGTATGCTGCAGTATCTCATTGAATGGAAAGGCTTCGGTCCGGAGGAGTGCTCCTGGGTGAAGGATTCCGATGTGCATGCTCCTTATCTGATCCGGAAATTTCATAAGCAATTTCCTTCCAGTCCCAGTCATGGCGGTCCTGAGGCCCCCCCTGAGGAAGGGGGTACTGTAAGAGATATGGATGGAATCCAAGATGGCGACGGCGTCCAAGATGGCGACGGCGTCCAAGATGGCGATGGCATCCAAAATGGCGACCCCCGCCCTCACCATGTGGATCCTGCTGGTCGCCGCTTGATGACGCCCGCTTCTTCCCGTCTGCCAATTGGTCGCCGGCGACGGAATGGTCGCCGGCGTCAGAACGTGCGTCGGCGTCAAGACGTCTTGACGCCGGAACCAGCGTGATGATGCCATTGCGCCGAAATTGGCGCCAAAATCTGCCTATATTAACCCACAGGACATTACCATCATTGCCCAAGTATAGGTCTTACTTCGTGTATTCCTGGGTGTGATTTCTGCTTATTGATTCTTGTGTACCGACTTCTGCCTGTTTTCCTGGATTGAACCTTCGCTGCCTGAACTGAACTTTGCCTGGACTTCGACCATTCTCTTGTCTCATCCCTGTGTACTTCGTTATCGGCTGGCTACCTGCCTCCTCCTTAGTCCACACTCCTACTGTGCCTTCGGGCCCTTACACCTTCTTCAAATCAGCTTTGAAGAAGGAACTGCAATGTTCTGAAAGCTTGCTGTGATTATCATCGTGGTAGTTTTACCTATTGTGGACATTATCTGGTACAATTGTGTAATCACAATCAATTATATAATCTTTTATCAAGGCCCACAAAGATATGCATTATTATGCAGTTGATGCCTGGCAAATGGGTAGGAACAAGTCATGGTAAGTGGATGTAATCTCAGTGTTCCAAAGGGAAATTTAGTACAATAAAAATTGCTTATATTTGAAATGGTCCATTGCAGCTCTTCCAGAAAACTGCAAAAGAGCTAAAAGATATGTGTACAGACCCTATATAAGAACTACTATGTTAAAGTAGGCTCCTGGATTACATTTTGGGTTTGGACATTTGCTGTATAAAATATGCAAACATTTTGTTTCATATGTCAGCATATAGAGGCCCATTTATCAAAGGTCGAATTTCAAATTCGTGAATTTCAAATGTGAATTTTTTTCTACTCTAATAAAATCAAATATACTTGATTGGGAGGTTATTTAAGAAAAAATGTGACCATCTTAAACTCGAATGAATATTACCGTCTCGAAAACTCTAATCGAATTTGATTCAAATTCGATTAAACTTGAAACAAGTTTTTCCTCTTAAAAAAACTTGAATGTCAGTAAGGCTATTAACATCTTCAAATGGGTCAAGGAACCTCTCCCATTGACTTATACATGAACTTGGCAGGTTTTAGGTGGTAAATAATCAAATTCAAAATATTTCTAGTGTAAAGGTTTGATAAATCACGGATTTCATATTCGAATCAAGTGAATCAAATTGACAATGGGAGGCAGATTTATCAAGGATCGAATTCCAAATTCATGTGAGTTTTTTTAACTGTAATAAATTCGATTTAACTCAAAATTCGACTGGGGTGGTATTTATTATAAAAATCAAATATCTAAACTCAAATCGAGTTTTTTCTCCAAAAAAAACTTGAATGTCAGGAAGGCTACTAACTTTAAATTGGTCACTGGACCTCTCCCATTGACTTATACATGAATTTGGCAGGGTTTAGGTGGCAAATAGTCGAATTTGAATTCTTAAAGGGCCAGAGTTTGATAAATCTTGAAAACCAAATTCCAATTTGAGTGAAAAAACACACCTACTGTAAATATTACTTATTTGGTAAGATGAAGACCAAAATAAGCTTTCAAAACATTACAGTTCCTTTTTCAAGTTACTTATCAGTTTGAGAAAAGAACAAGAATATTCTGAAAGCTTTGTATGGTTATCATCTTTGCCCCATTTTGATTGGTTAATGCAGTTGTAGCAGACTGTGCTTTGGAGGCAAATTTCTAAATGTGATTTTCTAAAACAAAATAGGTAATTTAAAGTTACAAAATAAATATAATATACATTATACTATACATATTTTGTAAAATCCTATACTATAGAAGAACATTTTTAAGCAGTGTAATTTACTGATTATAGTTTAATGTTTCAATGAGCAGTAAAAAAAAATCAATGTACCATCTCATCAATCATTCTCATGTCACCATCTTTTGGGCCGACCCTGAAGGATATATTGCCAGTGACCTCCTGATTCTCCAAGCTATGCTCAGGACTTGCTGCATTTAAATCAAGACTAACATCTTTGCTTGTTGTGTTCTCAAGTAGTATCTGATTTAACTCTTGTTGTGCAGTTCCCTGTAATTTGAGTTCTTTGACTTTATTCTCAGTACGTAGTTTCTTTTTCTGGTCCTTCTTGCTCTCCTTCACTGCCTTCAAAAAAGTAATAAAATGTAATGCAATCAAACAGTGGTTTATCATATCTGTAAAGTAAAATTTATTTGCGGGGCTGTATTATGTATTGAAGCTGAAGTAAAATATTCAATTTTAAGTTTAATTTTTACTCCCCAGATGGCAAGAGTTGAAATAAATGTATTTATTATTTGTAAATATTGTTTTTCTCCCTAAAAATATTTTTTTCCAGTTGGGATCAGTGTTTCTAGCTGCTTAAAAAGTTCATACCTGATAAGATCCAGTTAAACCAATGGGGAACAATGATATTTGTCTAAATGGAAATCTTTAAGCAACATGGCAGAGAAAGGAAAGAAAAACATTTTGGTTTCAAGTCCATAGGTTAAGCATCCCTTACTTTATTATTAAAGGGGAACTATCGCAAAAATGTAAATTTAATATAAGATTCATCATATTGAAATAATAAGACTTCTAAATATAATCAATTACAAATTCAGAACCTTTTCTGAAATATTCAAGTTACTCTTCACTATCCCCCTCTCAGCATCTGCCTCTCTTCATTCTCTCTTCATGCAGGAGTTGGGAGTCTGATTTTGAATGACAGTTTAATATTTTCCCTTAATTATTACCTTTTCTTGATGGTTTTCCACTAATGTTGTAGTGTCAGAAGTAGGCTGAATGATTGTGTCTGCCTCCTCTATCAAGTCAGATATTAACTTTTTTGTATTAATTACTGCAGGCAGGGTGGTGACAGATCGTGAATTTTCTTCTTTATAGTCAGTCACTGCTGTAATTTCCTCCCAAGCAAGGTTCTTCATTTCTATTTCAGTAGCTGTAGTTTCAAGGCGATTTTTTTTCTTTTGGTCCTTTCTAACTTCCTATTAACACACAGATAGTGAGATCACATTTTAAACCGTATTTCAAAAAGTTAAGGCAAAATGTTCCTCTTGTTTATAGCAATGGCCACTTCTAGGACAAGGCAGAGGCAGCATTCAATTTAGATGCCATTTACAGGAATGATACCTTGGTCAACATTTGTAAAATTACATACTGTATCATCACAATATTAAATAAAAGCACACACTCCAGTAGCAGATTTAAGGGCAAGTAATCTGTGGGTTATTGCAAATGTTTTGAAGTAGTATTATTATGCACATAAGAGAGGCTCTAAATGTAGCCTCCAGATGTTGTTAAACTTCAATTTCCAGCACAAGCCCAAAGACTGATTTAAAGGGAATGTTAAAACAAAAAAATAAAATCACATTTTTACTTTCTTTAATGAAAAAGAAATCTATCTCCAATATACTTTAATTAAAAATGTGTGTCGTTCTCGAAACCTGACTGTATGCAGTGAAATTCCCCCTTCGTTTTACTTTCTCTGACTGCTGCAGGACATTATCATACTTTCAAATGGCAGGGCGGAGCCCCCCACCTTAAGCTGGCCATAGATGTTGAGATTTTTAAAAGGTCCGATCATCATCGTGAGACCACGATTATCTCGGAACGATCGTAAAATCGTACGAATTGACCATCAACTAAAAAGACCAATTTGCCAGGAAAACAAAGGGTAGCTGCCTGCTTGGCCCTGCAAACATAGATAGATTGCACTGGGACCGATAAAGATTTTTTAACCTGGCCGATCAATTTCCTGACAGATGTCGGGTGAAGAATCGTAAGATGTTCGATTGTTCGAATCCCACTAACCGCACGATAATTTTCAAGGATTGGTCGGACTTCGCTAAAATCGGTCGTTCGGCAAGAGAAATCTTTGCATCTATAGGGACCTTTACTTCCCAGAAATCAAGCAGCTTTGTTTGTTTCCCTGTATTGCAGCCGGCAACCGTTGTAAGGGCCCGAAGGCACCGTTGGAGTGAGGACCAAGGAGGAGACCAGACCAGGTTCGCAGTACAAGAAGGATTTATCAAAGACGTAGTCAGGGACAGGCAAATGGGTCAGTACAGGCAGCAATCAACAATACGAGAAGGCAGGCAAGAGTCGGTACACAGTATATCAATATAAGCAGTAGGCACACCCAGGAACACAATAGCTTGGAACCTATAATTGGGCACTGAGTCAATGACAAGTCCGCCTTTAAATAGGCAAAGGGTTCGCGCCAATCTGGACGCAGTGGCGTCATTTCCGGCGCGCCGGCGTCAGTTCCGACGCGCCGGCGTCAGTTCCGACGCGCTGGCGTCAGTTCCGGCGCGCTGGCGTCAGTGACGCCGGCGTTCTGACGCCGACGTCCATTCCGACGCCGGCGCTGTTGCAGACGACCAATCAGGGAGTGGGACGAAGATGATGCAGGAGCCATGCGGTGGGGAGTAATGCCATCTTGGACGCCATCTTGGGAGACAGGTACAGCATCCATTACAGTACCCCCCTCCTTAGGGGGGGCCCCAGGACCCCCAGGACCAGGGCTAGAAGGAAAGCGTCTGTGAAAATTCCGAACAAGGAGAGGGGCATGAACATCGGAGCTCCTCACCCAAGAACACTCTTCAGGACCGAACCCCCTCCATTCGATAAGGTACTGCAGGGAACCTCTAGAAAATCGAGAGTCCAGAATCTTCTGCACTTCAAACTCCTGATGACCATCCACAAGAACAGGAGCTGGGGAGGAAAAAGAAGAAGAAGAAGAATTTGCAGGCTTTAGGAGAGACACATGGAAGGCATTCGGAATCCGCATCTCGGGAGGAAGTTGCAACCGGACCGCCACAGGGTTGATGATGTCTATGACAGGAAAGGGGCCGATGAACTTCGGACCCAGTTTGGGTGTTGGAACTTTGAGACGGATATTCCGAGTGGAAAGCCAGACCTTGTCTCCCAGGGCATAAGGAGGGGAGGAAACTCTTCTCTTGTCAGCGAACTTCTTCTGTGCCAACGAACTCTTCTCCAGATTAGCAGTAGTAGCATGCCAGATCGCCATCATGTGGGCAGCTTGGTCATTGGCAGCAGGAACATTTGTGAGAAGAAGATCCTGAGGAAAAGCCAACGGATTAATACCATAGACACAGAAAAAAGGAGACTTTTCAGAGGAAGAGTGTAAGGCATTATTATGGGCAAACTCAGCCCAAGGAAGGAGGTCAGCCCAATCGTCTTGGCACAAAGACACATGACACCGGAGGAACTGTTCAAGGGCCTGATTGACTCTTTCTGCTGCTCCATTAGACTGGGGATGGTAAGCTGAAGAAAACTGAAGGGAAACACCAAGGGAACTACAAAGGGACCTCCAGAATTTCGAGACGAATTGAGACCCACGGTCAGAGACGATCTCCGCAGGAAAACCGTGAAGTCTGAAGATATGTTCAATGAATAATCTGGAGAGTTCTGGAGCAGAAGGAAGTTTACGTAAGGGAGTAAAATGTGCCATTTTGCTGAATCTGTCGATTACCACCCAAATCACAGTAAAACCAGAAGAAACAGGAAGATCCACAATGAAGTCCATCGCCAAATGAGTCCATGGCCGGGATGGGATGGGTAAGGGCAACAATAACCCCTTGGGAGGGGAATGTCCAGACTTAGAAACAGCACAGATGGAGCATGAAGAGACAAAATCTTTAACGTCCTTCCTCAAAGAGGGCCACCAAACAAGGCGAGATAAGAGTTCTGTAGTTTTCTTGATTCCAGGATGACCTGCTTGCTTCGAATTATGAGCCTGGACCAGGATATCATGACGGAATTCAGGAGGAACGTAGGCCATACCCACAGGAGTATCCCCCGGAGCAGAGGATTGGGCAGATAATAAGTTGGAGGCCAAGGAAGGAAACAATGCAGCAATAAACTTTGCAGGAGGTAATATTGGTTCTGGGTCTTCAGAAATGGGATCATCAGGAACAAAGCTCCGGGAGAGGGCATCCGCCTTCTTATTTCTGGAACCGGGACGAAAAGTAATAATGAAGTTGAAGCGTGAGAAGAAAAGAGACCATCTGGCTTGTCGGGGATTGAGACGCTTGAGTGACTGGATATATTCTAAGTTTTTATGGTCGGTAAAGATGGTTACAGGCACTGCAGAACCCTCAAGTAAGTGTCTCCATTCTTCAAGAGCCAGTTTAACGGCCAACAACTCACGGTTTCCCACGTCATAATTCTGTTCAGGAGGAGAGAATTTTTTAGAGAAAAAGGCACAGGGATGTAATTTCCCATCGGCAGACGACCTTTGAGATAATATGGCTCCAGCACCGACATCCGAGGCATCCACTTCGACGAAGAAAGGTTGAAGGGGTTCAGGGTGTCTAAGGATTGGGGCAGAAGAGAAGGATTCTTTGAGATTCTTGAAGGCTTCTAAGGCTGACGGAGGCCAATGCTGAGGTCTTCCCCCTTTACGGATGAGAGCCAGGATTGGGGAGATTTTGGACGAAAAACCTTTAATAAATTGTCTATAGTAATTAGCAAAGCCAATGAATCTTTGGACAGCCTTGACACTGGTGGGGAGAGGCCAATCCTGGATTGCAGAAACCTTGGCTGGATCCATCTTGAAGCCTTGCTGAGAGATGATGTATCCGAGGAAAGAGATGGACGACACTTCGAAAGAACACTTCTCTAATTTAGCAAAGAGATTGTTCCTTCTCAGGCGGGACAGAACCTCCTGGACTTGACAGCGATGTTCATTAAGTGACTTGGAAAAAACGAGGATATCATCCAAATAAACGACCACGCTTTGCCCTAACAAGTCCCGGAAAATATCATTAATAAACTCCTGGAAGACTGCAGGAGCATTACAAAGGCCGAACGGCATCACCAAGTACTCGTAATGCCCATCTCGAGTGTTGAACGCAGTCTTCCACTCGTCTCCCTCTCTGATCCGGATAAGATTATAGGCCCCACGAAGATCTAATTTGGTAAATACACTGGCCCCCTTGAGCTGGTCGAACAGTTCAGAGATGAGAGGGAGAGGGTAACGATTCTTCAAAGTTATCTTATTCAACCCTCTGTAATCAATACAAGGCCTCAAACCGCCGTCTTTTTTCTCCACAAAGAAGAATCCGGCTCCAGCAGGAGAGGAGGATGGACGGATGAAACCTCTCTGAAGATTCTCCTGGATGTAAACTTTCATGGCAGAGGTTTCAGAAGGAGAAAGCGGATAGGTGCGGCCACGAGGGGGCATGGTTCCAGGAAGGAGTTCAACAGGGCAATCATAGGGACGATGAGGGGGCAAGGTTTCAGTCGACTTCTTATCGAATACATCAGCGAAGGCCTGATAGACAGATGGCAAGGATGGATTCGAAGTCACTGAAGAAACTTTGATAATAGATTTGGTAGGTAAACAGTTCTGTTGGCAAAAGGAACTCCAGCGGGAAATCTGAGAAGAAGCCCAATCGATTACAGGATTATGAATATTCAACCAGGGCAGACCAAGTACAATGGGAGTAGAAGGACAATCGATTAGGAGGAAGGATAATCTTTCAAGGTGCATAGATCCCACAATAACGGAAAGTTCATCGGTGGAGTGGGAAATAGTAGCGGAAGAAAGTGGACGATCGTCAATCGCCAATGCTCGAAGAGGAACAGCCAGAGATCGCAGAGGAATGGAATGGCTTTCTGCAAAGACCTTATCGATGAAATTCCCAGCTGCACCGGAGTCAAGGAAAGCCTCAGAGGAAATCGTCTGGGTTCCAAAACGAATCTGCACAGGAAGAAGGAAGCGTTGAGCAGAAGAATGGGGAGAGGGACCAATTCCACCCAGGTAAGTCTCCCCAGTCTTACCTAGGTGTTGGCGTTTCCCGGCTTCACTGGACACTCATAGGCGAAGTGGGATTTTCCACCACAGTAAAGGCAAAGTCCAGCAGCCCTTCTCCGAAGCTTTTCCTGTTCGGTCAGACGAGCCCGTCCGATCTGCATTGGTTCTTCCGAAGGCAGGGAAGAAGAGGCAGGAACCGCAGGATTTGGAGAAGACAAGGTGGAAGCCGGGTTGGGAAGGAAGGGTCTTTGAAAACGAGGAGCCAGAGTAGGTTGGAACTTGTGGAATCTTTTGGTTGGGGAGTGCTCTCTGTCGAGTTCAGCTTGAAACTCCCTCTGCCGAGTATCTACCTTTATGGCCAGGGCGACTAGATCTTCCCAACGGGATGGAATTTCCCTGGACACCAGATCAGACTTTATACGTATCGCCAGGCCGTTGTAAAAGGCAGCGTGATACCCGTCGTTGTTCCACGAAGTCTCTGCAACCAGGGTGCGGAACTCAATGGCGTACTCCGAGACTGAGCGAGTTCCCTGTAGAAGATGGAACAGGCGTGCGGAGGCAGCAGTGGCACGACCCGGAGCATCGAAGACCACACGAAGTTCCCGGACGAAGGCTCGGGCATTATCGATAATGGGATCCTCCTTTTCCCATAGAGGCGAAGCCCACTCCAATGCCTTCCCTTGCAGACGGGAGAATATGAAGCCCACCTTGGCTCGTTCCGACAGGAATTGGCTGGGTGCGAGTGCAAAGTGGACCTCGCACTGGTTAATAAACCCACGGCAAGCTGTAGGATCACCACTGTAGAGTGGGGGAGCCGGAATGCGGGGTTCGGTGGCGTGAAGCGGAACCACAGGTACTGGTGCAGGAATAGGATCGGCAGGTGTTAGCTCCGACAGTTTAGCAAGAATGGATTCCAAAGCCTGACCAAAGTGAGATTGCTGTACCTCATAGGACTGCATGCGGGATGCCAGACCACGAAGCGCTCCACGGACATCAGGCGGCACAGGATTCTCCTCTGACGGGTCCATGGCCCAATTATACTGTAAGGGCCCGAAGGCACCGTTGGAGTGAGGACCAAGGAGGAGACCAGACCAGGTTCGCAGTACAAGAAGGATTTATCAAAGACGTAGTCAGGGACAGGCAAATGGGTCAGTACAGGCAGCAATCAACAATACGAGAAGGCAGGCAAGAGTCGGTACACAGTATATCAATATAAGCAGTAGGCACACCCAGGAACACAATAGCTTGGAACCTATAATTGGGCACTGAGTCAATGACAAGTCCGCCTTTAAATAGGCAAAGGGTTCGCGCCAATCTGGACGCAGTGGCGTCATTTCCGGCGCGCCGGCGTCAGTTCCGACGCGCCGGCGTCAGTTCCGACGCGCCGGCGTCAGTTCCGACGCGCTGGCGTCAGTTCCGGCGCGCTGGCGTCAGTGACGCCGGCGTTCTGACGCCGACGTCCATTCCGACGCCGGCGCTGTTGCAGACGACCAATCAGGGAGTGGGACGAAGATGATGCAGGAGCCATGCGGTGGGGAGTAATGCCATCTTGGACGCCATCTTGGGAGACAGGTACAGCATCCATTACAACCGTGTAGAGATTTGTATCCGCAGACCCAGTGAAGTCTGCATATTCTAATTATTAATCAGTCTTGCTGTATCTGCTTCTATGGCAGATATTATATGACTTGTGCTGTTTTCATAATTTATGATGATCCCTAAGCTTAGCCTCCCAACAGCAGCCCAAACCACACTGAGCCTGTGCATGGTCATGGTCTTGCAAAGATGGTTTAACAAAGTTGCAAGATGATGAATCCCTGCGGCGAACTTTGAAAGCATAAATCATTTTTTTAGGCTTCTGGTGCAGTAAGTTAATGTTTATGTTTAGTATACAAAATACAGCATTTTTAACATTATTCTATTTTAGACTTTAGTTTCCCTTTAAAGGGACTCTTTCACAGCACAATAATGACCTTTTTATAGTCATTGAAATCTCTTTCTTTCAAGGCATCTAGAAAGCCATGTTTTCTAAAATGCTATTGATAGGTACCTAAGCATAATGGCTTGGTAACCGTTTAGTCAGTCTGAGGATTTTATCTAGGAGGAAGTAATTAGAAAAGCAGTTTATAGACTACTGAAAGTGACTATTATTTCCACATATTTTCAAAATAGGTTTAAATTAATATATATTAAGGCAGCAGTTCCTACTGAAACATAACTGCAAAAAAAACAAAAATAAAACATATAGACCACTAATGTTACAGAGACGTGCTAATTCCAATTACTAAATTTGCATTATGTTGCATCGCTTACTTTCGCTTGCTTCTTGTGATGTTTCTCAAACTGTGCTTTGACAGCTGTATGAGTATTTGCATCCGATCCTTCCAGATCTATTGATTGCTGAGTGGGCAAAAAAGATGCATTGGTTGTAAAATGATGGTTCAGGTCTTGGCTAATCTCCTCCTGCTCCTCTGTGATCACGTTTGTGTAAATGCTAATAGGAACAGCCTCTACATGTGTTTTTTTCTTTTTCTTTTGTTCTTTCTTGCCTTCTTTTAAGTCCTTGATGACAATAAGAGAATAAAAACAGTGAGTGAGTACTTTGGAGTGAAGAGCACTCACCAATGCCTGATTACAGAAAGTATACATAGTATGGCAACTACCCAAACAAAAGATTTATACAATATGTAGATCTGACCATATTACATAAACTAATTACAGTATTCTTCTCTACTTTATACAATTGTATTTTTACCTGAGTTAAAGGATGGGATTCTGTCACCCCCACAGTAGATGTTATCTCAACCTGCAAGCTTGGATCTTCTTCTTCCTTGTGGTTTTTTTCTGTCTCATTTATATGTCCTTGCTTTAAGGTATCCTGTACATGATCATTTAAAATGATGATAATAATACATTATACAATTATGATGCAAATATTGACCCAAATCACTTTGAAATTAAAAAAAATAATTTGATTTCAGTATTTGAACTGAATTTTAATAGTCACTGTGTGCCGATTGGTTTCTCTTGAAACTGCACTGATAGTATGAAACAATATATCAGATAGTATACATTAGTGATGGTAATTTTAGCATATATAAAATCCAGTTTTTTTTAGTCTCAGCCAAAATGATACTATGTAAACATCGCATGTCATTTGATTTTGTTTCTTTTGGTCAAGCAATCTAAATGTTTTTAAGGGCTGTGCATATAGATACAATTAAACATAAACGATTAATATAAGTACTTTTTAAAAATCTTTGCTCTCCATTTTGATAGCAGTTGTTCTGGCTGTAAAACCATCACACATACAAACTTCTAATTGTACAAGCCTTTGGTCATGCTTGACTCAAGGTTAAAAACTTTAGTTGGCCTTTAAAGAAAAACTATGCCCCCAAACAATGTATGTCTCTATAAAAATAGTGCATAAAACAGCTGATATGTAAAACCCTGCTTCACCTAAATAAACTATTTCATAAAAAATATACTTTTTTAGTAGCATGTGCCATACAATTCACAACACATACAAAGCTACCAAGGGCACACATACATGTTGTGTGACATGAGCCAATTAATGGACAACGTTCTGTCTCTTACTCCAACATTTCTTCCTGTTACAGTTAGAGCTGCAGTATTTCTGGTCAGGTGATCCATGAGGGAACACAATGAATATTAAGATGGTGGCTCAAGGTATTCTGGTGGGTATAATTTTCCTAAACCCTAAAAATTAACATGGCTAGAAATGCCATATTTTACATATTGAACTCACTGAACTGCCCTAAAGGTTCAGCATCTCTATAATAGTAATGATGCAGGCCTTCAAAGTTGTCACATGAGTTTCACATCTTGGATTTTGTTAGGAGTGTCAGCGCACTAAACATGCTCAGTGGGCTCTGAGCAGCTGTTGAGAAGCTAAGCTTAGGGTTATTGCAAATTTACAAGCAGAAAATAAGGTTTGTCTGTAATATAAGCTGATGCTACAAGGCTGATTATTAAATTCTAATGCTAATTGTGCTGGTTTCTGAGCTGCCGTGTAGCAATAATTATGTACTAATCAGCCTCAGCCTTATATTGTGACATTTATATTGTATATATTCAGTATATTGTAGTCTGTCCCTAAGCTCAGTAAGTGACGGCAGCACAGAGCATGTGCAGTGAATCTGCGGAAAAGAAGATGGGGAGCTACTGGGACATCTTTTGAGGCACAGATCTTCCCTGCTAAAGGGCTATGGTTCCTTTGGGCTGTTATAGAAGCCCAAAACATAATGTACAACATGTCTAAGAAGGTTTTCATTTATCCAGGTCATGTTATATATAGTAGAAGTAAATATAGAGCAACCGGACTTGTTGAGTAATAATTAAAGATGTTTCACTACTCATCCAAGCAGCTTCTTCAGTTCAACTCTCTTTTAGCTCTATGTGTATAAATTAAGAAGATTTCTGTGCATATGACAAGAAGACTTCTATTTTGGTTTTCTTAAACGTTTTTCAGGGGACCAGAAAAAATGGTGTAAAATCCAGGAAAATGTAAAATCAGGGAAATGTATTATGCATAATATATAGGTGGGACTACAAAACAACAATGTAAAATAAAGGAATACAATCAGGGGATGTAAAATTGAGGTTCCACTGTATAATAAATAAATTTTTTCAGATTTTTTTCACTTATTAAGGTTTCCCTTCCCTTTGAAGAATGAGACTTACAGTATATTCTGTTGATTGTTTAAAACCTTGCTTCTTCTTAGAAGTTCGGTCTTTCTTGGAATTTGTCACTTGCTGAATTAAATCAGATATTCCATTTTGTATAATATGATCAGTCAGTTCCTTCAATAAAGACAGCTGTAACAGATAATGAAATAGGTGAATTCCGCAATGCAAACAATGTTAATCTTCAACAGTCAAACATACTACTTACAACTTTTGTTGTTGTTAAATTGTATTAAATATGTATTAAACAATGTATTAAAAAATTTTTTTGCTTAATAAAAAACCGGCATACAGGCAATTACTTAGTACAGTAACTGCTGCGCATATTTCCCATCTTCCCCAATTTGGTGGTCGGTCTTTAATCCTGGACATGAAAAAGTGGTGGGGCATACTTGAAAACGGATAGATTGCAGTAATTACTGAGCATAACTGGGTATCTGAGGGAATTGGGGTATTGCTATACTAGTTGTTTAAAAGTATTTTACTAAAGAGGAATCACTGAAACCTGCAGAACTGTTTTGTTCAGTTCTTGTGATATAAATGTATATAAACAGAGTGCCTAGAGTTATGCAGAAAATTTAGATTTTTATTATGTAGTCTCAGTGAAGGAATTTATAAGGAATTTTTGAAGTAGTTTTAGGAAAATGTTCCCTTTTTTGATCAACTAACTACATAGACTATTGCCTAGAATTATCATATTGGTGCCAATGTATGTTGCATTACATTATAAAACAATCTTCCAAGAGAAAAAAATACTTGCCTTAATGCCATATGATTCAAAGAGCCTTTCGAAATCCTGTAGACAGAGGGCATAATAATGATTGAAGTACTGTATATATCAGGCAGCATAGATTATAACAATAATTACTGCTAGGTACTATTATAGCCAGACTAGTGAGAAATCATATACTATCATTATGGGGCCCATGTACTAAGAGTCGAAGTGAATTCGAAGTGAATTTTCGAATTCAAAAACTTCGAATATCAACGTAATTTGTGGGTCCTTCGACCATAGACTAGGCCAAAATTTGATTTGAATTGAAAAAATGAATATTCAACCATTCGAAAATCTAAGTACTGTCTTTTTAAAAGACTTCGACTTGGACACTTCGCCCCTTAAACCTGCCGAATTGCTATGTTAGCCTATAGGGACCTCCTAGAACCTATAGCCGGTTTTTTCGAAGTCAAAGTTTTTTTTTTGAAAATCGTTCGAACGATTTAATGGATCAAACGATTTTTACTTTGATCGTAAATGCCTGTTTTCGATCGAAAAAATACTTCGACTATCGAATTATCAAATTCGATGGTCGAATTTCGACGTTTTTTAACTTTGAAATTCGATCCTTAGTAAATGTGCCCCTAAATGTTAGTGCAAAGGAAGAGTATATGTAGAAATGTAAAATGTTAATACTTTCAGAGAGAATATAGGGCTTGTTTACTATGCAAACAGAAACAAAATTTAGTATGTGCTAATGCTATAATATGCATAAAGTTACTTGCTTACAAATGCAATGCTTTGTGACATGAAATGAGTGACGATGCTCCTGGGGAACCCTCTCTGATAAATTTCACAACTGCGAATCGCTATAAGCGAATTTGAGTCTAAATTGGTGCATCCCGCACAAGTCACAATAAGATAAATTTGTGAGTAGATATGTTTTATTTAGGAAACTGCTTAGGATGGCAAGCCCTGGTATGTAATACAATTTTTTTACTATAGTAGTTCCCATGTTTGATTTATAAGCTACAGCCATTCAGACATTCAATGTACCTGTGTGTTTTTAGGATGTAACAGTTGCAACAAATGTTGACTTGAGGAAAGCCTACAACTCTTAAATAAATCATTTCTAGAATAAATTTTCTTTAATTCATATAAATCATTTCTAGAATAAATTTTCTTTAATTCAATTTCAATTTTCATTAAATACAAAATAAAACATGAAACGACATCTTATTGTGTCCTCATTATTCTTTTGCTTCATATTTGTATTTATTTATTTGGGTGAGTAGAAGCAGGATCATTTGTGCTTTGCGCTGTAGGCGACAATAACGAGAGCATGACTTATCAGGGCCTTACCTTCATTTCAAAGTCTTTGTAAAGAGGTCCCTTAAAAAGGAAACAGACAGCAAATTAAATATATACATAAGATAAAAACACAAACAGAGGGTTTCTGACTGTAGGTACACTGAGTGTATAACCTTCCATGTCCCTCTTGTATAATTTGACTATTAAATATGTAGTTATAAAATATGCCTATTATGCGTCAGATTTCAGCAGACAAGGTAAGTTATTTGGAGTGACATTTAAACAGTGTAGTGCTTGCCAAAGGGATGAACTTTGCATCAGAAAGTAACCCTTAGAAGTTATCGTTCAAGTATGCCAAAAAAGCTACAGTAGGTGGTTATATTTGCAGTGTCAGGCTGCAGTCAGCTGCAAACTGGGAATTCATAAATAAGTAGAATAAACTTATAACAACAGATCACTATTATATTAATCTCCTAGTATATAGCTACTGATAAAACCAGATCCCCTGGGAACAGGTGCAGTAGTGTGACTTAAGATAGTACTAATAAATTGCATTTTGGGGACTAGGGAAGACATTTTTTTCACATTTTTATTTTATTGCCTAGAGATTAACAGAATAAAATGATGCAAAAGACTGCAAAAGTTCACAAAACTGTGAGACAGAAATGATAAATTTGTATATTTATACATTGTTGTATTGGGCTCCTTTGTGTCAGATTATTAGCCTGGTAATTGATCTTGTTGTATTTTGCCCACTAAGATTTTCCTGTCTCTTATTCCTGTCCACTTTCTCTGCATATGTGTTACTGCTGTCCACATTTGCCCAGTCAAGTTACCATTGCTATTTTTAGGCTTGTGTTCCAGTGCTTGTTAGCCTTTTCCTAGCAAAGCTATATTTTTTACAAGCTGTGTTCTTTACCTTCCTTAGTTAAAATGGAGTTAGTCTAAACGTCAGCCTCTTCCTGCTAACCATCCCTCCTAGGCTCACCAGGAAAATTGCAAGATAAAATCACAGGAACAGATGTACCAGAAAATAGTTATATGCAAAATCACGCACCATGCCTGTTTTTGTCCTGCTTTCCGTGGGGCTGGATTGCGACACATGACAACAATTTTCTATAAAATAATCTGCATGTTACCTCATTTTTTTTACCTGTGGTCCTGGTGGACCTTGGGGTCCTACTGGTCCCGCTTCTCCTTTATCTCCCTTTTCACTTACAGTTAGACCTACCTAATGAAAACACAGACACATTTAGGGTGCTAATGGGAAGACAAATTCAGTCATTATGCACACCACTGACATCTGAATTGTACTATTTAATAAAAGGACATATAGAGATATTATATAAAGATACTCATACATGGATTAATGCTATTCCAACTAATAAATGTTTTGACTTACATCTCCTGGTTCTCCTTTTTGGCCTGATTCTCCCTACGGTTAAAAAGAAGGAAAGACTGTTATTGAGCACGTAATAACAAATACTGTCAGAATATCTATAACATTGCCTTCTTAAATGCATTAGGATCAGTGCTTTAAAAATCAGTGCTTTGTATGAAAAATGCAGCACTTAGGTCAAAACTAAGTGCCATTCTCTGGATATGGGTTCTTGGGGATGGGAATTTTGTGGTTAGTATTAGTTATGATCACTAAAATTGAGGCATCCCAGAAGTTGATTTGATAGAGGTCTCTTAAATGCAGTTGGTAACTGCTTCTAGATTGAAAAAAAAAAAAAAATGTATTCACAGATTACAGTTATTAATAATAAAACAAATTATTATTTTTCAGAGACAAAGACATCTTTATATAGCATGACAGATGTAATAAATTTAGTATAAGTAACATGCACATTTTGATGTAAGTACAGCCAGTCTGGCCTTTAAATATTAGATATTCCATGAAAATACAGCAATTACAAATCTACAGATATTGACTTTATGCTGAATATTCATTTAAATGAACTCCTTGCTGCTTTAGTGGGTGCAAACAGAGGCCCTCTACAGATACTTGATTTATTCCTCACAAAATTAATATGTGTTGAGGAATACTACACTAAAATACTAAAAAAAAACTCACCTTTTGTCCAGGTAACCCAGGGTTCCCAGTTTTTCCATCCAGGCCATTTTTTCCAGAAGACCCTTGTATTCCCTAATAAATAATCATAATGAATTTTGCATATATGTTATCAACTCACTTAGTCATGCTAAGTTCCATTGCACCCATATCTGACACAGGATTTTATGTCTGAAAAGCACCAGTCTGGGCCTTTTAGTCATTTCAAATTCAAGTCAATGCACACCAACAAGATACAAACTCTTTTTAGCTGCCTGTGTGCCATAAGGTTAAACAGGTATTATCTTTACTATAAACTATAAAATATAAGTACATAATACTGTACTACGGAAACCCATTATCCAGATTGTTATGAATTCTGGGAATATGGGAATGCCATGTTTAATTGATGTTAACTAAGCTAGCACATATCCTTGTTGGTAGCAAAGCAATCCTATTGGGTTTCCTAATATTAAGCTTTCCAGATAATGGAGACCATACCAGTATATCAGCTGTACTTTAAAAATTAAGACCATTTGTGGCAATATCGAAGACTTTTGCAATCATTTCTGTATATTATCACACACAATGACATGCAACTAACAATAACTTCCAGGGAATATACCTTTTCCCCTTTCATTCCTTTCTCAGCAGTGGACTCCAACTATGAACAAGAAGACAAAGACAGACATTATCATAAATATAGCTTTAATCATTTATTTAAGTCCTTTTAAGATTGGAGTACATTTTTGAGATATTCTGCTCCATGAACATTCTAGGTAAATTTAAAATTTTGCAGGACAAACTGTTCAATTCATCTGAGAAGGGTTTATATAAAAAGTGTGGGGCAATGTGCAAAGTGCTAATGATGGGTACAAAATACAATGTATTTTGCAAACTGCTCTACACTTAGAGCCCAGTAGTGAAGCCCTTTGCTCTCCAGAAAGGATCACAAAGACCTTTGCCAATACCTTTGTATCTACATATATACACATTTATGCACCTATACACTGTTTTATCTGCATGCTAAAACGCATAATCTTGAGGAAAGAAAAACAGATTATTTATTAAAGAAATTGATGTACAGTAGTATCCTAAACTAAGCCCAATAGAATTAAACAGCAAAAAAACATGCACCACAAAAACTGATTTTAAAGGAGACTTTTAGTTTTAGCTTTCTCATATCAATTGTGTTAGTATTCAGTAAAATCTAGAACACAGATTAGGGTTTTTTATTTAGAACTCCTTTTAACAACTTCTTTCTCACCTATAAGAAATGTTTACCTCTGCTGTTTATCATTTGCTCTCTTACCATGCCCATACATTGCTTCCTCCATACTGGATTGCAGTAAAATTTGAGGTTCTGGCAGGCTAAATATATTCTTTACATTAACCATATTTACATCTGAGTCAAACATTTTCCCCAGTTCAGCATGTTGGGAAATCATACAGCCACATGTAGGATAGAACCCAGCAGCCAAAGGTAAATTGCATATAGCAGCATATAGTGTACATAGAAGCTATGTTAGGCTAGATATAGAGCAAAGGCCTATACGCAGATGCCCCCCATCATAGGCGGATTTTCAATAAGGCTAGGGGAGGCTAAGCCTTCTAAACCTGCCTGACTGCACGGTTCGTTTAATCCGCCTCCAAACCACGATGCTGAAGAGATCAGTTGCACTCTGATTGGATAATGTGGTTTATAGCTTGTCCAATCAGAGCACAGCTGACTTTACAGACAGTGAACTGTACCAACCAGGTTCAGAGTAGACCTGGCTGGGAAAACTTTACCAACTGAAGGCAGCATGGCAGAAGGAGACTGATATGAAGCAGTTGGATTGGAACTTACAGCCGCCCATGTTTGCAGCTTTTATTCAACTCACAGGTACTATCTACTGCAGCTTCTCCACCAGCTTGAATAAGTATTAAAGGTTTTTTTAGGTTCTTTTTTTTTTTTTTTTGCTCCATTTCTTGCTTTATACTAGTTTTTATGATTTTTTTCATTGTTGTTTTTATGAAAACAGCCCTCTGTTATACCTACCATTTTTCCTGAGGCTCTTATATGTAAATTAGAATTTAATTTCGCACTGAGTATAATGTGCCAGGACCCACTGTCTCCCACTGAGTATAATGTGCCAGGACCCATTGTCTCCCACTGAGTATAATGTGACAGAACCCACTGTCTCCCACTGAGTATAATGTGACAGAACCCACTGTCTCCCACTGAGTATAATGTGCCAGGACCCACTGTCTCCAATACACAATATATTTTGAAAAAAGAACCTACTGTTTAACCCAACCGGTGTGCAAGCTCTATAAGCCCACCGCTCTGGTGGGGTAAAAGAAATATGGGGTGATTGGTTCCCTTTATGTTAGCCAGTATATAGTCAAATTTAGCCTCTCCAAACAAAAAAATCAACCGCCACCTATGCCCCCCATCCTGGTTCTTATCTGCCCCCTTACTTGCCCCTCATTTAGACTTGCAATTTAGGGTGTGACATTGGGCACAGGGTGGTAAGTACTCCTGCCCAACTTTCAACAGCACTATATTTATGAGGACTGGGCTTGGGGAGACACATAGGTGTCCTGCACCCTGGTTCCTTAGGAAAGTGACTTTGCCCTTACTAGCAGTGCACTCTGCACCTTGTGCTCAATTTTTAATCTGGCATTAGATTCACAGCACAGCAAGTGCCCAGACACAAGTGCTTAATGAATGAGTATTAAGGGGTGTGACTTAGTGCTCTAGTACTTGTGTTCAGGACCCTTGTAAATTATTCCTACAGTATGGATAAAGATGGATAAAGATGGATAAGGATGGATAAGGCTGTCTCAGCAGAAACTGTGTCAATAAACAACAAATACTATTAAACTGCTATATACTGATGTTTTCCGAGAAGATGTGAGCTAAAGGAATTAATATCAGTGTCGATTTATTCACATGAACCATGTTCTTGGTTAGTGGGCATGAAATGATTGCTTCCTAGGTAGAATTGTGTGTCCTGTATGTATGCTGCAGATAGTATTACTAATATCAGGCCTTACTACATGTGATGAAAGTATGTGCATAAAGTGCAAATGACCTTGTTTTGAATTATTTATTACCATATCAATAAAATAAACTGTATGCCATCTTCAAACTATCTTACCAGTGAAGCACCAGGTGGTCCTGGACGGCCTTCTGGTCCCTTAAAAATGAGACAAAGATAATAAATACACTGTGTACAACATGTCTTTGTACATGGGTAAAAGTAAAGCTTCCTTCTGAGTGTTAACTATTTATAACTACAGACTGAGTGCGATAGTCAGATAGCTGCATGTTACTATAAAGACCCCTTCACTCCCTGTGTTCTCTTATTAGTTTAGAGTCCAAGCACAGCATGGATAACTAATCTGTCTCTTTTTTTCTAACAAGGCATTGAGATGAGCAGATACTGTTTTGGTTTGTTTGCTGCGCAGTGCAAGCTGCCAGGAACTTAATGATTTAAAAAAGTTCCTTTATTGTACAACTAATTGTTTCAGACTGTTTTCCAAGTTTGATTGCAGCCCAAGAGCACACTTAAAAGGGAGATCCTCAGATGCAAAATATAGCAACTGACTAGCTCCATGAAGCAGATTCAGCAACGGTGGGATGGTAGACACTTTTGGTCAAAGCTGAACCAAGCCTATGTAACAGAAACCATTTCTTTGACAGGCATTTTTATTCTTGCTGTGCCTTAGATTGAAAATGTAGAACCTGTAGTACTGGCAGTTAGCACCCTTATTGGTTAATAAATCCAAAAATGTGCATCTCATGTTTGGGCCCTTAAACAGACATTTTTATATTCTCTATAACTAGCATGGAGGCCAGTGAGCTACATACTAGAAAAGGAAGTTAAAGACTACCTCTAGCATCACCTTTTTCTGAAGTGCCAACTACAGAACACCAATATATAGAAATGGTTTAAAAGACACCAACTGATCCAGTAAGTAAGTAAGTTAAGATGTTGCATTTAAAATGAATGATGTAAAACTAAAATTATCTTTTTTGATGACATACAACTTACATCTCACATCAGTGAGAAGCCTAATGTAAGTTTATTACAAAATAAACACTAGAAAAGTGTTTAAAACTTTGGAGTCAATTACTCATTTAAAGTAAGAAAATTATATTTTTTAAGAAATAATGGAATTGCTCTACAGTTTAAAATATGATACTGTATGTTATTCTTGATAATATTATACTTACTCTGGGTCCTGGTAGCCCTGTGTCTCCCTTTTCTCCTTTAAAACCTGATTCTCCTGGATCTCCTATCTCTCCACGTTCTCCCTAAAATAATTGAATGATAAAAGTTTATATTGTTAAAGACATGGAGTAACTTTTTAGATCCAAATAAATCTTAAACACAGTACACATTTCATTGTTTACTTCAGACTTAATACAGAATGGATTCTAAAAGTATTTTTCCCCTGAATCTATGTGAATGAAAAAGAAGTTGATTATTTGTCAAATAACAAACCTTTTCTCCTTTGACAAGCAAACTTTTGTCTATTTCAGTCACCTGTAAAAAAAAATAAATAACTGTTTAAATATTTTGAAGTGGAAAACCTTAACATATTTTTTTTAACAAATCTCATTATGATGTTACCTGATGCTTCTAGAAATTAATGAAAATGTTGCAATAAAAAAGCAAATATAGCAAATAAAATACTTACCATTGCCCCAGGTGTTCCTGGCTGCCCCTGTAAAAATGAAATTACAATGAAAGCTATACTTTAGTTAACCACAATAATCAGGAAGTGTATGGTATTAGAAACAACATTAATTCTAGTAAAAGGGAACAGGTTAAGTCTTATAAAACTATCCAAACATATTGTAGCATCTTCTGGTGTGGTATTCCTCCTATGCCTGCCATATTCCATCTAGCTAAGAACCATTAAAATTGTTGCAGATAGGGGGATGCACAAGAGGCATTCTTGTATGGACAGATCTTTCACCAATGCTAATAGCTGTTTAGCTACAATGTGTATTCTGTAGTAATTTCACTTTAAATAAATGTTTCTTTATACAAAGCATATGGGTGTTTGTGCTGTTTAGTGACACAAATGACAGCAATTTGTCTAGGAGGTCTGTATGCTTATGTTTCAGTGGTTCTGTTTGGTTGGCTTATGAAATGCTTCTCTGTTTTTCATCAATTTGGAAAGCTTTTTAGAGGATTATCGATACACAGGTTGTAAACAAATGACTAAATGCTTTACTAACCGCTTCTCCTTTATCACCTTTTTTACCATCTATGCCCTGTTGAGAGAGAAAAAGAAAGTAAAATCTTGCAATGTAAAAAATTCATGGGTACCACATGCAAATAAATAAAATACTCTGAAGACCTACAGTTTTGTGGGTGTAATATTTTTGCTCTGCATAAAGGCCAGTCATGAGTGATGCATATTTGTACAGTATATCAAGTCATAACATTTCAAAGGTTTGAAATTACTGGATCACAGACTAATAAATAAATTGGAATGTAATTGTGATTCAATCAGATTTTCTGAATCCATTTGTTCACAATCATAGACACAGACAGCGAGTTGGGTATGCCATCACAATAACTTTTGCAGAGTCTGAGGATAGCAGATTTTCTGCATTTAAATATTTAAATAATATTAAAATAAATATTTAAATAAATAAATATTAAACTCACTTTTATGTAAAAGGAACAACAAAGTCTATGAATATGTAATGCTTTAAGTGCCAGCAGAATTTCCCATTTCATTTGCATTCAGTGCCAGCTGTTTCTAAACATTTTGTGGCATTTCCTGGAAGGAATTTTTAGTAGACCTAGGAAAATTATACATAATTAAGCTTTCCAAATCTGCCAGTGTTTTTGTGTATTTACACTTCTGGAGCAAGATTTAGAGCTCTAAATACCAAGTAAAAATGAAAAAATGCTATTTTTCATGATATAGGGATTTATACCAGAAAAATATTTTATTTTATGCACAAACATTCGACTGATTTGGAAAGCCTCCTGTCTCACAAACATGGCAATATCAGAATATCTATAGTTTTATGGAGATTTATGACTTCTATAGATCAAAAACTCACAGCAATAAATTCCCGAATTTTCAAAGCACTACAGCAGAATACAGAATCCAAGGCACTCGTTCCCCCACACTGCTTATTGCCTATGAGCAGGGGAACTAGCTGGTTGTGAGGAAGCTTTAACAGCCACTTCTCCTCTTGCAGACCCGGAAGTGCAGCAGAATGTAGAATCTACATTCTGTAGCACTTTGGCACTTTTAGCTACAGAATGTAGATTCTACGTTCTGTGGCATTTAAGGATCAAGTGTTTTTTTTTCTACATTGTTTTGACCGAGTTTTGAATTTACATGCATTTTTAATATTTTTTTAACTAAATGCATTTTCCTGAATTCTAAATGCAACTATCTATTCTAATGTCATATGCATTGTCATCAAACAGAAAAATGCAACATGTTGCATTTAAAAAAGTGCAATGAAAAAAAATTCTAAACTAAGGATGCACCAAATCCAGAATTCAGTTTGGGATTCTGCTAAGCTTCTGCCTTTTCTAGCAGGATTTGGATTCGACTGAATCCAAGTGCTTGGCCGAACCAAATTAGAATTAAAAAATCATGTGACTTTTTGTCACACAAACAAGGAAGT
This sequence comes from Xenopus laevis, assembly GCF_017654675.1. Taxonomy (NCBI): domain Eukaryota; kingdom Metazoa; phylum Chordata; class Amphibia; order Anura; family Pipidae; genus Xenopus; species Xenopus laevis. Next base: position 92,246,223 of record NC_054375.1, on the reverse strand, counting down.
CAAAAAAAAATTAAAATTTTTTTAGTTCCCCTTTTTTCCATAAGTTACATATGCAACAGGGTTCAGTTCGGCATTCGGCCGAATCATTCACAAAGGATTCAGGATTCAGCCGAATCTACATCTCAAACAGATCAAATTCACAAAAAAAGCCTACTTGTAATTCTCTTAATATACTCATATTATACCATGCAGAATGTAAAAAAGATGATTAAGGTTATTATTATAATCATTTTCCTATCTAATGTAGATGGTAAAATAATTCTTTCTATGGCTGACTGTCAGGCAACACCTAATTGCTATAAATCATAACTTCATAATACATCCCTTAACAAACTCCATCAGCACATGTATATGCTTGTCTGTCATGCATGTAACAGTTATACTACCATGCGCCTGATTTGTAGAAAGTCCACCAAGGCCTGAGCCTAGGGCGGCAGGATTTTAGGGGGCAGCATGCTACCCAACCACAACCACATTGTTTCAGAAACATTGGGGATGCACAGGAGATATGATCGCTTTTTACATCTTCCATGTGACAATCCCCATTGCTCCGGTCCCTATAATGAAAAATTGAGTGAATAATTGGGAGGGGACAGGAGGCAACGAATGGCAGCTGGCCCAGGGGCACCCGCTATGTAAATCCGGCAAACTACTTACATCTCTTCCATTTGGCCCCATGTCTCCTTTTATTCCAGTATCACCAATCCGGCCAGGGAGTCCAACAGGGCCCTGGAAAATTGTTTTGAACATAATATTTTACTAACAAAGTTCGATGTAGGTGTAGAAATTGCAATCACAAAATTCTGTACGTACAATAAGCTGTACAGTTGAACAACTTTTATAAATATTAATAATGAAAATTATGAATAAATGAAAATTGTTGGATTTTGTTGAATTTATTTAAAATAAATAGCCTAGAAATGATGTGTCAATAAACATAGTATTAAAAAAATCTGAATGTAATTTAGTCGACTAACACAGCACTAAATGATCGAAAAATCAAATTCCCTTTTGGACAACCTTAAAGGTGTGGTTCACCTTTAAGTTAATTTTTATTATTAGGGGTGCACTTTTATCATTAGGGATGAACTGAACCAAAATCCTAACCGAATCCTAATCCAAAAAATCAGGAAGGAAATAATTTTTTTTTATCCGTGCACAGTTCTCTTTCCCCTTTCCCCCCTAATTTACATATGCAAATTATGGTTTGGATTTGGTTTGGTAATCGGCTGAATCTTTCACAAAGGATTTATGATTTGGCCGAATCCTAAAATAGTGAATTTGGTGCAACCTTGAGCCGCAGTGCTATATATTTATATACTTTACAATATAAAAATGTATTGTATAAAGGCACTGTGTACCCTCACAATGGAGGGGCCACATTTACTTTGTATCAATTGTGCACTTTGTCAGGCGGGTGAGTGTGGTAACAGAAGAGAAATTATAAAGATAAAGAGAGGAGTTAAATGAATGGACATGGTAGTAACTGGTGGTTAGTGGATAGGAAATCAAAGCATTATGCTACAGGTATCTTAATGAGATCACTTGGATCATGGGTATCGGTAGTGGTGATGAAGATACTCCTACAGTATTTGGTGTGTTGACATACTGAACAGTTTTAATATTATGTATTCTGTTTGTGTGAGCTTATCGCTTCAAAGAAGAATGTTCAATATATTTACTTGCATTCTAGTATATGTATGGATTGATAACACAAATAACAAACCCAGAAACAAATATGTATTACACTTTAATCATACAAAATCAATGGTAGCTATGTGCAGTATGGCTAACAAGTATACATTACCCTTTGTCCTTTTTCTCCTGGTTCTCCAGAGACACCTGCATCTCCCTAGATAATGCCAAGAAACAAAGAGATGTATATCACATATCTATTCCTAAAATTTAATGTAGAATTAAACGTTCTGGTTAATTTGACATTTACATTCCTTGTGAATATTCTTTGAATGACTTAAGAGTCACCTGCTGGGATATTTCAGGCCCCTATGCAGCCCTGAGGTGGCCAAGCTGATGTGCATCGCTAGTACAGAGATCGCAAAAGAGTTCTCTGCACTAGAAGAGCCAACATTCTGATTCAAAAATGGGAACTTCAGCTCTTTAACTAACTAGGAGCGAATTGTTGCCACCCCATGCAACTTGTGGACTGTGCCGCCAGAGAAAAGTTTCTCAACTCGCCTCATGGGCACAGTGCCCCCGTGTCACCTGAAAAAAAAAAGTTCACTGCCGATTACCAGTGCTATCTATTTTCAATTTCTATCTCTAAAATTTATACAGGTCATTTGAAACACCCTTTCTTTATTAATGATGGCAGAATGAACTACTGTAGATATTGGTTCATTTTGCATATATTTCTTGCAATATATTGTGCATTGTCAACTTTAGGGCAAACTTATCGATATTTGATTTTCTTTCTGCAATCGAGGAAATCAAATTCAAGATTTATCAATTTAAAAAAAAAAGACCTCAAACATGACTAAAAACTTCTAAACCTATCGAGATTCTATGGAAATCATTGGAGTGTGTATCTGAAGCATTCAAGCAAGTTAATGTTCATGTTGATAACATGTTAAAATGAAAGAGTTAAAACTGTTTTCATTTAACGTGTGTAGGTCTCCTATTATCTTTTTCTTTCTGTCTATGTTTGATGCCTTGTACAGCATTTAGAAAACATGTAGCACCACAAAATCATCTCACAGAAGGTATGTGCAAGAACTTATTTCATTCAGTTTCCTACCGTCTCGCCTTTGTCCCCTTTTAGTCCCGGTTCACCCTAAAGATGAAAACGATCATTGCATCAGTGCAGCACTGTGTCATTCTAAGAACATTTTTCTCCACTCAGCAAAAGAATACCACACTATGAAACAGACAACCTTTCTAACTGCACAGGTGGCATAACCAATACTTCCAGGAATATCTTACAATGTTTAGCTGTTAGCTGCCAAGAGAAGCTTTAATAAGAGAGAACAATGAAAAAACTTTACCACACTCTCAAAATGTTGGTTACTACAGGTGACTGGCTTTGAAGCAAACATTGCACCTTTTATTACATTATAATTTGTAATTTCTGAGAAACTATACCTAGATGACAATCTGTACAACTAACCCACGTTGTGTACTTAAAGGAAAACTATACCCCCAAAATGAATACTTAAGCAACAGATAGTTCATATCATATTAAGTGGCATATTAAAGAATCTTACCAAACTGGAATATATATTTAAGTAAATTTTGCCCTTTTACATCTCTTGCCTTGAGCCACCATTTCATGATGGTCTGTGTGCTGCCTCAGAGATCACCTGACCAGAAATACTACAGCTCTAACTGTAACTGGAAGAAGTGTGAAAGCAAAAGACACAACTCTGGCTGTTAATTGGCTCATGTGACCTAACATGTATGCTTTGTTGGTATGTTTGTGAGTACAGTGAATCCTACGATTCCAGGGGGCGCCCCTTATTTTTTAAAATGGCAATTTTCTATTTATGATTACCTAATGGCACATACTATTAGAAAAGTATATTATTATGAAAATGGTTTATTTACATGAAAACATATGAGCTGTTTTATGCAATATCTTTTTATAGAGACCTACATTGTTTCGGGGGTATAGTTTTCCTTTAATTTGTATTTTATGGTTATGACAATCATAACCTGCAATCACATATAATGAATTATCCTTCAGAATTAAAGTCAACCCTGTATCTGACCAGACACTCAATGAGCAGTCTAGCAAGGCAGGAAAGTAAATGTTATCTTAACTCTTAGTCATATTCACGTGAAACAAATAAGGTTGCCTCTTTTTTAGTACTAAACAAATCTACATTGATTTTACTTTACTGCCTTTATAGACTGCTCATTGAGTGCCTGCTCAGACATTCACAATAAGATAGAAATATTCTTGTTTAGATGAATGCATTAGCACTGGTAAATCTAAGGAAACCCACATATATTTGAAAATAGCCAAGAAATGTGCATTTTGTCATGATCATTCATGTTTATTTATAGGAATGTCATATATACTCCTTAATTTCCTTTGCTTCCAGTACACAAAGCACAGTCACCTGAACCTACACTAAACAAACATGTAGGGTTTAGAATTGAGCTCTATATATAGATGGTTACATAGATATTTTGCCTTACATTTGCTACTATGTATGTGGCTACTATTTCAGTTAATGCAATTCCCCATTTAAATTGAAGCTACATGCCCAAACACAATTACTGTATTTTCTATAGTATTTATTCTCCAGCTGGAAACATAAAGTAGATGTCATTAAGGTGACCAGACCTTTAATGCACATAAAAGTACATGGTGCCACACTAAATTGTTACTTGTAGTTCTTGTACTTGTAGCTCTTAAATAAATGTCCCCCCTTTGTGTATCCTGTATTATAAGAAAGGTTTGGTCACATTAATAAAGTTACTGTCCTGTGAAGACTTGGCTAATAGGTCTCTACTTACATCTTTACCTCTTAGTCCAGACTGTCCCAGGGCACCAAAATTTCCAGATTCACCCTTCTGTCCCTTTTCTCCAAAATCTCCCTATATAAAGAAATTAGTGACAATACATTTAATCCATACATTTAGCTGTAAACACTCTAAGGAATGTTTTTTAAAAAGGAATACCATGAATGTGATAACTCACTCCGTAATATGTCATATTAAATAGTGACACAGAGGAAAATTCACTAAGGGCCCTTTATTTGTTGCTCAAAATTGAGAACCCCATATCCACTGTGGCATGTGTCTGAGTCATGCTGCTCACTCTGTCTGGCTAGAGCAAGTTCCAGAAAGATAGTGAGAATGTGTGATATGGTCCTTACCCACAGTCAGCCAAAATATGGGGAATACATTTGATTAAAAAAACAAATCTGAATTATGCTCTTTTTGTAAACAATAAACTGAAGCCATTTAGATGCTACCCCATATATGCATAATTTTAAAGGCAGCTCTAAATATATTCCATACTGTGCAACACATAAGAACAGTTTGGTATATTCCTGTTTTTGGAAAAAAACTTACTTTGGGACCTGGTTTTCCAGACAATCCTATGTTCCCCTGTAAAACAGAATAAAAATTAAATCAGTTCCACCAGCTGGTAAAAAAAAGTATTTTTATTGCAAAATAATGTCCTCCTGATCATGCAGCCCCCTATACCTCATGCTCCAAACTTGTATCGCAAAGCTCAAAATGGCTGAATACAGTGTACACTGTTGCTTACTGTTATTCATGCTCCAATGATTCTGATGTGTGTGGTAATTATATTTAAGATTATTACCTATTGGAATCCATTTACATGGAAAATATTCTATGTTAATATGATGTTTTATTATTTACATTTTTCAATTATTGTAGTTTTACATTTAACTTCCTGAAGTAGATTTTATAGCAGAAGTAATGTACTTACTCTATCACCTGAATCTCCCTTTAATCCAGGCTGCCCAGGAATACCATATCCTGTTTCTCCCTAAGAAAATGATTTTAGAATTAAATTGATTTTAACATTGTGATAGCAAAACTGAAAACATATTTTTCAAAAACATTGGTACTTTACAAAATATAATCCCAGGGGCAATCACAACAGACAATTAGAGTGACATTCCAAACTTCCCAGCAACAAGCTATATATGCATTCTAAGGGACCTTGGGCTGTTGGTGGTTTGCACTATAGCAGGATTAGCTAAACTTTGGATCATCAGCTACTGCAGAGCTACAATTTGCATATTTGTAGTCCCAAGTGTAATTGTGGGATTGCTGGGATTTCTTTTACACTTTATTGCTGCACTGAATAAAAAATTACAAAAATACAGAATTTGATACTTAAAATGTTTATTCTCCCCAAATATTTCCCTTTCAGCACAGGGTAGCCTTTTAATTGTAACATTGCTGTAGAATGTATCCAGGGAAACTCCCTGCTTTAGTGCATTGCTAAGTTATACTTCTGCTTATAAAAGTATCGTCTCTCTTTAATATAGCTGCAAGAAATCTTCAGTGGTGACCTTCCAGGTAAAGGTTGGTTTATATATTATATATTTGTACATCATTGTCTCTGTAATTGGTATACCTTTATTCCTTTATCTCCTTGACTTCCCTTAATGCCTTTAGGTCCAATTGGCCCAATTGGTCCAATATCACCCTGCCAATGCAAAAGATAACAATTACCAGGAGAAAAACTGTGATACGTTCATAGTTAATATACACAGCTTTAAATCACCTTCCTACAAAACAGGTTTTAAAAATCCTGTATTCCAAAAAATGCACCCAGCATTTTATTATGTGTCGTCAATACAAAAAGACCACACAACTGCAGACTGAAATGTAATTGTCTCTTTAAAGACTGTATAATTAATAAGTAGAAAGTAAAAATGCTATTTCTTGTAGATAGGTGAGAGCACATTTCTTTAGAAAACTATACATTAGAAGTTTTTGTTGTGTTATCTGTATATTATTAAAGCACATTTAACAGTCAAAAAATACTCTTGTAGCATCTGGGTACACATAGCTGCATTTATGTAACAGAGCCAGTTCCTCTATTCTGTACTTCTTAGTGAGACTTCTCTGCCACAGTAGTGGGATGAATAATTAAATGGTATAAGGTAAGAAGTTTGAGCCATCCCCTAGTGATATACTGTAATGAAGCACTTTCAAACTAATTCAAATTGTTATTTGGTACATGAATTAAATGTGATTTCAGTAAGTTGCATAAACTAAATGTACTTACTCTGGTACCTTTTTTACCAGTAGGCCCAATAACCTGTGGGGTGTAAGAATTATTGACAATTAGAGAGGCACTTAAAATATTTTGTGAAAGTAGGATTTCCAATTTGTATTCTAAAAGACAAAGGAAGCTGTACAGAGATTTAGATGAAAGAGAGGTAGAACAAGGGTAATATTTATCTGCATGGCAGTTATATATTTCAAATCGGAAGGATAAAGGATAAAGGCCATGGCCATAGGAAATTTGTCAGTTATTGCTAATGGAGAAATGATACCAAGAGTACACATATCCAGCAAATCCAGACCTTTGTATGCTGAATATACTCAACAGGTTAGCATGACTAAATGATTTATTAATGAAGTGAGAACGATATCAGAACATTTCTAATACTTACCCCCATAGCAGGAGCACCAGGAAAACCTTGTAACCCCTATAAATGAAAGTGAGAATGTTTATCTTAATGGTAACGAGACAAACTAATTTTTACACCAGTTACACCCACGTACTGACTTTTGAACAATGTATTCTGATTTTCAGGTCTGTCAATTAATTTCTGCTACATTGTTTCAGGAGTCAGAATATTAGTGCAGAGAATATAAACAAGCAGAGATATATTGCATTTAATACCAATTGCATTTACAAATAAATTAAAAATCACTTAAATATTAGAAAGTTGCTAAGAGTTACATTTCTTTTGATTATAGAAAAAAAACTGTTTTGAGATGTTATAATCTTTGCAGTGAATTTGTAACCTGAAAATAATGTAACTTGCTACAATGTCTGAATGATAAAAAATAAGTTAGTTCTTGTCTCATGGAACAAGACATTGATATCCTGATCATATTTACACATGCTCATGCTCTGTGCTGGACTTACTGAGCTTAGGGACCCACTCACAATATAGAGTACACATATAACACAATACAATATAAATGTCATAATATAAGGCTGATTAGTAATTAATACAGATACTTACTAAATGGCAGCACAGAAACCAGTGCAACTAGCATCAGAATTGAATAATCAGCCTTGTAGCATCATCTTATATTATAGACAAAACTCATTTTCTGCTTGATAATTTGCAACAACCCCTAAGCTTAGCTTCTCAACAGCTGCTCAGAGCCACTGAACATGTGAGTCTTGCAGACACTTTCCAAGATGGTGATAAGTTTGAAGTCCTGTATCATTTCTGCTATTGTGAAGCTGAAACTTTAGGCTGGTGCAATAAGTGCAGTATATAAATATGGCATTTTAGCCATTCATTTTTATGGTTAAGTTCTCCTTTAAAGGCAGGCCTTACTCACACCAACTACCTCCCATCTGTGCCCACTGCTCTCACTATTTGTTATAAAACTGGAGGTTGGGCCAGATCTAGGTTTAAAAAGTGGTAGAGACTTTGGGGGCAGGTCCCATGTTGCACAAGATGTATATGGTTTTATGAGTATTAATGAAAATCTGTTTTTAAAACAAATACATTGGCACTAAATAACTCATTGCATCATATACTCATTTGAGTTGTGAATTGCCTCCATGTAGCTGGAGGAGTATCCTAAAGAGGGTCTTGAGGCAGAAGATTCAGTGAGGAGAATTTTTAAGAGTGGGCAATGGTGTTGATTTGCACTCCATTTCCACATTTTATTCACTTGATGCAATATAAATCTTACCTGGTCCCCTTTTTGCCCCATTGGTCCAGGGAAACCCTGTTGAAATAGTAGTGTCAGTTAATAAAACATGACAAGTGAGAAACTAAGCCAAAGTAACTGAACTGTACTGTTCTTGTATGTAAATGACATTATAGCAGCCTAGGGCAAACAGTAATAAAAGGAGACTGTAGAGAGTCTGGGGATTTATTAATCAACATAATTTTGTGCTCTGGATAACTTATTGCAAGCATAGGTAAAGCTTATACATGGTGCCATATTCAGACAACTGTTCCTTGGATGATATATTAATATAAAGCTAATCTACTTACAGCTATTCCAGGAGGACCAATCATTCCCAGCTCACCACGTTCTCCCTGCAGTTTAAAAATAAAACTACAGTTAACACATGAGAACCAACTGACTTAGTTAAATAATAAAGTAATGGCAGTAAAATCTACAGTGTGAGCTGAGACTATGGCTTGTTTTTTTTAAACATAAACATACTGTGATTTGTGCACTCTGCCTTACACTTAGTACCCATAAGCGAGTACAAAAATCTACACGTTTATCATAAATACAGTGTCACTTACATTCAGCAGTGCTGTAATTATAAGGGTGTCATACATATAAACAAGCTAGGTAGTGGCACTGGATACAAGAAACCCGTCCCTGTACTATACAGACCCCATTGTGCCCCCAGCCCTGTGCTCTGTGCCTTACACAGAAGTGCAGCACAACACTGAATACAGGTACTCTGTAACTCAACAATAAGGGTGTTATTTTTGTACCCCTTAGTGCTCTAACTTTTCACACTTTTCACACATGAATTATCAAGTAAATATCAAAAAAGGCTGCACATTTCCAGTTTTTCTACATTTATTTGCTTTCGTTTCATGTTAGTTCATCCAACACAGAATAACAAATGTAAACTATGCTTTCTCCAACTTTAAATTTTTTATTGTAACTCCCACCTTTTCTCCCTTTTCACCATCTTGACCTTTTTTACCCTAGAAAAAGCAAGAAAGCAAGATAAGAGAGCTCTTACATTCATGAACCCATTACACTTTTTGCAAAATCGAAAACAGACATGGCATATTACTGATATCAGCCTAGGCAATTCTGAATAATTCCAAACAATTTGATCACTTTACGGACTGTTGTTAGAGAACAGGAACGAAACTGAGCTATAATAAATCACCCCATGTGCCAGAAATACTGCTCTGATATTGGTTGAAAATTTAGATTTTACTAGTGTACAATATATCTGGTACACTTTAGTATGTACAAGCAACAAGAAGAGAAAAAATTGAGGTGTCAGCCCAGTTACTGGTACATTTTATGCTATAAGAAATAATATTGTTATAGAAAATGTTCCTAGATCCCTTCAGCCTTATTACCATCAACTATGTTTTGGAGGGCGTGACAAATCACATTTTAATTAAGGCATGATTGTCTTCTAAAAACTTAATAAAGCAGGGAACTCCTGAGCCATGAAATATGGAATCACTTTGTGCGTGGAATTATTGCATTTATATTTCTATATAAATATAGCCAAATTAGGTATGTTTGAGAATCAGAAGGAATTGGCATAAAACTGTTCACCTGGTGAATTGCAAGATCTGTGGCAGGATAATAGTAGATAAAAGAAATATGTCCAATGGACAGCCTGTCCATGATAAAGCCCTGAAGAGTCAGAAATTCAAGACCTTCTTACCCTTAAACCTGCAACACCTTCTACACCTTGTATTCCTTGAACACCCTAAATAAATATAAAACACAAATATTAGTTTGTTTTAATATGAAAAAGAAAGCAATGTATAAGTAAGTAATGTAATTTAGGTATTAAAGTGGAAATCAACCCCAATTTTTTCAGTAATGAAAGAATGTGTAATTCTGTGTAACTTTGCAACAGTTTTAAGTTTATTTGTAAATGTATTTGCAATTGTAGGCTGTATTTGTTTGTCCCTTTCTGCACTGCTGTTACTGACTCTTGAAACAATGTAGCAGAAGAAAGCTCTTCTCTACCCAATGCCTTCTGATGAGACTTCAAGAGTCACAACCAACAGTGCACTACATATAAAATGACAGACACATTTATTTATGTTTCTTATGGCAGTTCAAATTGTTTGTGCTACAAATCATGAATTTGAGTAACGTTTTAAAATGTTTTCCCTTTTCTTTGTAATAATACAACAGTACCTTGTACTTGAAACCCAGTCTATTGTGTTTATTTAATGTTTACATGATTTTCTAATAGACGTATGGTATGAAGATCCAAATTACGGAAAGATCCCCTGGGTAATAGTGACTATAATGTGATAACATGTAATGTCTGGTGCAAAAAACAAATATACACTTGGGCAATAAAAACCCTGAATCTCAGAAAAGCTAATTTTAGTGCCTTGATGGCTGCACTGCAGAACATTGATTGGGGTATTATGTTTTCAGCTAAAAACACAGAACAGAAATGGTTGTCATTTAAAATGATATTGAATCATTACGGTTCTCAATTTATTCAGAAGCTGCATTTAATGAATATAAACACTATAATAAATGTTGTTAAACAGCAATCCTGAAGGCAAAGATAGGAAATGAGGAGTGTATTGTGGCTGAAGCTAAGACTAACCCCAAAAAGTTTTTTTAAACAAATGAATAGTAAAAAGATGCGGGTTGAGAGTGTTGCTCCTTTAAATAATGGAAACAGTATGGTTGTAACAGATACAAAAAGGCAAATGTGCTATACAATTTCTTCAGTGTATACAACAGAGGAGTCCGAGTCCCCAGGCTCACTTCATAGCTGCACTGTTGGCTCAGCTCAATCAAGTCAGTGACTCAGGATATGCTTCATAAAGCTTTAATGAAAATGAATGTAAACAAGGCACCAGGGCCAGATGGCATACACCCCCGGGTTCTAAGAGAGCTTAGTTCAGTTTTAGACCAGCCCCTATTTCTGATTTTCTCAGATTCGTTTTCATCTGGTATGGTGCACATGGATTGGAGAAAAGATGATGTCATTCCAATATTTAAAAGTAACTTACTATGTTACTATGTATCCATTATTCGGAAAACCACAGGTCCCAAGCATTCTGGATAACAAGCCCCATAACAGTATAAAAATTACACAAATATGAATTTTGATAAATAGGTCTCTCAGTTTGCTAGTTATGCCAGATACCATACCTTCTGTCCTTGAGGGCCGGCAAGTCCCATGGCACCCTTAAAGAAAAAAAAAAAGGATTGAAACTGTATGGAAATCTACCAATTGATAATTCCGCTTTTGTATATGACACAGAAATCCTTGCACAGTATCCTTTGCTTTAAGTTGTATCTTGTAAAGCATACCTGCTGATGTGGTTTACACATTCAACCCACTAATGCTGTGTGCTTATACTTAATATTCTTACTAAAACCAATGCAATAATAGACTGACTACTATATATATATATATATATAAAACATATTCCTATTATACAAATAATCTCTGAAGTATATGTTCACCCACCTTTTCACCTGCTATACCCTTTAAACCAGGTATTCCTGGGATTCCAATACCAGCCTCCCCCTGAAACAGAAAATTTATATTACTGCAGATAAAACAATTTGTAAGAAGACCAATGAATATATACATTTTTATCTAAAATCTGTTGCTGCAGGTTAAACTGAGATCTAAGAAAATATGAGCTAAGGATGCCCTGTAACAGTTATATTTGATGTGTTAATCTTGTTTGCTTGGAATTAAGATTTGCAAATCTGCCTTGATTAAAAGGATTCCTGATGGGTCTATAAATGACCAATGGTCTGGACTTTAAATTACAACACTTGCTGCTTCTCTTGATCTTTTAACCAGTGAAACTACTGCCTCCCCTGACCTGGGCGACCTGGAGCACCTGGGGTTGTCTAAACTCTGTGCCTAAAAACTTAGCCTTTGTGTGCACTGACACCTACCAGAAAAATAATTCGACTAATTAAAGGAAGCAAGTAGACACAGACAAATACAAGAAAAATAAGTTTAGAATGTTTTATTTCTCTTAAATTTGAAGAGGTCTATAATCTTATAAAAACAAACTTACAATAAGCTCAATATATGTTACCTTGTATCCTTTAATTCCTGGAAGTCCTGGAGGGCCATCAAGGCCGATGGGGCCAGGTAAACCAGCTCTGCCCTATAATCAAAATCATGTATTACTGTTTTCTTATCACATGTCACCATTTGTTGTTCTCATGGCAACTACAAATCACAGAGGCAAATTTATTTTTATATTGGTTTGGGTAAAACAATACAAAACATATAGTAATATAGTAACTCTTAACAAACAACCTAAAATGTGACCAGTAAATGCTGTGTGCTGATTAGTTGCTAGGACTTACTAGACCTAGAGCAAACTTTGTGCCTACTGCGCTAGCCCTGTAAACATTTGCATCTCAGTTTAAAGAATTCATAAGCAGGTACAAGGTATATTCAACAATACCATTTATTTTAAGGTGGTAATGTAGGTGATAATTTTAATAACATGGTATTGTTAATACAATTCAGTATGAATTAATGAAGCATAGGAATACTAAAAATGTTCTGTCAATATAAATAATGCACAGATACATTTTAATATTGGACAACTTACTGCATCTCCGTGGTCTCCTTTATCTCCCTTTGGTCCAATTTTTCCACGAGGACCCTAAATGTTAAAAATACATTTTACAAAACAGGTAGTGGCAAAGTCAATAACTCATCAAGATAAAGAAAAAAAAAGGATATACATTTCACATGAAAAGATTTATAATTATATTTACATGAATAATTGTCATAACAGAATGATTCTTTATTCAGTAAAGGGTAGAAGTTACTGAAACTTAAAGGGACCCTGTCATCGGAAAACATGTTTTTTTTCAAATCAGTTAATAGTGCTACTCCAGCAGAATTCTGCACTGAAATCCATTTCTCAAAAGAGCAAACAGATTTTTTTATATTCAATTTTGACATCTGACATGGGGCTAGACATTTTGTCAATTTCCCAGCTGCCCCTGGTCATGTAACTTGTGTCTGCACTTTAGGAGAGAAATGCTTTCTGGCAGGCTGCTGTTTTTCCTTCTCAATGTAACTGAATGTGTCTCAGTGGAACATGGGTTTTTACTATTGAGTTTTGTTCTTAGATCTACCAGGCAGCTGTTATCTTGTGTTAGGGAGCTGCTATCTGGTTACCTTCCCATTGTTCTTTTCTTTGGCTGCTGGGGGGAAAAAGAGAGGGGGTTGATATCACTCGAACTTGCAGTACAGCAGTAAAGAGTGATTGAAGTTTATCAGAGCACAAGTCACATGACTTGGGGCAGCTGGGAAATTGACAATATGTCTAGCCCCATGTCAGATTTCAAAATTGTATATTAAAAAATATGTTTGCTCTTTTGAGAAATGGATTTCAGTGCAGAATTCTGCTGGAGCAGCACTATTAACTGATTAATTTTGAAAACATTTTTTTTCCCCATGACAGTATCCCTTTAAACATAATCATACAAACACTAGTGTGACATTCATATTCATCTGATAACAAAGTTATCATGAATTGAATACCCAACTGAATGAAGGAAAGACTATTAAGGAGTCATGGGAGTGAAAGTTGCTAAAAACATATTATATCCAGAAATGGAAAAAAAAAAAACAGCTTCTAAAACACAGCATTTAAATGAGAATTAATACTGTAGCTGAACACAGAATACACAGGTAAACAGTAAAAGAACAAGAAAAATAGATTAAGAAATAAGATTAGTGTGAAGAGGTAAAGCAGTAATTTCACCCAGAATAAAAACTCCCATAATTCCCATTAACCCACTGCAATTTGGGAATATTTCTCATGTCATTAAATCATCCTGCTCACCTGGCTGCCTGCTTCACCAGGTTCCCCCTGAAAACAAAAGATGTAAGAAAAGGTACAATAACAGGTTCACAGTGCAAAAGCGATATAATTCTTATAAAAAGTGGAAAATATTTTGGTGAGAGCTGACAATCACACCATGATTATTGCACAGACTGTAAATTAACATAAAGAACTGAGAATTGGAAAACCTAAAAAAACCTATATCTGAGCATATGAATGATCTTTCTTCTGTTTCTCTGTTATATTTTAATTATAAGATTGCCAGTAGAGAAGAATGTAAACAACAATTAAGGATTGCATAATTCCTAGTCTAAAGTTAGTGGTTTGACCCATTACAATTTCAATTTCACCTTTATGGAAGTTCCCTGAGGTCCCTGAGGTCCAGGGAATCCTGGAAGTCCTGGTGGCCCCGGTAGCCCAGGAACTCCAGGCTGTCCTTTGGGTCCCTACAAAGTGAAAGATAACACATGCTCAAGTTATGGAAAGGAATTGATCTGTGAACAACTTCTAGTTAAACACAATATGAAAAATGCTTATCCTTTTCCTCTATTCCTTCTATTCGTCTTTGTTTACCCAGGGCTGTATTTTGGTTCAATGCTGCCCATTGATACATGCGCAATGAAGAAAGCAGAAGTAACGTCATCATGAAATGCGCCTGAGTGTGATGTCACTTTTGTCTGCTCACCACATAAGGTACTCCCCACCTCTGCCGCCAGATTTCATAGGAAAATACCTGACAAGAGGAGACTTTTTTTTGCGATAAAGTTTTATTTACCATACAGGCACCCAAGGACTGCCCCTAAAGTTTCTGCGCCAGCTGCCCTAGGCAGTGCCTATATGGTAAATATAAAAAAAAACATCTTTACCTGTGGAAGGTTTCAGTTGACATCAGTGACTATTAATTTTTATATAAAAAAATATCCTGATTTAAGATTTACTAGAATGGAAATTCTATGAGGGGCATGTAATAATAATATTTACAAATGGAAAGACAATTAGCACAAATAAGAATTTGCATTTCACTCTGTAATATAGTTCGTTAGGTAGTTATTGCATTATGAATTTTAATTCTGGATAGCACACTTTAAAACATTTTTAAAGGTGGCGTATTCTTTTGGAGCAAAAATAACTTTTTCTGTGAAATGTTTTAATACATACACTCCACTGGTGCAAAGAGACTGCAGTTAATAAATAGTTTTTAAATTACTTACAGGAGACCCAGGTATTGCACTTAGGCCAGCCATTCCATCAACTCCTCCTAGTATATAGCCTGGTTCTCCCTGAGTATAAATGAAGAAGAAAAGTTAGCCTATAACAAAAGCGAACAGCAACAGACACTGTAGATGCTGTAGAGGGCCTGAGTCCAAAGAAATTGATGGAGGCACAGCATAAAGAGAAATATGTTTGAAATTTGGAAATTAATGCTTTTGACATGATAATACTGAAACTATAACAAGTTGACTGTTAGGACCATATTTTATCTGTAACCTTGTTCTGATCTGCAGAGGGCTGGGGAGGGCTAACGAAAACGTTGAACAGAACAATGGCTTGAATTAAGAATGTATAAAAACCTCTGCTGTAGAGTTATGGTACAATGACATAATTAAAGACTTAAAAGAGCTCACTGTTTTGTCCTTTTTAGTACTGTATTATAATGTATTGTGATAGAGTTATCATTAATTAAATATGATAATGGTGAATGTCTTGTAACTATTGTTTTCATATTTATTTAATAAACAGTGTTTTAATTATTTTTTTTTTTCATTTTATGACCAATGTAATATAGAGTAAGGGTCTAGGCGTAAAGCCATCTATAATATTGTTCTTAAACTTAAATTATTGTTCTTTTCAGCAATGAGCATCACTTTTGTTTTGTGTCCAGCTTCATTTGTAACACTTACAGTACCTTCAATCTGGTGGGATAAGAGTAGACTGCTTGTTTCCCATGCAGAGAGCAGTTGATACAGTGTACTACTATTTACAGCCTATGTGAACAGGCAATGTAAAAAAGTATACATATGCAAATATCTCTCATTTTAATTGTAAGTAGTATTATAATGTTTTAGTCTGGCAAGGCTATGGACTATGATGAGTATTTTTAGGTTCTTGCCTATTAACTGTGACCCCAATGTGAAACAAAAAGGCCCTTTTTATACTAACTGTTTTCTACTATACTGTTGTTACAAAAAACTCCCTGGTTGCTAAAAAAACAGTTAAGATTGTTCCCTTGCAAACAGAAGCAAATCTAGACACTTTAAAATTGAACTTAGCCCAATATGTAAAGATTAAGTAATAAATGTTCCCAGTCTTACTGGGTGAAATATTAATCAATGAACCATGGATCAAAATCAGTCATAATGTTCATCTTTTTTGTTATCCATACTCCTGTATATTATGAAACATGCCTTTTTGTCTGCCATTTTAAAACATACACACAAAAAATCTATAATTATCAATAGTATAATAGTATATATATGAACCAACCTCAGTATATGCTCTTTTATATAATGATATATATTCAAATGAAAATACTGTCTTGAGATCAATAATTGAAAGGGGCAGCCCTGTCACAGGCCATAAAATTTACAATGTCAGAAAATTATATACATACCCTGTCTCCTTTAGGACCTGGTGGCCCTGGATATCCTTGGGGGCCCTGACAGGGGGAGAAATGTATTGCTTAAGATGATATATGAGAATTCCATAAGACTAAATTATTGGCCCAATTACTTTGAAAATACAAGCTATTTATTTTTTATGTACTGGTTTTTCCATATAGTCCCATGTACCAGATATCTTACATTACCTTTTATTATATAAATGTAATATTTAATTGATAAAGTCAACTTGCCAGTACAGAAAAGTCCAACATATGTTAAGTGGGGCAGAAATAAAAAAAAGAATGCCTCAGTAATTCCTTCTTTTTTATGAATGTAAGATAAATTCACTAATCTAGCCTCCACATACAGTATCACACTGTAAATAATACAGTGCATTACAAAACGAGGACATATGAAAGTGAACGGCTGTTTATACTGGTTTCACTCTGCTAATAAGCATGAAGGTTCACTCCATTCTGTGATAATTGGGACTGTGTCATTGTATAAGTACCACAATGTTTATTTGTGGACAGCTATAGGCTGCAAAAAATGTGGTTATAAAAAAATGATGTTGGCTTAATATTTCCATAGAAAACAACAGCTTGATGCTTCTAGACAAAGGTTCACTGATCCACCACTTGTCCCTAAATAGACTAGTAAAAAAAATACCATGATTTTTTTTTAGGGGCAAATTCATCAAGGGTCGAATTTCGAGGGGTTAAATCCCTCGAAATTCGACTGGGGAATAGAATCGAATAGACAATTCGGGCGAATTTACGCGCTGGCGAATAGTCGAATTGGCGAATATTCGCCAGGCGAATAGGCGCTCGATCGAATATTCGCTCGAAGGATTTTCATTCGATCGAATGCCTTTTTATTCGATCAAAAACTTGGAAAACAAGCCTATGGGACTTTCCCATAGGCTTTTAAAGCAATTCGGTAGGTTTTAGGTGGCGAAGTAGGCAGTCGAAGTATTTTTAAAAGAGACAGTACTTCGACTATCGAATGGGCGAATAGTCGCAGCGTTTTTGCGCTCGATCCAGTACTTCGACTATCGAATGGCGAATAGTCGCAGCGTTTTTGCGCTCGATCTATTCGAATCATTCTACTCAGGCGAATTTACGCCAATTCGATAGTCGAGGAGCACAAAAATTCGAAGTTTTTTTACTTCGAATCCTTCACTCGAATTTAGTGAATCGGCCCCCTAATGTTTATCACCCCTGCATCAAATGAAACATATTAAATCCCACAAATTATACATTGAAAATATATATTCTAGATGTCATACTTACAATATCACCTTGAAATCCTTTTTGTCCCTATGTAAAAAAAAAAGGTTGTTCAAAGATTAAGCTAAATATCAATAAGTTGTTCCTACTTATAACCTTTGCATAAACCTCTGCAAAAACATCTGCCCAGGATATAATTAATCAGCAACATGGAAAAGATTAACACCATTTCTTATGGCACAGAAATATGGTTTGATATTAGATAAAAATAAGAAGCACAGATGGTATAGATTATCCACCCATTGGTGTTGTAGCAAAAACATATTTGTGCATTAAATTTGACTAGTGCACAAAGAAAAATGTGCATGCATTTTTCACTTTGTTGTGATGAGAGCTACTTAATGTTTGTTATCAAATGTATTACCAGCAGGCCAGGTGGTCCTGGGGGTCCAGTTCGACCAGGGCGTCCTGGAAGGCCAGGAACACCATCTTGTCCAGGAAGACCCTAAGAATTAAATAAAAATTCTGAGTTGAGTTGAATTGAATTCAACAAGCAGAACAATAAATACTGTAGTAACTCATAACTACATTGAAATAAAGTAGAAAACCAAGTGTGGACCATGCACAACCAATTCACAACATAAACATGAAACATAGTTTAAAGCTGTATATTGGAAAAGCAATATAAGAAGCCAGTGATAAAAAGGTAGAAAATACTTGTCCATACAGTAAATTATCCAAATGCTATGCTTCTGCCTCAGTCTAAAATATAACAGGGGGAGTGGGAGTAAAGTAATTAAGTGCTTGATAGAATAAAGCAAAGTACTGAACTGTAGAGTGATTATGTTTTTTAAATGTTATTCTCTCCTTTGTGTATTTTCTGTGACTGGTATCTTCTGCAATTTTACTTACTCGCTCTCCTTTTTCTCCTTTTGAATTCAAATCAAAAGGGTCAAAGCCACCAGTCTGTAAACCTGTGAAAACCTGCCAAACAAACAACAGCACTGCATAAACATGTGATTAAATATGTAAATAAGTAGGTGCAATATTAAGATAATTTATTTCTTTTGCATTTAAGGAACAGGGTTTAATTTACTACTGTATCAGTACATAACTTAGTAGTGACAGATGTAGAGGCTAACAAAGAAATAAAGACAGGATGCAATATTAGCATATGTTCAGTCCTTCTCCAGATAACAAGAAAATGGAATACAGTTGAAAATAATCTTTATGGCCTATGTATGTAAAAGATGACAATGGCCCAGTTCAGATAAAACCAGTGATTGCATAGCAAAGACAATGTAAAAGGCTAATATAAAATGTATCTTAATAGAGACATAATATATAAGAAGTGCATGTTGTGGCACACTTTCTGCTATATTTTGCAAAGAGTGAAACTGTGGGAGGTATGAATCTGCAACAAAAAGTGAGTGATAATATTTTGTCCATTAAATCACTTTTACTAAAGCAATTGCCTTGGGCCTCTGTGCACAGGCTTAACAAAAACCTTAATGCTTAATGAGTGATTTTGTACTTATAACCAGTGGCATAACTTGATATCATAGGGCCCCACAGCAAATTATTTTTCAGACCTCCAAAATGTCTAGAGATTTACTGGTTATACCAGTATTTATTGAAACCATATATGAATTAGGGCCTCACGGGGCCCCTATACCTCCTGGGCCCCACTGCAGCCGCAGGGTCTGCTTCCTCTGTAGTTACTCCCCTGCTTATCACACAACGGCAACACAAACCATATCAGTATATGTTCGGGATTCGGCCTTTTTCAGCAGGATTCGGCCGAATCCTTCTGCCCGGCCGAACCCAAATCCTAATTTGCATATGCAAATTAGTGGTGGGGAGGGAAATCATGTGAATTTTTGTCACAAAACAAGGACGTAACATTTTTTCCCTTTCCCACCCCTAATTTGCATATGGTTCCGTATTTGGCCGAATCTTTCGAGAAGGATTCGGGGGGTCGGCCAAATCCAAAATAGTGGATTCGGTGCATCCCTTATATGCGTATTAAACCATTTCAGCAGTAGGATACAAAAATCTGCTAACAAACGTGGATGACTGACATCTCTAATACTCGGCTGGATTTACATAGTGGACGCCCCCAGGCCCACTGCCGTTGGTCGCCCTGTCCCTTCCCCTTTATTTGTGTATATTTTCATCACAATATGCTGTACACAGGGACATAACAACAGCGCTCCAGGCCCCCCCGCCAAAAAAATATTCGGCGGCCCTGGCACACATAGGGACTACTGTGAGCACCCCCCCCTCCGGGGTCTGCTTCCGCTATAGTTATGCCAGTGGCTGTACATGAGAACACATGGGGCAATCTACTATGTTTCTCTAGCACAAAACCCCTGTGCAAAGATGCTTGCAAACGTTAGCGACCATGTTTGGGTCCTTTTTGATTAAAGACTTCAACAACTTCATCAAAAAACTTTGCAAACAAATGGCTTTTGCGAATATTTGCAGCATATGTAATTCAATTTTGCAAGTGCAAACTCTTTTTAGAGACAAAATATTTAACAAAACTCCAGAGTAGATGTTAATGCTAAACCTTTGCTTATAGGAAATGCACAATGGAATATTCGCCAGCAACTGATTTTGCAGCGCTAAACATTCAAAAAGACACCACTTTAAATAATGCATGCGACTTTTATTTATATTCCCCCTATAGGTTCGCTGAGAGGCAATACCATACAAAATCATGAAATTTCAATCAGTATACAAGTAATTAAAAGGAAAACTTAAAGGACATTTACCGATTCTCCTGGTGGACCCTTTTCTCCCTATATATACAAAAAAAGAACATAAACTGTGTTTAGTTGGTTTTGTGGTTAATTGATATTGTCACCATGCTGTAGTGCCACCACAGAGCAAATGAAAGTATAATATATACAGGCATGGGACCTGTTATATAGAATGCTCGGGAAATGGGGTTTTCCATAATGTAGATCTCCATGTCTTAAGTCTACTAAACTTCATACAGCTTTGTTAGGATCAAGTACAAGGTACTTTTTTATGTTGGTTTAACAGGACAACTGTGATTCAGGGATAAAAAAGGCAGGGTTTACTGCAAAGTGGTTTGGGCAGTTGGGGAGGTGACTGGTTGGGTCATAGACAACTACAAAAATGTCCCAATTTTTAAACTGGAAATATTGGGATGAACACATTAGACCTGACTGACTACATAAACAGAGCCTCTTCATTTCCTGTCAGTTTACTGTGCTGCTAATGAATGTATGAAAAGATTGCACATAAGGAAAGAATAATAACAGTTTATATATTAGGGGTTTCAACAAAAATAATTATGAAATAATGGATTATGCTGATTTGTGTTCTCTCTCTCAACTGCAATGATATTGATATAAATGAAACAACCGACTTTACCTTTTGTCCTTTGTGTCCCTGCAACAAAGAGAAGATATTTAACTTACATATTTCTGCATGTAATAAATGCTAGGCATTTATCCAACAAATTTACAAATTATTTATACTCAAATTCCTAGATTTGAATTACTTTTTTTAAAAAAGTATGAAAAATACAACATATTAAAGGGGACCCGTCACCCAAACAAAACTATCCAAATCCTATTTTATAATGTTAGTCAAGCAAAATGAACTTTAATTACACTGTATAAATTATTTAAATCTTGTTTCCATCAGTCTGGGAACTCATAATTATAGCAACCAGGAAGGAGCCATTTTGTGGACACTGTTATTAAGACAAGCCTTGTATCATCTCAGAATCTTGTTTGTGCACCAGGGGACAGGGACCCAATGTCCATCCCCATGCCCTGGCTACACAATTAAATGGTTAAGAGAACTGGGGGAATGTAGGGAGAGCAGTGACATCTAGGAAGTGCTGAATGGAAAGTGAAAGTAATTGATTGCCCCGCCTCTATGCCTAGGCATAGAGGAGGGGTAGGCAATACTTGATTGACAGCTGATATTTTTAAATGAGTTTACAACAGCTATGAATGCTTTAATAAAAAAAAGAAATTGGATTTCATATTTAATTTAAGAAGGACTTTTATTATACAGATTTTTATGTCTGGGTGACGGGTCCACTTTAAAAACAGCGAGGGGTTGTGCGTATAGAAATGCAATCACAGATATAACACTTTCTATCTTTTAAGTTTTAAGCAGTGGTAATTTGCTAAACTGTTTATTTTTTGGCTGTAGAAATTCACATCTGCAGACAGCTTGCACATTACTGTGTACCAATAAATGTTCCCTCTGATTTCTTGCAGTTATTTGTGCTCAAATGTATCTTTTGTGCCCATAAGGATTGTAGACGAAGGAGAGATGTTACCCACGGTTACATCTGCACTACCGCGGGCAACAAATCTCCCAAAAATGTTTTCCCACCGGCACTAAAGTAAATCGCCAATGTGAAAACATACAAGGATCTTCAATTTCTGAAGTCCTTGTAGGCAATTGCTTATAGGCAGTTGACAGTAGCAACCAAACAGAAAATGCATTTTTAAGACTATCATAGATTAGAAAATAAGAACACAGACTGATTGGTACTGACAATGGCATTTTTTAAATTTACCACTGATTTAAGTAAATCAGTTCCATTGTCTGTGTAGGAATCCAACAGTGGTAAGAAAAAAAATATTTTGTTAATATAATAGAACAGTACTTTCGGGCAAATCGTATTCCCACAGGGTCCCTCTCGATTCCCAGGAGGAGGTTCTGGTTTTTCTGGCTCATCTTCTCTATCTGTTGTTAACTGCAGAAACACATTTATTTATTAGAATACAAGTGTACTACATATAGTGAAATTACCTGTTCACAGACAAAGTGGAATATAACTAGGTAGTCCCTAGTGCTGCCCACCATTCTTCAATATTCTTTACTTCCTAAATAATTGTTATATTATACTGTATAATAGGCATGCAATATACATACTATTTGTATGGTGAGTTGTAATATCAGATCTGTCAAGTTTGATGAACAAGAGATTTGCAACTATAAACCTCTCTTTCACACTGAGGGGCTCAATATAATTCAGTTTCCAGGTTACTTTGTTTAAAGGAATTGTTCCGTATAAAAAGAAAAACGTGGAAATATTTAGGCTGTGCAAAATAAAATATGTTTTCAATATAGTTAAATGGAGTGGCTGGAGTGACTGGATGTGTAACATAATAGCCAGAAAACTACTTTCTGCTTTGCAGCTCTCTTGGTTTCCACTGGTTAACAGGCAGTAACCAATCAGTGACTTGAGGAGGGGCCACATGGGTCATAACAGTTTGCTTTTGAATCGGAGCTGCATACTGTGGATCAATTGCAAACTCACTGAAAAGTTATGTCCCATGTGCCCCCTCTTTAAGTCACTGACTAACTCAGCGTTAGAGAGCTAAACAGCAGGATGTTGTGTTCTGTTAGACATCCAGTCACTCCAGCCTACTGTATATAGAATACATTTTTGGCTAACTAACTATATTAGAAATATTTTGCACAACCTATCTATTTACCCAGTTTTTATTTGGAATTTACTAAACTGGTTGTTACTTTGTCCCAACTTCAGACCAGCAGAAATTGGTGTTTGGATACTAACATAGGGTAGGAGAGGAAAGAAGCAGAGTTTTCTGGTAGAGTCATTAGTGTAAAGAGGTCTTAGACAGGTCAACTGTGTTATACACTTTTTGCCCTATAACATTTTTACTGGCTAACACGGTACAGCAACTTTTCCTGCAATTACACTTTTTGGAGAAGTCCTTGCCCTTTGCAGTGACCTTATTGACATATTACTTGTTTAAAGTAGGATAATTCAATTAACACCATTATCTGTGAAGCCATATATTTCAGTTCACTATGGGTGTGGACTATGCTTCTGCCAACATTACCAGTGTCAGCTACCCTACCCTACTTACTCAAATATGCAGACTTCTGTATGCTCAGTAAGCTGTTATGCAGTACCAAATTATACAAAAACAACATTTATTACTTCAGAGCACTTTATAGATGTTAAACCAAAGTATGGGGGAAAATGGCAAGATTTAATCATGCAATGCTCAAAATTGAAAATAGTTGCACATATACACCCTAAAATTGTATTTATCGCAGTTTCAGAAACCTCTTGAATTGCACAGATATATACTACTCTGTATACCTTTGTGCAAAGACCTGCTAAGCTTGAAACTCTATTTATACTGGAAAGGTCTTTGTACATCCCCAAGCCCAATGTCACGAGAGAAGAGTTGTGGGGTCCAGAACAGTAGTTGGAGGCTACGGAAAGGCAAATGATTTAATTTAAAAAGTTACAAAAAGCGTCATTGCTGCTTTTAATATGATATTGACACTTTACTTTAAAACCTGGAATGTGCAAGACTTTATAGCATAGAAGCAGAACAAATACTTTCAATTAACATACAAATACTTTCAATTAATGTTTTGATCAGAGTATAAACATTATTAATCCTTTTAAGATTACAATTCTTTATAGAAATATGTGTTAGCATCTTTTTATGTCTGCTTCAAAGTTCAGCACTTTACTTAAAGTGAATATGCCTTAAACTGTACTCATTTTAGGGGGATTTATACAGAAAGTATGATAAATATAATCTGCTCCTTTTCAGTTGAAAGTCAAACATAAAACTACCTTTTCATTTGTCTCTAACATTAGATCGTATACTCTCATGAGTATTGTCTCCTAACAATACCCAATTGTACAATAACTGTTATTTAGTTCTGGTGAACTGTTTGTCTGTATATTTAAACCTTTTGTTTTTGAATCCTTATCCCTTTACTCTGAAAGTACAGCAGAGAATGATGGCATTATATAAATAAAATAATAACACTTAAAGAACCAACTTTGCTGGCTATTATTCAGGGGGATTATCTGTGTACTAATAATCTAATCATCTATCTCCCAAGGTCCAAACATGAGATAGATTCAATTTCCCTGTTTTGTAAATAGCAAAAACCCTATTGTCTTGATTCATGTTGAAAAGGGATATACTGCCACATTAAGGAACTGATTTTCATTTATTCTGTGCTGTGCCTTGAATTCACAGTCAGTCAAGTGCACTACGACCCTTCTTCTGTCACAAAAACAGCAATTAACAATAAGCAATGGTTTACTTTACTTTTTTCGGAATATGTATTATAATAATTTGCAATTCAGAAGTAAAAAACTGCACTAAAGTAAAACATAGGACTTGGTGACAACAATGAACTGCTTGGACGATTGGTGAAACCATATTTATTACATGTGTGGAAATATTTCTCATGATGGAAACTACTTTACCAGTTGATAATGTGCTCACCTTTGCGGGTTCTTCCTTAATTGTATGTTCTTTTTCAGAGCAAATAGAGTCTATGATTTCTTGTACAATTAGAGGAAAATCATCAAATGTACTGGCAAAGAAGATGTTTTCTAAATTACGGTTCATCATCATCCCTTTCAGCTCATCCATATCTGCCCCAGCAACACCGACTGCAATCATACGAATTCCTGCAAAATTATGACACCGATTTATGGTTATGTGGTAGGTCCTATTAATACCATAAAACACCTGAAAATTTTTCTTTATCACTTACTTAGAGCAATTTTCCACTTCACCTATTGCTCCAGATCCAAGATTTATGAGGATAAACTATCCTACATGGATACTATTCCTTTCCATAGTATTCTTTTATTATAAAATGCAAATAGCGAAGTAAGTAATAGATTTGTAGAAAGTAACACTGCATTTCATCATATAAAGAGATGAAATATATACTGAAAAGCTCTCTATGGTGTAACAAAAATGTATTCAGATAAGATAAATGTATTCATAGAACTTTTAAAGGCTAAGAATCCATATAAGTCAGTGCAAAGTCAATACTCATCCAGTTTGCTAACCAAAGGTGGCATATTTTTTAATTGCTGGACAAGAGAGAATGATGTGAAAGTAAACAAAAACATTACCTAATACATGAGCTATTTTGGCTGGCTGTATCACATTATCCTGAGACCTTCCATCAGTAATAAGCACAAGTGTATGAGGTGCAGATGGTCGCATCCCTTTAGCAACCTGAAACATTTCCTTCAGCACATGCCCAATACCACGACCTAAGGCAGAAGATATACTTATACAGTTATACTTAGCAGGATACAAACAGGGTTTTAACCTGCAATGTTTATTACTTAAATAATAGTTGGTTTCTATTTGCTTTTTTCATTACTTTATGTTTTCTGTATATTTATATAAATAACATAATACCCCTTATAACATATACAGTACATAAATTGTTTTCATTAACATGCTGACATCCCAGTTATTATATTTGTAATTTAATGCAGACATTTTTGTACTTTAAATTTAAAGCATATTGACTACAAATAATTCACATATTTTGTCCCAGATTCATTTTTAGGAGAAAAGCTTATCTCCTAATTCAGTTCCAGAATGTCCAATACAGTCAGATGCAATCCAATAAGAAAAATGTATCTCATTGTTTATCACATGAAAACTCTATGGGGAAAAAACTGGAAGTGAATTTGGAGAAAAAATTTCTCTTTAAATTTAATCTTGCCAATAAATTGTCATGTCATAAACCATAAAATAGAGTTTTATCATTGATTTGAATCAGACCCTTTATTTGAAGTCTATAATTATTTAAAATATTACTACAATAGTGCTACATTTTTGAAGATGTATCATTTGTTCAGTGTTTATATGTAGAACCCACAATGCTCTTTAATTAAACCATACAGTATTTAATTTCTTTAGATTATCAATCAGAGGTGCTTAATCTGTACAGAAACAGAAGAAAGCTTTGAAAATAATGCTACATGTCCATTGAGTATAATAGCATATCCTTATTGCATAGATCACATCAGGAAACAAATATAAAGTCTAATTATTATAAATAACTAACACCACGTATTTGTGTCAGTGGAATCTGATGTGTGCAATATACATTTATAAAAGCTTAGCTTTACTTTACCTGTCTTGGTGTTGCCTCCATAATACTGCAGAGCTCTAATTGCTTTCAGAACAGAATTTCTCTCCTTATACTCATTCAAGTGGAATTCTGTTCTGGGTTCTTCACTGTACTGAACAATTGCAATCTGATAAAGAGAAGATAAACCTCAGTGGAGAAGTGAAAAATTGCCTTTGCTGAAAAAATAGTTACAATAGGAAAGAAACTGCTTCTATTTGTAGTTGGCCATAATTAGGTTTAGCCTAAAATGTCATCAGAGAAACAAGAAAAATTCATGCTAACCAACTGCAAGAAGCATCTACTTATATTTTGCAAAGCAGAAAGCACTGATACTGCTCTCTGGTAATAGCTCACATTTTATTATTATTTCCACATT
Source organism: Xenopus laevis (assembly GCF_017654675.1). Taxonomy (NCBI): domain Eukaryota; kingdom Metazoa; phylum Chordata; class Amphibia; order Anura; family Pipidae; genus Xenopus; species Xenopus laevis. Next base: position 92,218,817 of record NC_054375.1, on the reverse strand, counting down.
TAAAAAAATGCTATATTAACTAACAAAATAACTATTATATAACATAAAATAAACTATTATTTTAATAGGCACAATATCATAATGAGTTTTAAATTTGGTGAGATCAAGTATAACTTTTCTTTCTAGTTATGACCGTAAGTGCCCTAGTGTTAGCAAAATATTTGAGGGCAAAGACGACACTTGGGTGATTAGTGTTTTACTGGCATCCTGTATACTTTTTCTTATTAAAGTAGGGAAAGAGTTGTGTTTTTGCCCATCTATGCTGCCCATGAACAGATGTTTTTCTTACATGAACTACTAATTTTTTAAATCAGAGAGAATAATCTAAGCCATACTCCTAGTCCGATGGGACCCCCTCTTGTTTTTAAGTTGAAGTGGTTTTGGCTAGTGAATCTTTAATGAATATTGAGCTATAGTTCATAGTTTTGTGCATTTCTGCTCTATCTAGAACACAGTGGGAGGCATGGTCGGACTTAGCCGATTGGACACCGGGAAAAAACCCGGGGGGCCCGAGTCTTGGGGGCCCCGCCGGCACAGACCCCCTCCCTTTAAACATGAACTTCAGGTCATGAAAAAAAAGTGGGGGGAAAGGGGCCGGGAGGGGGGCCCAGAGACAGAAACCCCATTGGGCCTCAGGCCCCCCAGTCTGACCCTGGTGGGAGATGCAAACTTTTTTTCCTGTATTGCTACAGTGAAACCTCAATTTTACATACCCAGATTTTGTCTTCCCCCATTTTACACTGTTTTTTGCGGCCCCAACAATATATAATGCTTAATGCATTTCCCTGATTTTACATTTTCCTGGATTTTACACTATTTTTTTTCTGGTCATTGAAAAACGCTACATGGGGATTCTATTGCATTTAATCACCACTCAGCAGTACTCAGATGTATAGAGAGCCTGGTGATAAACAATATTAATATATGTGTTTGCAAAGCACATAATCTTCCCTGAGGGTAGGGAGCCCTATACAATATTTCCTTGAGGAGTTGGTTTCCAGATCCCATAGGGTGGCGCAAAGAAGTGACTAGAAGGGATTGGGCATCCTGATGGGCCAGATAGGATAAGATTAAGATAAGATTTGGAAAGAATCAAAACTCAAAGGTTAGCTTGCATAAAAAGGCCAAAAACCATAGCCGTAGGGGCTACTCTCAAATGAGATGCATTACTTGTGCAGTAATATCACATATTTTCTTAAAATTTGTGATAATATTAATAATGGCCAATGTATTGGCTGGAAGGGGGCATCCCAATGCCCAGATAGGATAAGATTAGTAAAGAATCAACATTGCTCCCAAGACACATGATCAATCAGAGATTTTTTTTTTATCTTTTTATGACTATAATTGGATGGGGCCCTGAAAAATGTTCAAGCTCAAAGGGGGACTTGAATGAAAAAGATCCAATAACCTTAGTTATGAGATGACATGCATTAATATCACATATTTTCTTGCAATGTGTGTTATAATAATGTGAGGTATTATCACAAAACGGAAGTATCAGTGCTTTCTGCTTTGCATTGTTTATTTATTTTACATCTGTTTCAGTTATATTATAGAAACTACATAAACATATGAATTGGGATTATTATCTTATTGTTAGTTTACAAGATGCATTACTTTATTGTTATTATTCACCAAAGCATAATGCACTCAGCAGTTAAAGCATGCATGATATCTAATATTTTACCTGTGTTCCTTGAGGTCCAATTTTGGGAAAGTAAGAAACAATTCTGTAGAGGAAATCCTTAACCTTATTAAAGTTGGCTGGGCCAATGCTGGAAGACTCATCCACAAGAAATACTATGTCAGCTTTGAGTTTTGCACAAACTAGAGGGATAGAACACATATGATTAAGCAATCAGGGTGCCTCTTTAAAAGGGGATATAACTTATTTGTCTTAAAGCAGTTAACCAGTGGCTAAGGGTCGTGGCACGTGTGGCTATTCTGAGAGATTAGTCGCCCTATGCCAAATCTCCTCTTCTTCGTGCGACTAATCTCCCCAAAATGCTTTCCCGCCGGCTAGAATTTGAATCCCCAAAGGGAGGGTACTCCGAAGTCGGCGGAAGTTTCCTCGTGAGGAAAAATGAAGTAAAAGCATTTCAGGGAGATTAATCGCCTGTAGAAGAGGAGATTTGTTGCTGGGTGACTAATCTCCCCAAATAGCCACGTGTGCCACCATCCTTGAGGTCTGTTTTGATACAATAAGGTTATCTGTGCATTTACTTAAGGGCTAGGGCTCATAGAGTGTTGGCTCTGCTGCTCTCAGCCTTAATGCATAAAAAGGTGGATTATAAATGCATAAAAAAGGCAGCTCTGTGGGTGACTTAATAAATTATGCAAAAAAATAAGGGGGCACACTTGAGCATTGCATTGTGTAGGTCATTAAATAATGACAAGATAAAAATAAAACAAGAGGACATTTTCCATATGTGCCACCAAATGTTGTTTTAACATACCAGATATACACACAAATATGCAAGAACAGTGGCAGGCTGATACAGTAGATAGATGTTGACTTACTGGGTTCAGAAGTAGTTGTGGAAGAACCATGTGAGACAGTGCTTGTGGATTTTGCAGATTCACTTGTGGTGACACTTGGAGAACGGGTGATAACTCGTGTTGTTATGGTCTTTTGAGGTGTTGTTATAAGAACAGGTGTTTGAAGGGTGGGCGATGGGTAGATCTGGCTTTTTTTTGGTCCAACTGGTAGCAAGACACAATCATATGTACATATATTAGTGGAAACACTTTAAAAACCGGAGACCTTGTTCAATATAAGCACTACATTCAGATGACCCCTTCATGAGTTGCACCTCCAGTATTTTCAAATCTTGGTTACTGCATATACAAAGGTATAATACATACTCAGCTCATGCTCTATTACATGATATGAACATAAGCAAATAAATGTATCAATTCCATCTCTGTGCTACAATAGAAAACTGCAAATCAATGTGTTTACACATGTTGACATTTAGTTAATAGTGATGGACGAATCTGTGCTGTTTCGTGTCGCTGAACAATTTCCAAAACGCAACAAATTTGCGCATCAAAGTCAAGGGGTATCCGAAAAATTTTAATGTGCGTCAATTTTATGTGCGTGGCTATTCTTACGCAAAATTTTTCGGGAATTTTTTTAGATGGCGGCAAAACAAAGAAATTTACCGCAAATTAATTCACCCATCACTATTAGTTAATACTAGAATCCAGTGTGTAATTTATTATATTGCTATGATATATTCAAATCCTGTACACTTATCCATTATACCCGTCTCTTTTTTCTGTACCCCAACATAATTCTTGTTATAAAAATGAAGAAAATCTGTTTTTCTTTAACAACTATTATGCTATGCTATACAGAAAACATCAAGATATACTGTATATTATTTCTATACTTTAGTACAGATTAATTAATTGGATCTGCTTATGCACTTGTCAATGTATTGCTAGAAAAATCTAATGCAATATGCAGCATCACCAGGAGATACAGTGATCTATAAGGCAATATAAGTCTACATACACATATGCCTTTCCTTGCACTTTTAACATTTGTGCTGTTAACTGTTCTTTGTATGTAGCTCATTGGGACAATTATATTTTCATACATACAAACATTAGAATGAACAATAAAAATAGTCAGTTATAATTTTAGCAGAAATGAAATCCCACAAAAGATGCATATAGCTTCTGAATTTTTGTAACCATTAGCTTTATCTAAAAAATCCCGTTATTTCATAACACCTGTGTTCTGAAACCAATAAAAACAATGATGTTTGAGGACCCTAATAATTTAAGAATGGTCATAAATCTCACACTCACAGTAGTACCGTAACCCTCCCCATGCTCCGTTGGAATTCAAACAAAGAGTGTGATGTAGCCAGCAAAAGGAAGTACAAAGGCATGGGGTTTAGAAATATATACTAAGGGTATATACAAAGGGTTCTCTGTCTGAACAGAGTATGTAGGGAATTAATTGAAATACAGCATGATACCAGATCTCCTTACACTACTGACATACATGTGTTCCTCTATTAGATTATCCTAAAGATATGTGTTTCTCAAGGACCTTGATAATTGTAGAAGAGATTATGTGAACACTTACCTATTGTGTATGTGGTAATTCTCTCAGGGCCTTCCATCTCTCCAAAAAGAGGCTTTATTGCAAAAATATATGACTTTCCATTCTCTAGATTCATAAGCCGGAAAGATCTGTATGTTGGCGCTAACTGCTCCATGGAGGATTCTGGGTCTAATTTAAATATAACATAGATGAGAGGTTTGATGTAAGTTTTGCTTTCAGCAAAAATGCCCAATATGCACACTACAATGCATTCATTTCCAATAAATTAACCCCCAAAAACCTGAATCTACAATTAATTATATTTACAGTTAGGCCCATAAATTTTTGGACAGAGGCAACTTTTTTCTAAATCTGTACATTACCACAATGAATTTTAAATGAAACAACTCAGATGCAGTTGAAATGCAGACTTTCATCTTTAATTCAGTGGGTTGAACAAAAAGATTGCATAAAAATGTGAGGAACTAAACCTTTTTTTTAACACAATCACTTCATTTCAGGGGCTCAAAAGTAATTAGACAAAAAAACTGAATACTTGGTTGAAAACCCTTTGCTGGCAATGACGACCTGAAGTCTTGAACTCATGGACATCACTAGATTCTGGGTTTCCTCCTTTTTAATGCTCTGCCAGGCCTTTACTGCAGCGGCTTTCAGTTGCCGTTTCTATGTGGACCTTTCTGTCTGAAGTTTAGTCTTCAACAAGTGAAATGCATCCTCAATTGGGTTCAGATCAGGTGACTGACTTGGCCATTTAAGAATATTCCAGTTAATCCCCACCACCTCTATCACTAAACTCTGACTTATTTAATGTAGTAGGTCATTCAGTTGTGAATATAGCCTATATGGTTTTCTAGCTTTTCTAGGCTAACTGGCTCTAATGGCAGTCACTGATATAGGCTGTCAGCTACATAAGTTATTCTTTCCTCCACCTGCACTAAGCAAGATGTTTTTCTCTCACACATCTTTGCTTCCAACATATTAAAATTGTACTTTTGGTTTCATGTCTTAATTAAACCAGAAATTGAATAGAATTGATTTGGCCTAACATAAGGACAGGTTTAACAATATAAGTTAATGTATTTATTTATTTTCTCATTTATTTATTAAGTAAAAATAATCTTCCAACTCTATACATTGTCTCTTAAAATAGCAAATACAATTGTAACCCTCTTCTCCTTTTAGACTGCAAGCTCTAATGAGAAAGGTTGTGTGACAATCAGCATTTGCATGAAATCAGTATATTTGAGTATACATTCCTCTATTGTAAAATATGGCTCTTATATTTATGTATGAATAATAGTAGGCACATTTAAAGCAACATTTACCCTCACATCTACAGGGCCAATACAATGCTTATTTTGTGTATCATCCCATCAGCATGCAGAGCTTAAGTTCCATTGCATACCTGAAGCCATCCTCCATGTTACAATATATGATGATGCCCCATTGACTCCAGACCAGCTTAATAAAACACTGTCCCCTGTGGTTTCTTTGACCTCAAATGACTCTACTTTTGGCAAATCCACTGTGAAACAAAATAAGCCACAATTAAACTGTCACTTAGAAAACAAATTTGACTTGCATGTCAAATTAGGTAGCTTTGGTAGCTTACGTGTTTTTGCAGTAAGAAGTACTGAACTGCCTTCACGATTCCCAATTATTGAGGACACATAGATGTTGTAAGTGGCACTTTCCTTAAGATCAGTGATTGTGAAAAATGATGTGTCAGCAGAGACAATCTTAGAGTTTCTTGCGCCACCTAGGGATTAAATGATAATTACTGATAAAATATATTTGTATAGAATTTACTGTAATTACATATTTGTTTCTAAAGTGGTAATGCTATGGAATGGGAAATGAATGCCAACTGGTGAGGGTGTATTCGTCTCCACAGTTCTTACAGAGGTGACTGCAGAAAGTAAGAGTTATGGCACACATGACATTTTTATCATAGCTCTCTAAACTCCTTTAATCTACAGCCATTGTTTCCTTATGAAAAAATGGAAAGCTCATGCCTATGACAGACACTGGTGTGATAAACAGACACTGCTTGGGAATATTCAGTTCATCCATATGCCATTATTGTAACCTTACTGCAGAATTAGTATGTACCCTATACAAGGCTGTATACAAATCTAAACAGGGTTAGCATAAAGCATACCATCAAATGGTACCCATGATATCTTATAATGTGTTATTCCAGGTGTTTTCTTCCAAGACAGTTTCAGAGAAGTAACTCCTGTATCAATGATCTGCAGATCTTTTACAGGCAACAGCTGAACAGGATTTGAGTCTGCAAAAATAAAGAAAATCCAAATAACAAGTATGTATGTGTCATACATCTCCTATACACCTATGCAGTATCCTTAGAGTCTATAAACTAGAAATAATAAAATCAAACTAAATTAAGTACTATCTTTGCTTCCATTAACTCACCGAAAACCAGGGTATTTTTCGAGGTAGGTTTATGAAGCCAGCAAAAGATTTAAAATAAGGCATAATGGCAGCATTGTATTATAAATATTTTTGAAAATATTTATACTACACAATTACATTCATGTTTAGTTGGTTTGCCTACCATAAGGGGGGCAGTGTTTCCCCATGTTGCCTCAAGATGGGTACCACGGTAAAATCTTTGGCTGGTGCTAATAAAATAATCTACAAAATGAATAATTAATTAATAAAATAGTATTTTTTTATCCCGAAACTTCAAATTATAATAAAGTTAAATTAATTAATGATAAACTCCTGTTACTTTCTCCATATAGAGTACAGGTGTCTGTGTGGATGAATAACAGTGTGAGCATACTCCACATGTTTCTGGGGGCTTGCACACCAGATGATATTCCGTGGTAGACATAATTACATAAACTTGGTCTATTATGACACATGTCCATGCATTTAACAGGTTGCAAACCCCCCCCCACTCTTTCTTAAATGAAAATATGTATGCGCCATGGAAAGACTATGAAAAGAAGTTTGAAGAAGGGAGCAAAAGTTTTCGACAATATCAATATTACATTGTGATATTTGACCAATGCTTACCTGTGGTTTGAATTAGAGTGGCTGGAGGCCCTTCAAAGTTATTAAATATTGCCTGAACATTCACAATGTACTTTGTGTTTGGGTACAAATTTGTGATGTGATAGGACCTGACACTTGGAGCCAGATACTGATTTTTCGGATTGTCTGAAAAACAATATAAACATAACAAATATATCACATGTCTCATATCTTGAAAAAAACAGACTATAAAGTAATTCATTCAACATGTATGAAAGGAATACAAGGTAGTTTTTGAGTTATATGCACTCAAGTATACAGAAGTATTAAAAAAACTTAGTTCTTAAGTTCTTAAAGTTTTAATAAAAAAGAACATCTGGTTATCTTCTTCATAAGATATGATGACCTGCTTTATGGGAAAAGAACTTAAAAAATATACAAGTACATGAACACTATTTCAAAAATGTTTTGTTATTTGCCATTAAAGATAATGGTAGATGGGACTCTTTGAATCCCATAGTATTCCTTTGGCAACTTAAAGAAATCCATAAGTGAAAAACGTATGGCTTGCCATCCTTGTCAAACACTTGGCTTAACACTTACATCTTACATGTTCCTTAGGCTTAAAGGATAAGTAAACCTTAAAAAACTGAATGTATAATTGCTCAGGGTGCTTTTCTAAGCACTTTTGCAATTTGTATTGATTTTTTTTCAGTTTCAAATCTATTGAAGTTTTCATTAGAAATTAAACAAATTGTGTAACAACAGTGTGACCTACTGGTCAGTTCCTGAAACTGTACAGTCAAAGACATTCAAAGAGATATATACCTTCATAGAGAAAACAGAGAAGTGTTCTGATGTTGCTCTGCTCATGAAGGAGATAGGAAAGGGCATGTAAGGCTTCTGATTTTACTAGTGTATGAGGGATTGATGTCATTATACATGGAATTTTGATATACTTTTGATGACATTTTATATGATATTCAGTCTCTTATTTTAATTAGTAGTAATTGTTTTATTTATTTTGTTTTATCTTACTGACTGCCAAGAGAAATTGTGTATGTTAAAGAGGAATAACTTGCTTGAATAGGTAAAAGAATGTCAATTATGGGATTACTTGTAAATTTACACGCTAAACTTTAGTGGTAGAATCAATTGTATCAAATAAATTTAATACATTTAGAAACCCCCTCTAGTCTATTTATAGATGTGTAATTACTACTAGTATCAGTGCTAAAACCAAATTTTATATTCACACATATGCTCAGTATTTCACAAATTAATTGGAAAAATTTGAATTTTTTCGGATTTTTTTGAAAATCTGGAAATAGCCCAAATTTGAAAACTCTAGCTGAAACCTGTCGAGGTCATGTAGAATGGCAAAGGTCCCTTGAACCATTTGAAGATGTTTGTAGCGTTCATGATGTTTGTGTTTTCTTCTGTGGGTTTTGCTTGAAAACTCGATTAACTTGAGCAATTTGAGGTTTTTTTAGTGAAAACTTGATCAATTAGAGTATTCGGGGTTTTCACCCCGAATTCACTGATTTGAGTTTTTTTTATTCAAGCTCCTTCATAAATCAGAAAACATTTGAGTTGTGGGTTCATTCAAGGTATAAAACAAAGCTCACAAAGCTCACAAACTAGACCTTTTATTAAACAAAACCTTAGGGGCAGATTTACTTATGGTCGAATATCGAGGGTTAATTAACCCTCGATATTCGACTGCCGAATTGAAATCCTTCGACTTTGAATATCGAAAAAATCGTTCGATTAAATCCTTCGAATCGTTCAATTCGAAGGATTTTATTCCATCGATCGAACGGTTTTTCTTCGACCTAAAAAAAGCTAGCAAAGCCTATGGGGACCTTCCCCAAAGGCTAACATTGACTTCGGTAGGTTTTAGGTGGCGAACTAGGGGGTCGAAGTTGTTTTTTAAAGAGACAGTACTTCGACTATCGAATGGTCGAATAGTCGAATGATTTTTAGTTCGAATTGTTCGATTCAAAGTCGTAGTCAAAGGTTCAAGTGGCCCATTCGATGGCCGAAGTAGCCAAAAAAAACATTCGAAATTGGAAGTTTTTTTTTATTCTATTCCTTCACTCGAGCTAAGTAAATGGGCCCGTAGTGTTAATACATATTAACCATGCTTTAATGGGGTTTTCTCTTCCTTTGGAATCTTGATGTAATTAATTATTTAATGTCATGCCCATTTGATGTCAAGGTAATTTATCGCACTACTTATGACTGTCAATAGTGATGGGTGAATTTATTTGCCAGGCAAGTCACAGCGAATTCGTGCAATTCATTGCTGGCGAATAAATTTGCAAAACTGCCGCAAAATTTGTGCCGGCGCCCAAAAGACGGAAACGAGAAACCGGTGCCATTTCGCAAATGTTTCGCCGTTACGTGGGAAACAGCTTTCAAATGATGTTACACTCTACTTGACTCTCATAAATATATTATGTACTCATTTAGACATTTTCATTCTTTGCATGACTTCTGTCACATTTTTGGAAAATGGCATTGCTGAATACAGTTAAAGAAACAATAAAACATACAAACCTGATGTTGTAGTGCTCCAGGAAATTTTATATTCCGTAGCTCCAATGGTTGAACTCCAAGCCAGCGAGATAGAGGAACTTGTGTATCCTGTCACCTTAAAGTTAGAAACATATCCAAGTGGGGCTGTAGAAAAATCACATTAGGATATGTATTGGTGTAAACATAGTTTTGTTATGAACTATAAATTATCTTGCATATAATATAGATGCCCAACACATTCTTGGGCAAGCAAGTACAGGTATGGGATCCCTTATTTAGAAACCCATTTTCCAGAAAGCTCAGAATTATGGGAAAGCCATCTTCCATGGACTCCATTTTAATCAATAAAAAAAACAACAACTTTATCTTTAGTAATAAAGCAGTACTTCGTACTAAATCCTTACTAAGATATAATTAAATCTTATTGGTGGCAAAACAATCCTATTGGTTTTTTTTTATGTTAAAATTACTTTTTTTTTTTTACTTCAATAAATTTTTTATGTTTATCACAACATTAGTGTACAGTCAATCATTGCTATCAGAAAACACAAAGCAGCATGCCAACATGTACATACAATAAGCAATGAGACATACATCATCTGTAAACGTACATTTGTTGTGTGAACCAAAGTTCGTACTTCCGTAAATGGTTAAAATTACTTTTAAGTCTACTTAGGGACAGATTTATCAAAGTGTGGAATTATAGCTCACCACAGAAAAACTCACCCACTTTCTATTCATTCCTATGGGATTTTTAGAAATATATTTATCAATAGGGTGAACGTTAGATATTTCTCTCAATAAGGGGAACTGACAGTTTACTGGTACTTACATGTTCTGAGTGTGGTTGAAATTCCAGGCCCTGCCACAGAGCCAAAGAGCACATATAATGAAAGGACATATTCCGTATTGTGAACAAGGTGTTTCAGTTGGTAGCTTATGATAGAACTATTGAGGGCCAGCTGACGTGGACGGTCCTTACCAATAAATTCTGTAGACAGATGGAAAAAAGGGAATGATGACTGGAGCCCCAAAGGACCTCCTTCCTATGTCCTTTTGTGTGAGGTAGGTGTAATTTTCTTGGGATACAAGGAACCATTCCCTACCTCCATTCCCATATGACTGTGATGTGGTCCTAAAATACATTAGCAAATACTGGACAGGTTTCAGGCAGATTGGGGCTATTTTTATGAGTAACTGGTATGACCAATGTTGTTCTGTTTTTAAAAATTAAATGTTGGTAGGTATGGCAATACAATACATTTTCTAAATTGTATTTTAAAAAACAGTTAGTGAGGCCACATCAATAGGTCCAATAACTTAGTTTTTATTTGTTCTACCAACATACTGCAGCATATATGAATTCTTAGGCAAATAAAACCAGTAAACTATTTTGCAAACAAGTTTTATTCCCCCAATAACCCTCTAAATTTAGTAATGATAAATAAAGCAAAATCATGTTTATTCTGTTTGTCATATTTATAAAAAAACCTTTACCTTTAAATATTGTTACGCAGAGATGATTAAGCATAACTATTATGCAGCTAGAGGTACAAAGTTACCTGGTGTGGGACCCCATGCAAGCCTATATCCTGTAGCTCCAGGCACAGCATTCCATGACACCACTGCAGTGCTTATAGTTACTGCACTTATTTTAAGACTTTGTACTGCACTAGAAGCCACTGAAATAGTATAAAAAATAAATGTTACAATCCAATGCATATTACTACAATTAACAGTGCAGCACAGCGTGATTAAAATATTGTCTTAACATGCCACATTTTATATACATTAGGGTTCTGTTACAATATCAAATGCCCTTCTACAGGACATTTTCCAAAACTCTGCAGCATTGTACAATATATTGGTATATGGACTGTTTTGAATGACGAACTCATTCGTTTGAATTTTATTCTGAAACTGCAGAGACTGGCAGAGTGGAACAGCAGAGGAAGTACAGGTGCTGAAGTGCCTAGCAGCAGAATTCATTATGGAGTGGAGAAATGACTGGAGAGGAAGACCAATTAATAAAGAGTTACAGTAGCCAACACATGATATGATAACAATCTTATATTGGGTGCTAAATTTTCATATTTTGAAAATAAATTAGAATAAATACAAACTCATACAGTCTTTATTGCCAAATGGACTTGTCATGAAATTAATTGCGTAAAATTAAAAACTGGGTATAATAGATTGGCTGTGTAAAATAAAAAATGTTTTCAAAATAGTTAGTTAGCAAAAAATGTAATGTATAAAGGCTGGAGTGACTGGATCAATGACTTGCAGGGGGGGGCACATGGGTCATAACAATTTTCTTTTGAATCTGACCTGCATTCTATGGATCAATTGCAAACTCACTCAACAGTTATGTCCCATTTGGCCCTCCTTAAAGTCTATGACTAACTAAGAGGGTAGAGAGCTGTAAAACCAGAAGTTCTGTTCTGTTAGACATCCGCTTACTTATAGATTACATTTTTGGCTAACTAACTATAATAGAAACATTTATTATTTTTTTATTTTTACACTGAACTGATCCTTTAAGATAATAATTGTTTCATATACTGTAGGTACATCTTTCATGGATTACTATTTATTATAACACTGAGCTATGCAGTACACCTGCATCTGTATTTTTAAAGAAAAATACTATTCCAATACTGAGGCCAAACAATCCTATTGGGTTTTTCAACATGTTAATGTTTTAATTACCTTAAATCAAGGAGATCCACATTACATAAAGACCCATATTCTTCAGTTTAAATGTATCAGAGCCAATGTATGTTTTATTGGTTTAAACAACAGTGATTTATGATTTAATTTTCATCCTTGGCACTATATTGAGCTTATGAAGTACCACACATATATAATATATATACATATATTTATACTTACAGGTTGCATATATATACTTACAGGTTGTAGCTTTTGCTGTGACAATAGGACCCTCTATGTCCACAAAGATTGGGTTAACCGTCACAGTGTACTCAGTGTCCGCCTGAAGCCCTTGAATCATATACTGGGAATAACTATCAGCTAAATTAACATTTTGGTCATAGCCCTCTGCATAGCAAAAGAAAAGGGTATTATTAGCAAGGATGTATATAAGTGCAGAATGATTACATTTTCAATATTGATGCACCGAATCTGAGCTATTTTTTATCAGGATTTGGATATGCCTTGGCAAATCAAATCCAAACCCTATTAAAAAAATCAGTGTTGCTTGTATATATATATATATATATATATACAAGCAACCCAATATATCCCAATATATTTATTGATGTTGCCATTAACATCTTCATGTTCATTTTGAAATAAATAACACTAAAATGAACAGCAATTATTTACACACACACACTGAAATAATCTGAAAAATATTGTCCTTATATATAAACTGATATTACAAAAAAAAACCAGTGGAGAAATCCATTTATCAGCATTCTGGTGGTTTAAGTGGTTTTAGTAACCACGAAACAACTTATTTTCTCTAAAACCACAAATGCAAAGTCATTTATTAAAACAGCTTAATATAAAAAACACAAACAAATAAAAATTCAGAACTAATCTGAATATTAATACAAAAATCTCAACATTCTTACATTTTTTGTGCTATACCTTAATGCTACCTTAATGCTACTAAAACATTTGAACTAGTGATGTGCGGGCTGTCCCAAAGCATGCAGGTAGGGTGGGGTTGGGCCGGCTTCCACATAACGTCCTTTGGGCAGGTTTAGGTTGAAGTTTAGCCTACATTCACCCCCACCCGTGGCCTTCTTCTGCCCCACTTTCACTTTTTATATACTCATACAGGCCCCATCCCCTTTTGTGACATCACATTGGGGAGGGAGCAGGTATATAAAGAGGGAATCGCACCCGGTCAAGGTTGTATGCGGGTGGAAAAGCAGCGTTTTTTATTACAGAGAAAAAAGGAAATCAGTCAAGATTTTTAAAATGGACTCTACAGAAAATGAATGTATTTCTGAGATTCTTGCATAATGGGTTTGTCTTAACACTCTCTGATGGTCCATGCTTTTCTGGGTAACATGCTACTTCATCATATCGCCATTATTAATTTGCCCCTGCCTTTGTGTTCAGTTTTCATCAAGTAGTGATTAATATTTCATTACATCTGGAACAGTCCAATCTTGCAATTCATAAATTATCTCTTTCAATTTATTGCAGGGATGAATCCACACCCACCTACTGGCAGTGGGTTTGATTAGTAGCCATAAAAATGAACCAGTTTGATGGATGCTTTTGCCAAATGATGAGGTACATTGCTTTCCCCTCAGGAAATAGCCATATACAGCACTGTGTGAGCAGAACAAAATGCTTAAATGTATAATAGTGGTGGAGGATAAAGCAATATTCCCAGGCCATGCATGAGTGCATTTTGCTAAGTTTATGTTTGCAGAGGTTCATACAGAGGACACATACACCATAATTAATTTCAGGAATCACACTATTCCTACCACAGATATCATTTATATTGTTTATTATACATGGTGTGGAAAATCTGTTCAAAAGTTATATTTAAGAGCACTTAACTAATTTAAATGTAATGTGACCTTTCAAAGGCAAAAAATAGTGAAATATGCCTATAAGGCTTTTTGTAATTGTTAAAATTTACCTCCATGTATAAACAAAAAAAGTTTTTTTATGTTTCTGAATAATATTACATGATCGTGAACAAGTGTGCGTTACTGAACCAATCATAGTATTATTGGAAATGCATATGTTTTATAGTATAGCTTAAACTCATGCACACACTATAGTATTATAGTTACATTTAATTACTTGTGTTTTGAATGCTGTCTTCTATCATGCTCCTACACCATAACAAAATCACATAAACTGGAAATATGCAATATTAGCACGGTTGTTCTCTAGCATATTAGAGCAACTGTTCATTACATCTGTTCATGTTTCTATAGTAGAGTTACATTGCAATAAATTATAGAAAATTTAATTGCTTTTTTATATTTGTATATGTATATGGGTATTGTATGCATGCGTATCAAGACTACCGCCTACTGTAGTAGAACTAGAAAGGAAATAAACAAAAAAAGCTATAATGACCTGCAGACGACCAAGTGAGTCGATACCCAGTTGCTCCACGCACTGTAGTCCATTGTGCTCGTATAGTGCCTGTTGTGATGTTCTGAAGGGTGAGACTTTTAACAGCAAGAAGTTTCACTGCAATTAAGGAAAAAATAGTAACACATTTAAAACCACAGCAATATTATAAATTTGTATTTAGCAATATAAAAAAACATTCCTTCAAAGGCAGGACCAGGGTAGTTATTACAGCAGTCAGAGGCTAATAAGGGGTTGTACCCTGTGGTGTCAATGCTGTGAGAATAGGGACACAAGTGGTCAGGCTCAGGAATAGGGAGATTCCTGGAGTAATACACCTTTGTGAGCAACACCTAGCACTGGAGATCACCAAGGCAGGCAATGCCACCTCTGTGTGTTATGAAATTTGTATGTGATATTGTGTGACTAGATTGTAAGCTCTTTTGGGCAGGGCCCCCTTCACTACATGTTATGGTTATTGGTTGCTTTGTATGATTAATGTATGTTGTGCAGTGCAGTGGAATATGTTGGCATTTATAAAAACAAGTTAATAATTGTAACTGATTAAGAATGTGTTTGTGCATTTATTGATCAAGATCTTGTACCATCTGAATCAACACCCACTAAAGAGAATTTGTGTAACTTCAATCAATAAAGTATCATCTGTTTTTTAAACAACCACTGGTGCCCAAAATTATTTGGAAGATGAAGATGTGCGTGTGTGGAATCGATGTAGTTAACCATTCATCTAACATCCTACTGGGAGTTGCCGGGAATTATGTCTAACCTGACCCGGTATAAGGTAACCATTCGTATATACAATGTGGATGGATCAGCACCCTCTTTTCTTGAATGATTTAAAATGTATTATTCATGGTAAAACACACCACAATCCTACATAATGTATACCGTGTATAAAAGTGAAGTTTTTCACTGAGTGACTAAACAAAATGGCCGTATGATCGTACTGTAGATTAAAAAGAAACTATGCTCAGCTTTTAAACATTTCTTTTAGATATGCTAGCTCTTTAAAGGAAAACTATACTATATAAAAATATATTGAGTAGAACAGCTCATACTGTATGTAAAACCACACTTCGGGCACATTTACTATGGGTCGAAGTGAATTTTACAATTTCAGAAACTTCAAATTTCGAAGTAATTTTTGGATACTTCGACCATCGAATAGGCCAAATTCGACTTTGATTCGAAGTGTAAAACTTTGACTTCGAAAATCGAAGTACTGTCTCTTTAAAAAAGTTCGACTTTGACACTTCGCCATCTTAAACCTGCCGAATTGCGTGTTTGGGCAAGTTTTGAGAAATCTAACGATTTTATCATATGATCGTATGAATTTAAAAATCCTTCGACTTCGAATGTCAAACTACCCTATTTGATGGTCGAATTTCGAAGTTTTTTGCACTTCGAAATTCGAACCCTTAGTAAATGTGCCCCTTTATGTAAATAAACCATTTTCATAATAATATACTTTTTGATTAGTATGTGCCATTGGTATAAATAGAAAATTGCCATTTTAAAAAATAAGGGCCACCCCTTGGGATTCTAAGATTCACAGTGCACACAAAAAATCAAACAAACCACACAGGTCACACGAGACAATTAACAGACAGAGTTATGTCTTTTGCTTCCTCAGTTCTTCTTGTTACTCTTGTAGAGTTGTAGTATTTCTGGTCAGGTGACCTCTGAGGCAGCACACAGACATCATTAAATGCTGGTTCAAGTCAAGAAATGTAAAAGGGCAATATTTACTTAAATATATATACCAGTTTGGTAAGATTCTTTAATATGCCACTTAATATGATAGAAATCTGTTAATTTTTTGGGTGTAAAGTTTTTCTTTAAAGAAACATATTATAGGGAATGTATACCCACTTTCAAAACTGCAGAGTATCACTTAACCACTTAGTCTGTCTGTTTTCAGTTGTACCCACTTGAGATATGAAGTGGGTATCCTTACATTGTAAAATATTGCCACTATACACTTGAAGACAGCTGATGAATAGACCAGCAGTGCAGAAAGGGAAAAACAAATACTGCTTCCAGCGAAAACGACATTTATATAAACAGTAATGAATACTGGAAAGGTATTAAGAGTGACTTGTATTATTAGTTAGATTTTATTCATGGGGTTATCTTTCTCTTAATGATTACAAGATCATCCTCTTGACTATGGTTCCATTTACACACACAATTGTAGCTCACACATATTAAAAACACAAGTAGTTGCAATGAATCAAACAGATCTCCATATTATACGTGAATTACCCTGAAAATTAAAATGTAATATAAGCTTCATTGTACTGAAATAAGAAATTAAACATTCTGTACTGTTTCTGAAATAATCAAGTTAATCTTCACTATCCCTCTGTCAGCATCCGTTTCTCTTCATTCTCTCTTCCTGCAGGAGTTGAGTGTCAGATTTTGATTTTGATTATAAGCTTCATCATACTTAAATAAGAAATTAAATAGTCTGCATTGTTTCTGAAATAATCAAGTTAATCTTCACTATGCCTCTCTCAGCATCTGTTTCTCTTCATTCTCTCTTCATGCAGGAGTTGGGTGTCAGATTTTGATTGGCAGACTCCCTTTCCTAGCAGATGTATTAGAGCTCAAATAAATGATTCCAGCACAAACAAAATCCTAACAAAAAAACTGACTGGCACAAATCCTACATGTAGAAACAAGATTTCTGGTGATTTTAAGAGTAAGCTGTAATACATCTTCTAGACAAAAGGAGCCCCCCCAAAGGCTGTATTAGACCTAACTGCCAATCAAAACGATTTTCCCAACTTGCATGAACAGAGTCACCTGCTAAGAGAGGAGTGTCAAGAGTAACTTGATTTCAGAAACAGGTCAGAATTTTAAATGAAATTAAAATAAATAAAACTTATAATAAACATGATTTTCACAATAGTCTCTTTTAAAGGTTAGTAGAATTACTGCAGTTTTGAAATTTTATGTCATTTTTTTAAAAAGTTTGTGAGTGATTTGTAAAACAGAATGAAATTAAACCTTACAAAATCAGTTTTCAGTTGCCATTTTTATAAGGTGACCGGGTAATAAGTAGACTGTATGAGTAAGTTATTTTTATTGGAATAGGATAAAATACAGGAACACATTAAGCAAGGGACAATGATTAAGAAAAGGTTTAGGAATTGTTCATCTGCGCTGCCTTTGTTTCACCTGTCAAATTTTGGTAGCAGTAGATAGATACCTCATTTAATTACAAATATTTATTTTTTCCTCTACTGGAGAAGGTTTACTGTAGATATTTACAGAAAAAGTTATTGTCATCAGATTTTAGAGAAGAAATGTAAAGGTACATTATGTTTATGAAAAAGCAATTTTATTTAGTTTTTCAAGACAATAGTAACTAAAGTTGTTGGAAAAAGAGAGAGACAGCTAAAAAACATTTTGGTAAAACAAATGATGAGACTTAAGCTTATTTACAGTATAACCCCTATTCAGCATTCCTAGGATTACAAAAGGGTGGACTGAATAATATTGAGGAAATACTATGCAATAATAATCTGTTTTACCCTGGCTTCAAGAGCTGACTTATACTGGAGATATACTGGTAGAATTACAACCCATATTCATATTCCTTCTCTCATGAGAAGGGCATCTTTTAACAATTTTATACTGATACATTAGTTGTTATTATTATTCCCCTCTATACAGCCCTGCTGAAAATGTATAAACAAACTATAATATTCACTGGGATGCTCTTATGTTATTTCACAGTATTATTTGGATAAACAATGAAACAAGAGTACTAAACATGTAAAGAATAAACATGTAGAATCAGTTTGAAAATATAAATGGATAAATAAAAGAAATTATACTAAAGAGAGTCTTTGGGGTAAATTTATCAAAGAGTGAAGTTCCGCCACTAGAGTGAAATTCTGCAGCTCTCAATTCATTTCTATGGGATTTTGAAAGACGTATTTATCAATGAGTGAAAGTGAAATTTCACCCTTTGAGGAATATGCCCTTAAAAATCCCATGGAAATGAATGAGGAGTGGTGGAATTTCACTCTAGTGGCGGAACTTCACTATTAACTTCACTCTTTGATAAATATACCCCTATGAGTGAACTGATTTGGGTTTTAAACTAAAAAATTCTCCATTACATTTGTTCCCACATTCCTAATTCAACTTACATGTGCGTCCAACTGCTGAGACAGGCTTACTTGGTCCTTCTGGATATACAGCATAGATACTGACAGTATACTCTTTATCTTCCTCTAGATTATCAATAGTGTGAGAGAAAACATCTCCACTAACAATCTGTTCATAAGTTAATCCAGGTCTGTTGGCTTAAAAGTAAGAATGATTTAATAATGTATAAATACAAATCAAACCACTGTGAACAAAAGCTTCAAATTACATGAATGCCATCTCCCAAAGACTCCATTTTAATGAAATAATTCACATTTTTAAAATCATCCCTTGAGAAACGTTGGGTTTGTAAAAGAGAGAGAGATAGAGAGAGAGTTTTTATTGAAGACTTTTCACCACTCATCCGAGTGACTTCTTCAGTTCAACTGAATTGGTAGGGAATTGGTAGCGAATCTGAAAATCCGCCATCTCAGACCTGCCGAGGTTGTGTTTAAATGAATGGCAGAGGTCCCTATCCTAGTTAGAAGTTATCGTCACCTGCACTGGGTTTTCCCTGAAAATCCAACCATTTCGGGCTTTTTGGGCAAAACCGGTAAAAATCCTAAGATTCAGGTAAAACAGCTAGGAAAAAAATCATACTTTTTTTCAGGTTTTCCCCTTAACTGATTAATTGGAGCTTTTAAAATAAGGTCAGATTGGGTGTGGTGGTTTGGTCGTTGTATTTTAATTAAAAATAATTAGGTAAATTCGGGTTTTAGTAAATAACACTCTAAATGCCCAGTTGATTATAATAGATAGTGTATATCATGACATGAAAAAATGAGAATCTTCATAGACATACTGTACATACATACATAACTTGTCAGGAATAATAGGCTGACCATAAGCGACATCAGTCCATGTGGGTAAACAGTTCCTTGTACAGTTTGTTTAAGTGGCAAGAAATAAAATGCACTCATAATGAGTGAATAATAATGTCTGATAAACAGACTAAGGTCTTAAGAGGTAGTATGCAAGCAATGATTGAAAACAGGTCAAGGTCAGCAGGCAAGCAATACATCTAAGTAATGGGCCAGAGCTCAGAATCAGAAATCCACAGCAGACAGGTCACAGGCAGGGAATCAGGAACCAGGCAGGGAATCAGGAACCACAGGAATTCAGTAATAACTAAGGGCAGCAGTATTTGTAAAGACCAAGCAGTGGTAGCACTGGTAAGCAATAACCAAAAGCTAGTGTAAATGAAAAGGTTGAGGTAACAGGGTCATTGAGGGAGCAGTGAGAGATATACACTGTATTATGGCAATCAGAGTAGTTCACAAAAGCAAACACATGAAACCTCCAAAAGCTCAGTCAATAAATTCAATGTCGGTTTATCACACAGTCCAGAGTTTGAATATGGAAAGATCCTGCCAATAAATCATTATAATATCACATGGCAGCAGTACATTCTGAATCAGAACTGATCAATCATCACTTTTGTAGTATCAGCTTCCATGACAGATGTAACCTCACTAATAATGATGAACTGCAATACCATTGGTATTTAAAAGATGTTCTAACAATATGCAAGATGTGAATCTGCTGTGAACAACTTTAAAGGCATGGATCATTACGATTGTAGGGTTGCTAAACCTCTGTTACAGTCATTTAGGCTTTAGTTCTCCTTTAACACTCATGTATATTCTTAAAATAATGCAATAATCTCTCTGAAACAATATTCACAATGGCATGATATATTTTCAGACTTACATCTTGGAATAAAGATCTTATAACCATCGAGTTTTCCGAGAGAAGGTGTCCAGGCCAGCTTTAAGCTAAAAAGTCCCTCTTCAATGACTCGGAAATTTGTCACAGATGGAATAGGAGCTTAAAAACAATAGTATAAAAAAGCCAAATAAGTGCTTACTCGCATCCATTTAGTCACCCTGATTGTATGACCCATTACTGGCTTCCTTCTCTCTTTAATAAATAGTATTTTTATAAATGTGACAGACAATGTTCTGACTTTAGGTCAGAGTGACAGTAAAAACAACTTTAAGACTGGCATATGAAGACACAAATATTAAAATAAAGGTCACATTACAAACTGGAAACTTATGTCAAATAACTAGTGCTTTCCAATTGTGAAACATGTTTATACACAAATTTATAAACAACTTATACAACATATTATCATTATTATAGTTTATCCCTATAACTTAGCATTGCTCCCAGGAAGGAAAAACTGAAAAGATACTTGCAGGCAATAATAAAACATCCTATAAGTAGAAAGTTCAGAGTCAGCATTTACAATGTTATGAAAACTTACTTGTCCTTCCACGAATAGTGGCTGAATCCCCTAGAAAATTAGGGTAGAGAGCAAGTACTGTGAATAAATATTCAGTGTTTGGCCTTAGATCCGTGACAATAATAGTATTCTTGTCTTTGTCCACAACAATCTGCCAGGAAAATAAAGGCAGCTAATTTAGAATCTGGCATGCAATTGTTTTATATTTTACACGAATAATAATTATTATTGTTATAGAATCAGGTCTGCTGCACCTTATGTAAAGTATGTTGCAAATGAAAGGAGAAGGAAAGTAATTTTATACTTGGGGGTACCAAAAGTTAGGTACCCCCAAGTGATTGTATTTACTTACCTAACACTCCGGGCTGCACTGGCCCAGGGTTCTTCCAGCAAGCACCATGGAGCGATCCTCTTAATGCTTCTTCTTTCAGTTCAGTGCATGCGCAGTAGTGTGAAGAGCTGAACTTTAACAAAAAAGCTGGCTATTTCACTCTACTACCCATGCATCTTCTCTGAGAAATTTGAAGAGCCGAGAAGCAGGAAGAAAATCACTCAGTGGTACTCGTTGGAAGAACCCCATGTGGTCCAGTTTTCTGCTGATAGGGGCACTAGCCCGGAGTGTCAGATAAGTAAATACAATCACTTGGGGGTACCTTAGTCACCACATTGGTCACCACTGCCTCAACCTTGCACCAGCTCATGGGCCTACTGCACAGTTGTTGTTTTTCTTTTTTAATCTCCAGCCAGCTGGGCCCTTTTATTTGTCTGCTAAGTAAGAAAAACTCCAGACTTCAAGTTTTTGTTCCAAACACATTTAAAAATTTAAAGTTTTCCTTTAAGATCCTGAGGAAGCAGACAATCCAAACATTCAGAGCTTGTTGGAACATAGGGTATTTCAAAAGCATAATCCTTCTCAACTTTTGTACTTTTTGGAAATACTCTCATTAAGCTCCTGGAATACATTCAACTCTGGAAATTCACCTGTTTTTGGTCATGGGAATTGAGATTCCCGGACTCTGTGAGGGAATTCAAGACAACCTGATATCCAGTGGCATCTCCTGTGGCTGCAGTCCAGGTGAGACGCATAGAGTTGTAGCTTTCCTCACTGATAATCAAATCTTTAGGCCCAATTACTTTTTCTACTGAAAAACAGATAAGTGTTCAACTGTCAATGTTGAATAAAAATGAAAAAAAAAGATAATATAATTTTTTCATTCAATAGGCAAAATGACATTTAAAAGAGACTTTTAAACACAATATTCATCAACATAATACGTCTCTACATAAATCTTTTTTATTAATTTTCCTCTTGCTTACAATCAAGAACATTTTGCATGTCTGTGATATGGTTCTCTTCGTCCTGAATCCTTGGCAATGTCAAAATTACCTTTTGCACTAAGCATTCTGTTTCTTTGAAGGTGATCAATACACAAACCTATGTTGAGATCAGAATAATCTGCACTTTTTTAATATTATTATTTAATGTTTAAATGAATTTCTATTAGACTTAAGGCATGAAGACCCAAATTACAGAAAGATCCATTATCCGGAAAACCCCAGGTCTCGAGCATTCTGGATAACAGGTCCCATACCTGTATACCGTTTGAGGAAGGGGGGATATTAGTATGGGAAGGGTTTAGAGTAGAGGAATAAAATAAAGAAAGAAGGCACTTCACTTATGACTTATTACTGCATGCAACTCTATGTTAACCCATTTCAGTTAGCTTGTGTTGTACTGGTATTTGCTCCTTGCGTTGGCAGCATTTGTCTGCACATTTCTAACTTGAGAACACCAAAAAAAATTATGAAAATATAATGTACTGTTGAGCTGCACTGGTAAAACGGGTGTGTTTGCTTCAGAAACTCTACTATAATTTATATAAACAAGCTGCTGTGTAGTCATGGGGGCAGCCATTCAAAGCTTAAAAAAGAGAAAAGGCACAGGGTACACAGCAGTATTGTCATTCCTTTAAAACTCTTTAATTTTTTGTGTCACTATTCCCTTTAACCTGATACAGCCAGTTTTGTCTAACAAATAGAAGGCGCTAAGAACTGAACAACATAACTATGTACATCACAAGGACCCTGTTCCAGATGCTAATTAAGCCAAGGGATCTGCTTCCACAGATGTCCGAAGAGAAAATAATTTAATTGTTATTATCACAAAATCCCATTTTCTCTTGCTGAGATCTGTGGGGCACAGGGTCAAGGGACATACCAAAACTGTCCCTAATATCCGGGAGGTAAGGAGGAAGCAAGGCCCTTAGTTATTTAACTGTGGTATATAACTTTAAGCAATAAAACTTAGTATAGAGATGCAAAGAGCACCATGTGGTGGCTCAGCAAACTTGCTCAGCTGAAGGTTGGTTCGGAAAGGCCCAAGAGGAACATATGCCCCTGGCCCAGTGAGCTTTGATTCTCTTTGGTGTGGTCAAGGTTAAAATTTGAGGGCCCTGATCAGCTCCAGGGAGTGCAGAGCTGTCTACTTGGAAGAGAGAGGGTTATAATATTGAATATAATTTAAATCGCATTGTTTATTAGTAAATCATACCAACACATACATATTAAAAACACATTAATCCCTAAAACTCCTGTAAGAGGAGGGGCCTCTCCCTCCTGTAACACAAACAATTATATTGCAAAGTAATAATGTTGTCACAAGGTGGCTATGTCTGAGAATAAAGACTCAATTTTAAAACAGGAAAATCTGACAAAGGTGTTGAGGTGAGTCATTCTTTGAGACAATGAAGAGTTTATTTGTTTGATTAGAAAATATCTCGTCAAATGCAATGAAACATGCTCTGTAGGTAAATATACAATTATTTTTTTTCAAAATGACTGCAGTTTTGGCTGGATAACCTTGGAGTAATTTTTATTTCAACAGTGGGGTAACTAGCACACGGCAGACTCCCAGTGGGGAAGCCCAGAACGTCACAGGGTCTGCTCACTCCTCCCTGCCACTGCTCACTGCAGCTATTAAGTAATGGAGTGAGAGGCACGCGTGCATGCACACAGGGGGTATGGGTTGCACGGTGGGCCTGGAGTTTTTCACCGCTGCCAGCCACACACATGTGGAGGCCCAGAAAACATTCTGCAGGACCTAAATCAGTGGTCCGCAACCAGTAGCTCATGAGCAACATGTTGCTCACCAATCCCTTGAATTTTGCTCCCAGTGGCCTCAAAGTAGGAGCTTATTTTTTCATTTCTGGCTTGGAGGGAAGTTTTGGTTGCATAGAAAACAGGTGTACTGCCAAACAGAGCCTCAATGTAGATTGACAATGCATATAGGGGTTACCAAATGGCAAATCACAGCACTTATTTGGCACCCCAAGAACATTTTTCATGCTAGTGTTGCTCCCCAAGTCCTTTTACTTCTGAATGTTGCTCATGGGTTCAAAAGGTTGGGGATCCCTGCCCTAAATGGTGCATCACTGATTTTATTGTTATGCTTATAAAACTATAAACTTTTAGAACTCTTAACATGCTATCAAAAGAGATTGCTCTATATATGTACAACATATTTATCTTGACAAGCTCTTGAGTAACATACCTTCCACAATATGTTTGATTGGCTTTGGAGGCTCAGAAGCAGCAAAACATATTCTCCGGGAAATCTTGGGCAGCAAATTGTTCAGAAACCAGAAATCATTTACAAGTATAACATGTTCATCAGCTGGTTCAGATGCAATTTTCATCAGCTCACTACGGTCTGCATTTTTAATACCTGAAGGCAATAAAAATAGGAAAATTGTAATCAGTGTGTGACAATAAATTATTGCTCATAAAATATGGAACAGTATAATGCAAGTTTACTGATATAGAGTCATAGATGCAATTTAACAAAGATAGCAGAATAAACAGTTATCAGTCAAAAGATATGTGTAGTCTGAAACCAAGTTTAAACTTGGAATTAGACTTATGGTATGTTACCACCAAAACAACATATATAGAGCTGGTGAAATGTGTTACACCTCTGGTGAATTTATCCGTGTTGAGGAAAGACAGGCACTCAAGAAGCAATCTCCCTAACAGGCATTTAAAAAAAAGAAGTAATTTATTCAGGTACACATAAGGATACCCTTACACATATCGTGTACAACAGACACTCCTATGGGACTATGATTAAGTGTCTGTTGTACAAGTAAGGCTATCCTTATGTGTACCTAAATACATTATTTCTGTTTTTTTATTCACCTGTTTGGAAGAATGCTTCTTGAGTGCCTGCCTTTCATCAACACGGTTCGATCCACCCCCCTAGCTGAAGGCTCAGGGTTGTGCATTGGTCCATGATGGACATTGTCCCTGTACATTTTCAGAGAGAAGAAAAGTGCATAATAGATCATTGAAGAGTCCAATCAAATTCCCAATGAATAAAAATGCTTGTGGAAGGAACAGTAGGTTACATTTTTATATATCTCACTAATAAGCCACAGGTGTAAATACATTTTTCTTAAAAATAATTTATCCTTAACTGTCAATGATAACATTATGGTCTATTGTGGATGGATCACTAGACAGATAGGACTGATATTTTTACCTACCAATTGTAAAGATTGTAACTCCTTTGTCCTGCAATAGTTTTGCTTTCTCTTCCACTAAATCACCAGATTTCCCATCTGTTAGAAGTAGGACTATCTATTGGAAGGAGGCATAAGAAATACAGCTATGAAAATTATATATATATATATATATATATATATATATATATATATATATATATAATCATTCATCATATGTATTAGAGAACAAGAAAACCAGTACTAAGCTTCACAAACTTGCTGAATATCTTTTTTATCAGGTATACTATTATATGCATTTAGAGAATTTCGAATACAATTGACTGAACATCATTATGAACTGAATTATGACCTAAATGTCCATCTAATCAGACTAATTAACAGACATATATAAATTTTCCAACCTTGGCTGCATCTTCTCTGGCTATTGAGGGATTAAATACTCTTTCTGCAAGGAAACCAAGAGCTTCTCCAGTCTTTGTGTTGCCTCCTTTATATGCAATATTTTGCAGAGCCAGTAATACTTCTTGGGTGCTTTCATAGTCTGAAAGCTCAATGCTCATCCTGGTAAAGGCAAATATATTTAAACAAGAAACCCTGTACAAGTATTAAACATTATAAATTCATTGTTAGTTAATATATCTTTAATAAAGGGGATACCTAGCTTCCAGTGTTGTGGGTTTATTTTTTCCTTTTTCATAAAAGAATTAAGAAGACAGTGAGTATGTTCATTGTGTTTGTGTCTTAAAGTGATACTGACACTAAAAAACTACTTTTAAAAATATGAATATACATTAAAAGTTACCTATAGGTCATGCTCTCCAGGTTGCAATTTTCGGCAATCTGGTTGCTAAGGTCCAAACTACCTAGCAACCATGCATTGATTAGAATAGGAGACTGGAATATGAATAGGAAAGGCCCCGGATAGAAAGATGAGTGATAAAAAGTAGCAATAACAATACATTTGTAGCCTTACAGAGCATTTGTTTTTTGTTGGGGGTTAGTGACCCCCATTTGAAAAGTCAGAAGAAGAAGGCATATAATTCAAAAACTATAAAAAATAAAATATTAAGGCCAATTAGAAAGTTGCTTAGAATTAGCCATTCTATAACATATTAAAAAGGTAACGCAAAGGTAAAACACCCCTTTAACTTATAAAATTAATCTAACTACATGTACGTCCCAAGCCTAAGTAATACTGAATGACCTTCAGGGCAGATACAAATCACTGCTACACCTTTTTAAAAATATAGCCTTTCAGACAGACTAATTTCTGTTACAGAACATTCAAAAAAGTGTAAGAAAGATAGTTCTGTCTTCCACCAAGGAAAATAGTAGGGTTAGGAATCCCTAGGAAACACTGTCTTGTGTAGAGCTCAATGTGGTAAGTAACCTAGGCTAGATCTATCTCTGGAAGTCTTCCACTGAGGTGATCAGTGCACAACGGTGTCATACCTGTAAAGGCTATACTTCCATTAATCTTCCTGTCACATATCTAGCTGGATATGCTTGCTTTGCATTTAATGCCACACAATATTAGAGTGCTCAACCTAGTGCAAAATCCTTGAGTACCAGGTGCTCAGCAGTAAATAACCCAACCTGCCACGGGTCAGGAAAATATGATACAGAGTCCATTGACTGCAGCACACTGTTAGTTGTAGTTTACTTTCAACGTTGTGGTTTTATTAGCTCAATTGTGCAGGTAGACAAAAAAAGGGCAACGTTTCGGGCCTCACGGGGCCCTTTCTCAAGCTTTGCATTTAATGAACAAAGGAAGTGCATGTCATATGTTTAATAAACCTTCAGTTAATGGTTAAGAACCAGTTAGTAAAAAAGTTCAGCTACAGTTAAGCTACAACATTTTTCCTCTAGACACTTCCAAGGCAGAAACAGAAAGAGGGTCGCAAGCAGCTGTGCTCAGAAGAGAAATTTTTTAACCTTACTTCTATCAGATTTTTTCTAAAACATAATAAAAAGCTCACCAGGCTTTTTGTTGAAAAAATAAAGAAATAAGAATGTCGATTTAAAAAAAAGATTGTGAAGAAAGCAATATTTGCAAGAAAATGTGCCAGATTATGATCCTCTTTCTCATGTTTTCTTACAAAAAACCCAGATAAGAATAATAAATTGGCCACCAACTGTTCAAGTTTGAATGTGATTTTGCTTTTTCAAACATTTAGAATGACAAATCTCAGCCCATTTTCTATTAATAAAATGCTGTTACCTAGTAAAGTCTCCATAAATAGCTACCCCAAAGCGCAATCCTTCTTTTCCAAGTATCTCAGTGTTCTGAAATGATGTTATTATACTCCTGATAAAGTCTTTAATCAGCTGAAAATTTCCTTCTCCAACACTCCAAGATTCATCCACCAAAAACAAGATATCTGCCATTTCTGCCGACCTGCACACTAAGCAAAAACAAATTTATCATTACAGTATCATCATTGAGATGCCAGTACAGATGTGGATATGTACTCCAACAGAGTTCTTAAGTTTATGCCGATGCTCTAAAATGTATATTGGTGCTAGGTACATCTTAACACACCTCTCTTTTTGTTTTTTCTTCACTAGTGATGAGTGAAACTGCCTCACCTTGCAGAAGAAAAATTAGTATTTCTCATTTTTCTTTTTTTTTTTTAAGTGCACATATATTTAAAATGTACAAAGTATAAGAGTCAACAAGTCAGTAGGCATTTAGGGGCAGATTTATCAAGGGTCGATTTTCAAAGTTAAAAAACGTTGAAATTCGACCATCGAATAGGCCAAGTTCGATAGTCGAACTTTTCTTTTTGAATTTTTTTGGCCATTTTTGTTCGACCATTCGGTGAAATTGTTCAAATCGAACGATTTAATCGATCCATTTTCAAAAAAATCCTTCGACTTTTTAAAACTTAGCCAAATTTTTGTTATAGGTTCTAGGAGGTCCCCATAGGCTAAATAACAATTTGTCGGGTTTGAGGTAGCGAAGTCGAAGTTTTTTAAAGAGACAGTACTTCGTATTTTCCATTCGAATCGAAATTCGAAGTTTTTTCATTCGAAAATTCACTTCGACCCTTAGTAAATCTGCCCCTTATTTTGCAAAACACATAGGGGCAGATTTATCAAGGGTCGAAGTGAAAATTTGAATTCCGAATTAGAATTTAAAGATTTGAATTTTCTAGTTTATTTTAGTGTAATTCAACTAGGGAATAGTTAAAATTCGATTCGAGTTTTCAAAATAAATCTAATTTTTAAATTTATCATGTACTGGCCCTTTAAGAATTCGAATTGCACTATTCGCCACCTTAAACCTGGCGAATTGCTGTTTTAGCCTATGGGGGACGTCCTGGAATTTGGAGTTGATTGGAGACATCCTGAAAATCAAGGGTTTTTTTCAAATTTGATTCGAGTTGATGGGTCAATCCCATTTGACAAATACGATTCTTTTGAAAAATTTCGAATGGTCTTTTTTTTTATTTTTGAATTTCAAGTTCATGGGGGTTTATACAAACTCCCATGAACTCGAAATTTGACCCCTGATAAATCTGCTCCATAAGCTTCACAAATTTTATATGCACAACTTTCTTTTGTGCCTCATAGTTTATACTCACTATTATTGAAGTACATATTGTATTGCAAATAGCATAGCTAACAGCAATAGTACAGAGCATATCAAAGATGTCTGCTACTGTAAACATCACAAACATAGCAATAGAAAGCTGATAAATAGATCATGAATGAAAGTTAAACGTAGCATACACTATCAAATGTAACAGACCTTAATATATGGACTAATATCCATTTCCCACATAGACCCAGTTGTATTTGTGTGCCAATGCATAAATGGAAGTTATTTGTTTTCAATGTACACATGTTATCATTTGTAAAAATGTTTATGTTGGTTTTCATTCAGTATGGAAAGGCCTTCTGGAAGCCGTTTAGTCTGTGTAATCAGAGACTGGTGGTATGTCTGTATTTGTGGGGCTCACCACGAATATCTCCCATTAATCTACTGGAGATAGGCTGCTTCTAAACTATCTGTTTCTTTTTTAGTATACTAAGGAATGCTTTGAGTGCTAAGTCCTCACTGTGAATTACATGAAGAATTATACACTTAGGGGGTCATTTGATAGAGTTTTTTATACTTTGAATTAACTCCAATGAACTGAAATGAACTCACAACTTGAATGGTTTTCTTATTGATGAAAAAACTTAAATGGATTCAGCAAGTTCGAGTTGCCAATCCTGAGAATTCGTATTAATCTACTTTTAGATGAAAAAAACTTGAATTGTTCGAGTTTTCGGGCAAAACCCTCCGGAAAAAATGCGAACATCATGAAGGCTTTTAAAATCTTCAAATGGTTCAAGGGACCTCTGCCATTGACTCCTACATAACCTCGACAGGTTTTAGGTGGTGTATTTTTGGATTCAAGCTATTTCCAGGGTCAGGGTAAAATAAATCTCGAAAAAAATTCAAGGTTTTTTTAACCTGAAAATGTGAGTTTTGACCAAAAAAAAACTTGAAAACCTGAATTTTCATAGAAAACACAACTCAACCTTAATAAATAACCTCCTTAATGGTATATTAGAAGTTTAATAAGGAGAGAAAAAAAAGTTTAATCTGGAGGAAAAAAAAATCAATGTTTCCCTAGTTTATTCATAATGGGTCCAGCACTTTATTTATTAACAAACCATACTTCTTAGTTCTTATTTTTGCTTTAATAAACCAGTGGCCAGGGCTTTAAGGGTATTTATACAAAGAAATCTGCAATACCTGCATCATTTAAGACAGGCATATTATGTATCCTGCAGCACACAAAAATGTTATCTTGTGAAATATCACTATTATGATTAATTACTAAAGTTTTGTCAGGCTTCCAAATATTTTGGATTCTGTACGTTTCTCTCTATGATTTATGGAGAGTGCAAATGGAAAATGGAGTTAACTGATTGAGAATGACTTGAATAAGGAAACAGAAGTACAAATATTGGGCCTGGCATTCGCTAAGACCAAAGAATATAAAAACATAAATGTTATTATGATTCCTTCAAATGGGTAAAAAATTATAATCACTTTAAAAATGAGGTAGAACGGCATCCTTCTTTACAGATCAATGTAATTGCTTCAATGTAATCAGGCATGTTGAAGCTAAATTAAGCTTAGGTTCAAGATCTTTGTCAAATAACTCTTCCAAAAAACAGCATATGTTAATCTTTAAAGTGTTTATGCTTCTTTTATTTATTTCTCATTCTTATAGGAGACATAGTTGAATTAAATATTTTGAAGAGAGTAGTTAATTAGCTACTGTATATATTCTCTCTTCAGATAATTACAGATCAACATTTAGTATGCAATAAGGTTGTTTGTCTATCCAATCTACTATGCTGCCTCTCCTCACCATACTTACTGATTCTATGCCTTTAAACAATCTCTTAAAACACATTTCATTAGAGAATTTTACCATTATCTAACCTTGCATTCCTTCTTATATGCTATAATGCCACTGTCACCTGAGAAGTGCAATACTCAGTGCTGTCTGACACTTTGTTGACTCCTGATCTTATCAGTCCCCAGCCTTTGGGCCTCATTCTCTTTTTAGATTGTGAATTCTAAGAAGCAGGATGATCTTTATCTCCTGTATCAGTGAGCATTTGTTTGTAATTTGTATTTTTGATGTATACAACCTTTTATTGTACAATGCTGCAGAATATGTTGGTGCTTTATGAATAAAGCTAAGTGCTAAATGTAATATCAAAAAGAAGTTATAGGGAAAAAAATTACCATATGCTTAGAAACTGATTATTGATTATAATGTCAAGAAACCAATTACATGTTATTGGAAGAAGACACAATCAGATTAGTCTTTGCCTAGAAATATATACACCAATAAAGTAAAAGCCACTTATAAGGCTTCTTAACCTATGGGTCAAGACTTAAACTGGGTCTGCATGATACTGTAAAATGTAGCAGAATTTTGACCAACAATGGACAGTGATAATAAAAATGAGGAACACAATTGTTAGCCAGCAAGTGGGTCACAAATTCCCAGGGGACCTAGATTAGGTATAGGCGTTTGAAAATATATAAAGCATAAATCATGTTTTCTTTCTTTCCCAGCACATAATGAATATACAATGCTGCAAAATGCCAGTTTTGAGTCATCCTTGAGAATCTCTCCTAAGAATACAGATCTATTTACCTCAAAGTTCATGTGAAATAGAAAAAGCTGTAAATTGCAACTTTTAAGTAAATTTTGAGAAATATAATAGAAATAGCTAAAGTAGAAAGTTTTAATTAGAATGATATATTTAACTATTATGGTCACTGATATTTAGAATGTTTTGTTTGTCTATCCGATACCATGCCAGAGAATAAATACAGCAAGATACAAGCTCTGAGTCATTTGATGGATACATCTAGCACAGATTTATAGTTTGGTAGTTTGGAGTAGAATTATTTATTTAACCATTTTGACACTAGAAGAAACACAATTTGGTAATCTCTTAATATGGGAAATCATTTTACTAAGGCATTTCTAGAATTTTGTCTTTTTATTAGACCAAACTCCCATCCAAACTTTTATCTTATCAATAAAATAACTCAAACCAAGTTGGGTTGGAAAAAGACTTGATAAAACCGAGTGAAAACTCTGTTGTACATATTTTTCGTATTTGATGCTCGAATCATTAGATTTTTTTGGGTTGTCTTCTGAAAACCCTGAATTTGGGGATTATTGGATGAAACCCAGTGCAGATCATGATATCTTCAAATTGTAAAAGGGACATCTGCCATTAACTTCTACATGACCTTGAAAGGTTTGAAATGGCGGATTTTCGGATTCGGACTTTAAGCAGCTGCAGGGTCTAATAAATCTCTAAAAATTGTGGTTTAGTAAATAACCCCCTTGATATTAGTGTTGGTATATTATTGGTAAGATGAATGCAATGCACCTTGTCCTATCTAGTGACAGATGCATATTGTTTGAAAATGCTGCCATTGCTGTATCCCTCACAATCCTTGCAGCTGATTTTTTTCCTGTCTTCACCTACTCGATAGGACAATGTTAAATCTACAGTAATAATAAAAATATTGACAATAAGATTTTTGTAGCTGCACATGAAATCAATAGCTGATCTTGAAAAAACAAAATGGGGATGAAGGGTACACCAGGCTCAATGGGAGGCCTGGTGTTTTAAAAATCATAAGCAGTAGCCATTAAAGTTTTTAATTCCAAATAAAATGGCTATTATGGAAGGCAAATCCCATTAGTATTGAAATGTATATATATATTTTAAGATATGTGTGCAAAAAAGGCACGATATTAAGTGTATTTCACCAGCATTGAGCTGGTAAAATGTAAACTCCAGGGAAAAGTGCGTTGCTGCAGCTAGTAAAGCAGTGTAAGTTTTGTGAACCGGTTTAGTAAAAGCTGGATTATGGGTCCCTGGAGTAGATGAATGGGCTTTCATTCCTTGTTCCAGTAAGGGTTTGCAGCTGCCTGAAGCTAGGTAGATAGCTAAGTAATTAGCTAATTAAGCTATAGTGTGGAGCAACACCTCAGAGAGCTTCCCCCCAGAGAAGTGGAGGAGGGTGAGGGGCCACGGAAGAAACTTCCTTAAGTGGAGAAAAGAGAAACCCCTCCCAGGAGACAAGAGTATCTCAAGTGTGTCCCAGAGAGGATTTGGGGATTTGTGTCTGTTGACAGTCAGTGAGGGCAAATTTAAACGTGAGTTAACGTGTACACCAGTGAGGGTGTGAATTGGGACTGTTGACGCTTATGTGAAGTGAATGTGATTCTCCATGTGAAGCCACTGGGCTGAAGAAGCAAAGCTGGATTTGAACTCTTTAAGGTGAATACCTTCTGGTTGACCACGCACTGTCCATTCTGCTAAAAGTGCTGTTACAGTGAAACTCCACAACCATGATAATAAATTCATCTCTTACAATAACGTCACCAGTATCAAACTCTTCTGTCCTTAGTTTCCAAAACCTACAAAAAGAAACAAATACAATTAGCAGAAAAGTAATCAAAGCCTAGAATGCAGAAATCAAATGTACCTGTACCCTTATCAGAAAAAAAATTAAATATTTAAAACTCAGAAATTGGTTACATTTTGTAACTATGCATTTTGTATTTTGATGCCATCTCTCCCCTAGTCTCATGGAAACTTTTTATACACTGGAGACAGTTAAGGCTTATCCTGTGTATAAACAAAAATACATTGACATCAATAGAAGGCTTAAATAACTGAATAAGCAGTGTCTTATTAACTCTATAAATGGTTGTCCATTTGTACTTAACATAAAGTGACAGACAGGCAAACATTAATGAGCATTAAAAAAAAACAACTAAACTTCACATATGAAAATATAGAAAAATAGTTGGCATAAGACAAACGTGTCCTAAATCAGAATAAACTGAGGTCTCTAATGTCTTTGTAATTTAAAAAAAGAGCATTTTAGGGCAATCCTGTGACTTACATTTCAAATTCTGCGTGTGTTTTTCAGTGCATCTTTCAGTGTTGGTTGTAGTTTGTAAATATAGCCTGAATACATTTTTACTACAATTATTTGATTCATAAGCAAATACAAAAACTAAGCTGACCAGTAATAGTACATCTCAAACTGAGTTTACTTTCTTTAATGGGGACTGGTAAACAACTTTTAGTTTAATCCCTCCATTTACATTAAGGGCAAAGTCCATCATACAGTTCACAAGAGAACACTGAGGGGCACTGGCACAAGTAAGGTCTAATAAATCTATGATTTAGGAGCAGATTTATTTAAGTGTGAGATTAGAACTCACAACAGAAAAACTCACTTTCTAGTCATTCCTATGGGATAAAAAAAAGCATATTTATCAAATGATGACATCCATTGATAAATATGATTCTAAAAATCCCATAGGAATGAGTAGAAAGTGAGTGAGTTTTTTTGTGGTTAGTTCTAATCTCACACTTTGATAAATCTGCTCCTTATTGTCAATGTGAGGTAATGTACAGGGTGCAGTAGTTAAAAATTCAGCCTTGTAGTTTTGGGTTCCTGGGTTCATTTCTAATCTAGGCAGTATCTGCTTGAAATTTGCATATTGCCCCAGTGCACATTGTGCACATCTCTGGGTTTAGCCCTTATTGCAGACACGTCTTCTATTCTGCTCCATGAAACAACAAAATATGATCTGGCAAGCAGGTGGGGAATGTTTTAATTACACTAAACTTTTAACAGTCTTTGACTGTATGAGATTATAAAATGGAACATACATTATTTGTATACTGGCTTGTATAATGTTTATTGACGTACATTGCTTTATATTAACTAATAACTGTCAGGAAATGAAACCCACATACACATCTGTTTCAGGTTTGCTTACACAAAAAAAGTGCGCCTTGACCTGTTATAAAATATAATTGCATTTTAGCTTAAGCCAGAAGCATAATTGCATATTTCTAAGTACCAAATCAAAAATAAACATTTGGTGGCTCCTGATGTATGTATGTATGCTCATGTGTGTGCATTTAAATGGTTATAATTCTACTTGTCACAGTGATTAGAAATCAAGGATTGTCTTGTAGCAATATACACTACAAAATGGTCAAATCAAAATACAAATGTCTCAATTTTAGTTCTTTTAGACATTACATTGTAAATGTATCATTTAATTGACACAAGTTAAAAGAAAGAAATTTCCTAAGTATATTACTCTGTGCATGGAATCTTTTGGACAAATGGACAATTTTTTTTTATATTTTTTATTTTTTTAACTTTTACTGCATTATGCATTTTTACACATTTTTTTTATGTATGGATAAGTACACAGTATTTAACTTTTGTACACTGAATATTAATGCAAAGGACACTTAAATGGATGGACTGATTTTTTCATGAATGTCACAGCAATATATTGTATGAGAATGTAACCAATTAGAATGTTTGTTCCCTCCCAACACTTACACTGCCCCTATCCCTGCCCTCACTTTACACTATTTAGCACAGAGTGGAGTGTGTCACTATAGGCTTGATAAAGGGCCCTGTGAGGTCCGACGATGAGCCAATAAATTGCACAACTAAAGAATTTCATTCATTTATCAGTGTGCAGCAGCCCATTGGATTGTATGTGACTTACCAACCCATGGCAGGTTGGGTAATACACTGACTAGCACCTGTTACCAAAGAAGGAATACAACATTGATTCCATTTAGTGTGTTATCAAATAAAGCAAATCTTATTACTACTGATGAACCCAATTGATTTATGCCTGGGGCCTGTCCCTATACTTCTCAAATCATGTTAATGCCACTGCCAGAACCAGCCCTTTCCTTTATTGGGAAGATATGACTTTCTTTCTTATGCAACTGCTAAAACACTAATCCATACCCCTAAGGTGGCCATACATATGGAGATCTGCTCGTTTGGCAAGGTCGCCAAAATAGGGGATCTCTACCCGATATGCCCACCGATTTTAAAGGATTTTTAAGCTAGGCCGATTGACATCTGGCCGACTTTAAACCATATATCAATTGGAGAAGCCTGTTGGAGGGCCCCATACACTGGGCAAAAAGCTGCAAACTTAATCTGTGGGCAACTTATATCGGCCTTTATATGACTCCAATTAGACTTCTACTAGTCAGTCTCTCTGACTCCCACCTCCTTGCTCTATAATAAATCTTAAACTCAGCTGCTAGAATCCTCCTGCTCTCTCCTAAGAAGGAACCTGTTTACCTGTCCTTTGGTAAAATCATTCTCACGGCTGCCTGTTAAGCTAAGGCTAGCATACAAACCCCTTCTGCCAACATTCAAAGCCCTTCACTTTTTTTCCAGGTCATCTCCTTAGCTCCTTTTAGAACCACTGTATCTTCACACCATTCACATACACTACCATCTCTAATATTAAAACTTTCTATCTTGCTGTTCCACCTCTGGAATTCTTCTTTTGAGCACTAGAACATGGTCCAGTCTTGCCCAAACCTTTGTGCACGTTTGCCTTCCTATTTATGCCAATATGTTAACCACCTACTAAGACTGCACTATATAAATACCGTTATAAATACATACATACAGTACATACATACATACATACATACATACCTAGTGCTACTTCAGAGCCATGTGTGCAGGATGTAGCTCTCACAGGCACAAAAAGCATTGCCAAGTGCAAGCATTGCCAGTTACAGAGAGAGAGGTGAAGCACTTCCTACATTTGTAAATTATATTCAATATCTTTATGCACAAATAAGTTCTTAGGAAAAAAAATATACAGACTACTTTCTAGATCAGAATGGAAGAAGCCTCCACTTTTTATTAAAGTGGACCTGTCACCCAGACACAAAAATCTGTGTAATAAAAGTCCTTTTCAAATTAAACATGAAATCCAATTTCTATTTTTTATTAAAGCATTCATAGCTGTTGTAAGCTCATTTAAAAATCTCAGCTGTCAATCAAATATTGTCTGCCCCTCCTCTATGCCACGGGCATAGAGGCGGGGCAGACAATTACTTTCACTTTCCATTCAGCACTTCCTAGATGTCACTGCTCTCCCCACATTCCCCTGTTCTCTTTACCATTTAATTGTGTAGCCAGTGCATGGGGATGGACATTGGGTCCCCCATTCTGGTGCACAAACAAGATTCTGAGATGATGCAAGGCTTTCCTTAAAAGCAGTGTCCACAAAATGGCTGCTGCCTGCTTGCTATCATTTGAATTCCCAGACTGAAGGAAACAAGATTCAAAAAATGTATATAGTGTAATTAACGTTAATTTTGCTTGACTAATGTGGTAAAATAGGATTTGGAATAATTTTTTTCGGGTGACGGGTCCCCTTTAATGCTTCATATGTGGGTTGTTATTATTATTGTTGTTGGTTGGTGTGTGTTTTCCATGTATTTAACTGGTCTGCCAATTGTTCTGTTTGAAACCTTTAAAAAGGTTAGTTTCAGAGCAGAAAAATCATAAAACAGCAAATTTTTGTATAAGTTTATGATTTCCATTTGTGAATGCCCTAGTGTAGCTTAGTGTCACGTTTAAACCTGCCCTGCTGCTCACACTTAAAAGTAACTGCTAGTCTTCCCTGAAATGGTCTGGTGTGGATGTGAAAAAGTGTTTTTTTTTTCACATGGCACAATTTGAAATGTGATAAAACTCCTACTTCACAATATAAATTATAATAGAAACATTTTAGAGCATGAAACTGTAAAACTGTACCATAGATTTTGCAGAGGTTATAAGAATTTTAAGTCTTTACCATTTTCTGCCATCTATTCTGGCATCTACTGTATGTTAAAATCCTGCTCTCACTGATGTGGAATGCTTATTCACACCTGGTTTCACACACAGACATATTTCAACAAAAGCAAAACAACTGCATAAGAAAGCCAATCTGTCATCATCTATGTGCTGAGTGACTGACATCCTTTTAGTGTATAGACAGAAGGGTTGAAAACAGTTTAACAGAAAATGTGTTTTTCTTCTCTATGTTCAGCATGTAAATAATAGAGAAAAAAAGTTCTAAAACTCAAAAACAGGCATTTGCCTGGAAGCTAAAAATCTATAGAAAATGAAAAAAGGCAAAATGTGTGTTGTGGCAGGTATTTCACAAACACGGCATTTTGTCTGTGTGTGTTTCACACAAAATATCATTATTACAAAATTTTTCAAATCAATGCTAAGGCTTGTATCTTTACATAGAAAATTACATTATGTCAGTGATGCTTCAATTTATTTAAGATGGAGCTCAAACCTTTATGTTAACTTTTTACATAGGGCAATGGAACATTGGTCCTATCTCAATGAATTGTAACAATATAGATGCCTGTCATTTTTTTGACTAAAGCCTACTATTACATACCTTTATTGTTTCTTCTCCTGTTAGACTATAAGACTGATAGGACAGATTGACTTATTAAGTTGTTGAGTGGTACATACTGCATACATAAAAAAGCTATGATAGTTTCAGATTTGTATTTTTCAAATTATTAATCCCTGCTTGCAATTTACAATGGGCATTAACAATTTGGGTTACAGTGCTAAGGGCTACACTACATGGGAGATTTTGATCATATTTTATGGGTCAGACTTTATCTGACCCACAAAATCTTGTCATGTAACAGCACTCAGCAGCACAAAATTTGTGTGGTATGCTGTAAAATCTGATAGCCCCTGCTGTAATGCATATTGGATCAGATAACGTGTGATGGTGTGTTTTGTTCATGCAGCTTCATTTTCCAACAGTCAATGTAAAAAACTCTTTCAGACAGCATCAAGTTTTATCTTGTCGGATGCAAATGCAGCGTTCCCTTCCAACAGGCATGTTGTCTCAGATGGCACATCTTACATGTAGTTTACATCAGTCCCATTATATTTGGACCCATGCAAAAATATTTTCCCTGTTCTATTAATGTATTATTTTAATGTACAGTGCTGCGTATTCAGGTAGTGAAAAATACGCATGAATACTTTACAAGCCATCTGAAATGATTGCATATATATGGGTATATACTGTATGTTGCATACATAAGTCAAGCCAGGTTTGGGCTGGTAGAAAATGATGGTGTAATTAGCAGTGGCATAACAATAGGGGGAGCAGAACATGTAAGGATGTATAAGTGTGGGGGAGAGCAGGGGGATTGCAGGTTGGTGTAGGGTGGGCCAAAACAACTTTTTTTACAGTAGGGACGGGAATCTTGAAGGTTAGTTTGTACCCATGGATATAAGTTTGGTCACATAAAATTACACCTTTTTATAAACAATAGCCAGCAGACATTTGTGGGAAATTGTGGGAGACACAGTTTTCACGACAGAATTACTATATATGGTGATCAAGATTCATCCTGCATAATTGGAGCCATTGCTGCTCCTCCCTAGTAAGGACTGCTGAATTTGTTTGTTCAAGCTTAAATCCAGATTTTGAGGTTGTTTGAATCCCCCATATGTGAAACACGTCTCAAGTAAAAAATTATGTAATTTAACAATAAAACTACCACAGAAAGAAATGACTGCATCTGTTGGATAATTTGCTGTTATATGCTTAAGGAAACAATTCTCTGCAGAACCCCCCCCCCCCCCCCCAAGTATAGATATGGGATGCATATACAGGTGGCGTGATCTAAGAACTAACAAACATCAGAGCACAAAAATGTAATCTGAGTTAATAAACTATCTTTAAAAAAAATCTTCAGTCAGTACAGCAAGATTAATAGCATCCCTCAGTATATCCAACCAATACTTAAGTTATGCATTTAAGAATATTTTGCAGGACAGTTATAAATATGTGCATTTACTGCATCATAAGACAATGGTTAGTACTGATGTCTTGCAGTGATGGGGTTTGTTCCAGCCAGGGTATTATCTGGAAAGAGTTTCTAAAAACATACAAACAGGTTAATTGGCTCCTAATAAAATTCACCATAGTGTGTGTGAATGTAATAGGACCTAAGATTGTACACTCCACTGGGGCAGGGACTGTTGTGAATGATGTATAATCTCTGTAAAGTGATGCAGAATATGTTGATCCTTTATGGCATATTAGGTCTCACTTACTAAAATATGGAATGTTGTGTTAAACTCAACTATTTATTTGGCAACAAACATTTTGCAACCCATATTTGTGCCTGCCAAGAGTGCATCTTTGTGTCTCATTCCAGTGAAAAGTTTTGTTAGTGAGAGTAAATGGCATTTAGCAAGTAGGGTCAGTTCATGGCATCCACATGTATTTCTCTTACTAGCACAATATTCATGAGCAGGAGAGAAAGGCTCTTTATGCCTTTAAAAGATACAACAAGCACAAAGGTACAAAATATGGATGCTCATTAGTACACATAGCGCTTGTGTCTGGCAATATTAAATTACCACAATTGTTTTTACTATCCACAAATTTAAAAATGCATCTTAAGTCAAACAAAGAGTTAGGCTACAAATATATATACCTTATACATATGGGTAACTACAAAAGCCTACAGCAACACCAAGACAGTGCATGTCTGATTTCCAAATCATCATACACATGTTTTATGGTCATTCAGTAACTAGTTTACCTGCATGTCCAATGATGTTTATAAAATGATATATTGAAAAGAATTAATCTAACAGGATTACTAATTAGCAATCCAGCATAGGCATTTTATATTAATCTAACCAGATCCTCCTATGCCTTGACACTTTCCTTTATGTGCATATTATTTGTAATATTCTTTATACTCAATGATTATCATCTTAGTCAGGCAATGAAAGTATCATCTAAGTCAGTGATCCCCAACTAGTAGCTCGTGAGCAATATGTTGCTCTCTAACCCCTTGGATGTTGCTCTCAGTGTCCTCAAAGCAGGGGCTTATTTTTGAATACCAGGCTTGGAGGTAAGTTTTAATTGCATAGAAACTAAGTATAGTGCCAAGCAGAGCCTCCTGTAGGCTGCCAGTCCACATAGAGGCTACCATGTAGCCAATCTCAGCCCTTATTTGGCAGCCAAGGGACTTTTTCATGCTTCTGTTTCTCACCAACTCTTTTTACATTTGAATGTGGCTCACGGGTAAAAAAAGTTGGGGACCCCTGATCTAAATTAACCAAGGAAGTATCAACTTCACTTTAAGTTTATTATTTTTAAGGTTAACATCTTATTTAAAAAAAAAAAAAAGATGATGGCCAATAATATTCCTATAAAATTCACATTTTGCGGCTAATTAGTAATTCAGATTTATATGTTCCCGAGCCTGCCCAATCAGCCCACAGAAGACTTTGTATGAGATCAGAATTATTTAAATTTGGTCCTTAAAATGTATTATCTCATGAAATCATCACACTATAATAACATTTGGCCTGTTTTACTCTTTATCCTCCATACTTATCTATAACTATATTATATTGCCCAGACCCACAAAAAAACTTGTTTTTCACTTGTTCTAACATATGTTACAAAATAACTCTGCTTTACCCATTTTGTAACTGGATATTCATTTTGGATATGTTTCTTTAAGAATATTTCGTAAATAAATCTGGTGGCAGGCACTCAAATAAAGGCAATCTTCCAACAAATTGTAGAAATCAAGTAGAAAAGATTTATTGTGTCCTCCTCCTTAAGCGTTTTGTGTTACAAACACTTAATCATAGGCTGAGTAAGTGAGGCTCAAACAAATATTTAAACAAAAGTGCACCAATCACAACACTCCAACAATAAAAACATTAACCAATCTCTGAATATCCCACATCAAACCAACCCTTATGCTCAATTATCTCAGGTGCATCTCTTTAGGAAGAGTATTTTGAGCCAAGCCTCTTTTTAAGTTAGAGCCAAGCCTCTTTCAGATAGAGGCCATTTTGGTAAATTTTTGTAGGTAAATTTGTAAACAGGTGTAAGTATTTAGGAGGCCATTTTTGTACACCTCTCTAAGTACACCTCTATAGGTAAATTTATAAATATGTGTAGACATTAAAGTGATACACACATGAGGATTTATCAGCGCCATATTAGTATGCATTAGACAAGGAACTATGGAGAACCTCTATAAGTAAAAATATGAAATGTGTGTGGTTCGCAAAAATGTCACTTGATTGTTGATAAGAAAGGAGCCTTTAAAAGAATAAATATTAGTTCAAATTGCACCTTTAGAGAACATTGGTTGGTGTGATTAAAAATATCAATACAAAAATATCAATACAAAAAATAAATAAATAAATATATATATATATATATATATATATATATATATATATATATATATATATATATATATATATATATATATATACACACACACACATATACATATTCAAGCGTTTATACAAGAATATTTCAAACAACTGAGGTCATGCATTTACATAAATGCCAAATGGATAATTACCTTACTGATATCTGAGACCAACAAAGTATGCCTCTCATGTCTGTAACAGTTGTTACAACTGTTTCAGCCCTGTGGTACCTTTAATTAACCCACCTCAAAGCTATTATGTATAATGGAGTTTCAAAAGAAGAGTCAAATGTCAGTATGTAAAGAAAAGAATAATCTCTCTTGTTTAATGGAAATTTTTGGACAAATTTTGCACTATATTCTACAGTTAACCTTCTTGGCCAGTTTCAAATTGATTGAGTTACAACTTACAAGTCTTAGGGGAAGATTCATAAAAAGTCAGATTGAGAATCATTCTGTTTTCCTGGAGGATTTCTAAATTCATTATTTCATTTTTTGTAATTTTGAATGAATTTATCAAATTAGACACTCCCCCAAAAATATCTGATTTTTGGATTTCAGAAAAGGTTTGGCTGAATACTAAAATAATTAACACGTTCTTATTACAATCTGAGCAGACTCATCAAAGATAAAAACAATTTGAGTACAAAACTTTTTTGTTTCAGGTTTTCCAGTACATATGGTCAAGTCAAGTGGCATTAAAGAGGACACCTACCCCCTTGCTCAATATACTTGCAACAAATTGTTCTGAACATCTAGATCAGTGATCCCCAACCAGTACCTCTTGAGCAACATGTTGCTTGCCAAACCCTTGGATGTTGCTTCCAGTGTCCCCAAAGCAGGTGCTTATTTTTAGATTTCTAGCTTTGTGGCAAGTTTTAATTGAATAAAAGCATAGTATTGCCAAACATAGCCACCTTTAGGCTGACTAAAAGACCATCAAAAGATGCTGGATGAACACATATAAGACATAGAATTTCACCCATATTATATATCATAAGCAGGAGATGCCCATGGTTCTTTCTTAGAAGAAACCCACAATTGTAACTGCTTTTACACGTATTTTATATTTTTCAAGTATTTTGTAAGTATTCAATTGAGTACTATTCTAGAATAAACTGTACAATCAGACTCAGTTTTGGAGTATTGATAATTATGTGTTGACTGCCCCTTTACCCTTTGATAAATATTCTTCAATTTGTTGTCTTCAGTTTTATTTATGGCAGCTTATTATGGCAGTTTAATGTTGTGACTGTGTGGTGTT
This sequence comes from Xenopus laevis, assembly GCF_017654675.1. Lineage (NCBI taxonomy): Eukaryota > Metazoa > Chordata > Amphibia > Anura > Pipidae > Xenopus > Xenopus laevis. Next base: position 92,175,246 of record NC_054375.1, on the reverse strand, counting down.
GACTGGCTAACTTGAAATAAACCCTATGGCAAAGGTAGATAAAAGGAGTGCTAAATCTAAGGGGAATGGCACATAGTGGGTGTGTCTACAGCATGTGACATAGTGACTGGCAGGCAAGGCAGTTCTGCCTGGCCCTATTTTTTGCTGTATGACATTGACAGACAAAATGCCCCCTGTGCCAGAGAGGGATAGTGCAAGTTTGCCATGAAGATCATGAAACTGTTTGATCAAGTAAAATAAAAAGCTTTCCACCCAAAAACTTGTTGAGATGCCATAGAATCAATAGGTGTATCTTCAGCATTCAAGCTGTAACAATACCTGTGCGGCGGGGTCGGCTGCTGCGCTGTCGGCGGGGACGCCCGCCGCATGGTCCATGAGCCGGCGCTGGCGCCATCTTTGATTCTAGGGCGCGCGGCGCGCCTCTTAAAGGCGCAGGCACGCTGGCGCATTTGCGCCAGCACGTTTTTGACGCCCGTTTGGCGCGAAATTTGAACCTATATAAGGCCCATTCTGTCTCCCAGCCAGTGCCTGTGATAGAAACTTGTTTCTGTGGTTCCTGAAGCCTTGTGCTATCTGTTCCTGTGTAACTTCAGTCTGTTAATCTGGTTTTGATCCCTGCCTGTTCCTGACAATTCTGATATCCGAATCCTGACTTTTGCCTGCATCTCGACTGCTCTTTCTGCCTGACCCCATCTGTTTGATTACCCGGTTTTGACCCTTGCCTGCCTGACAATTCTTGATATCTGCCTGCCTCGACCCAGCCTGTCTGACGATTCTCTTGCCTGCTCCATTTGTACCGTGACCTTCGGCCCAAAAGACTATCTACCTGCCGTGCCCCTCTGCTAGCCAGAACATCTCGCCTTGTACCCCTCGTTAAGTCCAGGTTTCACCCAAGTAAGCTGAGGGCTCCTCCCGAAGCCCAACGTGGTCACACTACTGGTGAAGCCGAGCCGAGACCAGGGTACTTGGCACCTGTTCTGGTATTGGGTGCCGGCCGTGACACAAGCAAGTTGTAGATCTTGATTTTTCCTGCAATTTTGTGCCAGGTGCTATTTATCAATGATAAGTAGGGATTTCTATTCAAGTTTTTCATCAAGATTTTTGATAACTATGCCACAATGTATAAGGAATACCACAGAGCTTTATAAGTAAGAGAGGTGTAAACATTTAACATTTGTGTATAACTATACCTCTCAATTACTACAAAACTGTTTGCACATGCTACAAGATTTTTAAAGAATAATAGATATGAGTAAACTAAAAATAGTAAATAAAATCATGGTATTACAGATAAAAAAAATACAGATTAACCAGCTAAAATCCCAGATCATCACAAAGACACAAGTTGGGTAAAGACACAAGTCCTCATACCAACCATATAACTGGATGAAGAACTTGCTTACCTCCTTTAATAGTCCTGATTATTTGGCAAAGTAATATTACTATCAAGTATTTGCTAACAGCTAATAAATAAAGCCCACTAGGGGGTGTATTTATACAGCTGTGTAAAAAGCAGCAGAAAATACATTTGCATGTGATGACATTCCCATAGCCCATTGCCCTGTAAAATGCAGTTTATTCAAGAATATTAAAATGGCTGCAAATCTGCAAGTAAAACATTACATAAAAAGCACATGTTGAGCAAATTGCACATAAATTGCTGTAGCTAGTAATATTTTATAATATATATAATTTTTCATTCAATTTTACAACAGTATTGGTTTAAATGAATGTTTGCTTGATTGCTTTGTTTTCATACATTTCAATGGACTTTGCCAAATCTATCAAACTGTAAACATTAGGTGTAAATGTGAGCATAAATCTGCACTTTTTATAAAGAGCAGCCAGAGCTTTTACAAGCAGTATGATGAGTAAATACCACAGCTTTATAACTTTTTGATTAGTTTTACGCTAAATTTTAAACTTATATTTTAACATGTTTATAATTATGCACCTTACATCTTTGTTACATACTTAAAATGCAACATGTTTTGGTACAAGGATTTGTAGATGAAGATTTACTTAAAGGAGAAGGAAAGCTACGGGGGCATTTTATTGCCAATAGATTAGCTGCAATAGTGCAAGCTAGAATGCTATATTTATTCTGTAGAATGTTTTACCATACCTGAGTAAAAAGCTCTAGAAACTCTGTTTGTTTAGGATAGGAGCTGCAGTATTAACATGGTGTGACATCATTTCCTGCCTGAGTCTCTCCCTGCTCTGGGCTCAGATTACAGTAGAGAAGGGAGGGAGGTGGGGAAGAGGAGCAAACTGAGCATGCTCTTGCCCAGGGCAATTAGGTTTAAGCTGAAGGCAGGAAGTCTGATACAGAAGCCCATGAGTACACAATAGAAGGAAAGAAATGCAGTATTTCTTTTGACAGGGGACTCAGAGTAACATTATTTTGGGGGTTTACTGGTATATTTAGATGGACCTTTCTGATAAAGCTTACTTAGTTTTAACCTTTCCTTCTCCTTTAAAAGCATTGAGAAATATATGATGGAACTAATTTACTTATTTTTTAGTAAAACTGAGAGATCAAATGTCCTTAAAAGCAATGACACAAGGTAGTGATGTACGGGCTGGTCCGACACCTGCAGAACCCACTGGTCTGGGAAGGAAGGGGAGTAACTGAGAGTTGCGTACTAGGGGTAGGCAGAAGACAATTTTAAAGGTAGCTGCCCAGCACCCCCCTATTATTGCGCCCTAGGCAGCTGCCTCTTCTGCCTACCCCTAGTTCCGGCCCTGCTCAGTACTTCCTTTGCGGGTTGTGGGTAGGTTCAGTTTGAGCTTTTATGCCTGCTCTCCCCGTCCGCTTCCTTACATTGCCGACTTCCTGCTTCCAGCTTCTATTTTTATAGGCGTGCGAAAATGAAAACTATTGAAAATGAAAATTATTATTAAAATGAAAAATATAAGCTTCATCATACTAAAAATATTTTTTTTTTAAATATAATCAATTAAAAATTCTGACCTGTTTCAGAAATAATAAAGTTATTCTCTACTCTCCTCCTATCAGCATCTGTTTCTCTTCATTCTGTCTTAGAAGAGGAGTTGGGAGTCTGATTTTTAATGACAGTTAAGTCTAATACAGCCTTTGGAGGGCTCATTTTGCCTGGAAGATGTGTTAAGCTCACTCTTTTAAAATCACTAGAAATCGTGTTCCCTACAAGCAAAATCAGTTATTCTGTTACATTTTGTTTGTGCTGGAGTCATTTATTTGAGTTAGCTGTGATACATCTGCTAGGAAAGAGAGCCCCCTGAAAAATATATTGGATCTGTCAATGAAAATCTGACACCCAACTCCTGCATAAAGACAGAATGAAGAGAAACAGATGCTGAGAGAGGGATAGCGAAGATAAAGTTGATTATTTCAGAAATTATACCGAATTTCTAATTGATTATATTTAAAATGTTCCTTATTTCAGTATGATGAAGCTAATAAACATTTTTATTTTCAGGATAGTTACTCTTTAAAAAAAAAACTTATGCTAGCAAAGTTTTTGAGAAACCATGAACAGAATGCATTCGTTTTTACATAAAAATACATTTAAAATTCTTTTAAGGTTTGAGAGCTATAAATCATATACAGGGTACAGAACAGAAACTGCCAGTCAACATTTGCTAGTGTTGGCTATAAACACCTTACCTACATATGACATGCTGTTGTAAGTGTTTATATTCCAGTGATATTTTGACTCTTCTGTATTTGTCACATATGCTGCAGTGGTCTTTAAGAAGAAGACGTAAACTCCCAAACTAATGGTGATTGTAAATCCAGCAGGCACGAGGTGTTCTTGAGCCTGTAGCTGCAGTGATATTGAAAGGCTAAGTGTGGAAAGTTATAAGATGAGAGGAGGAGCTGAATTCTCTTTCCTTACATGTGTTCACACAACCCTGCCTGGAGTTAGGATGTAACATTCCCCTCTCTGGACCACTAGCTCACACTTACAACAAAGAATGTGGGAGGAAAAAAATGATATCCCTTCTGGGCAAAAATAGCTCTGCAATCTGGAGGAATGCCAGAACCATATATGTTATAGCAAATAAACTTAAAGCTTTGCAGATCACTCACCTGAGGCAAAAAGTGACACAAAACTTTTTGTGAAAGAAACAGGGTAAATGGAATGCTATAAAATAGGAAACTGTACAAGTCTGTAAAAAAGATGATGTGAGAATGTACCTGGTGCAGTTACTATCACTTTACCTTAAATTCTTACACATATAAGCATGAAACTGCTTTGTTAGAACTGATTAATGAAAAAAAATTATTTAACAAGAATGCATCATTTAACATTACAATTGTGTATCTTGGTTCACATTTCTAATACATATTATGGAATTATCTGCAGACAGAGAATACTAATTTTGTGATAACAAAATAATGTTTACCAGTGAACGAGTTTAATTTTCTGATAAGTCTTCACATTATTTCAACAAAACTGAGAATGGAAAGATGTTCCACAAATGATAACTGATTTCATCCTGTGTATTAGAGGGTTTGTCTGTTTCCAGTAGTCTTTTCAGGAAAGCTAATTTCTTCATAATGTACTAGGCTGGCAGTAAAGCTGCCAATTAAGTCATTGAGCTCACCATATATATTATTGCCATGTCAGCAGTATTAAGAGTAGAGATAACCATCTTGTTTTTATTTGTATCTTGGCAGCAGATAATACTCGGTCCACTAGTCTGTTTGGGTAATCAAAAGTGTAGTTATTAGGCAGGGTAACTGTTTTTCAGTGAGACTGATCAATTGGAATACTGTGTCCCAAAATCTCTATACAGTCTCACCAAATTCCCTATGGATCCACAGTTCCTGCACTTGATAAATTACCCCTTCTGTGTTAAATGGTATATCCTGCACAAATCACTATAGATTTAAGGAGCTTGCCAGTATAGAATAGTAAATATTTAATCTTTCCTAGAACCTTTAACTTGAGATGGGAGTCAATGTCGGGAGACCCACCCTCAAAGTGTGACAGGACCTGAAAGAGACATGGTGGACTAGTTAAAGACATGTAAAGCCCACATTTTCCTACCATGTATATAAGTTGGGCATATCTTTCACACCCAAGCCAAATCATTTGTACTGTTTATATCCCCTCCATTTGCCAGCGCCATCACATTTTCCTCAAACAAAAAACAGCTTTCACCCGTCGGCCATTTTCCCTCTGACACATCATTAGTAACACCGACATCTGCAAACAGGCATATATGCTGTAAAGTTCATGCAATGCAGAATGCAGGTTTACACAGGCACAACATACTTTGATAAAAGGTTCTGCTTGGGTTGAGCACTGTAATGGTTAAGCTGAGCTCAAGAGAGGTGGTTAGGAGAAAAAATAGGATCAGACAGCTAGAGTTTCTATGGGAACCAGTAATGCTATTCCTTCATTGGCTGTTAAAATTAAGCTGAGAAGAACTGAGCATACTCATTAGCCAACAACCAAAGTAAATTTCTGAGGGAGGGGGCAGAGTGGGTTAGAGGAGGAGAAGGAATTCTTAGTGATTAATTGGATTATGCAGCCTCTCTGTTAACCTTTTAACAACCAGAGTGGCAGGTATCTAAATATTTCAAAGAGACTATTCACTGATTACATTTTTGTGGGGGTTGTTTACATGTCTTTTAAGGGATTAGTTATTGTGTAGTGTTAAACAGCCTGTTTGAAATGTTTAAACATCTGCCACTTCAGTTGTTCAAATGTAGTCATAAGGCTGCAGCTACCACTTTTTGCAAATTTGCAAAAAGAACCGATTTGCGAATAAATATTAGCAGATAATCATGTATGTACAATAGAGGGTGAATCCAGCCGGCCCAGGAGATGAGGATTATTTTTCTTTATCTTTAATTGGGGGCATTTACATTTTCTCTCACTTTTGCAAGTTGATAGTAACTGGTCATGTAGATTTCCTAATCTTGGAGGCAGAGTATGATGATTGAAACAGTTGTAGTATATTAGATAGCTTCCCTTTTGTGTTTTTCAGTGAGTATTGTATTGTCTCAATTTGCATGCAAAGAATATTTTTGTTTTGTTTTTTTTATCATTTTTATATAAGAGGTTTGTTAGTTTCTGAATAAAAACTTTTATCAGTTACAGTATAGCTTTAGTTTCTAAATTTATCAATTTCTGTAGTATCTCCAGCCTAATTTATACCTCTTGATTGAATACTTTGTGTGTGACCCAGAAGATATTCACTGCCATGTCTTGGTCTAGGTTATTAACAAATAACTCCTTCTGCATTCTTGGGTCTGTTCAGTCTAGGATAGGGTACACAACAGAAAATCTACCATATTAATTATTGGTGATTCTTTCTATGTAAATAATTCTGATACATCTGCTATTATCTTTGATTACCTTATGGGGATGTAAGCCCAATTTAGGGTTGAAAAATATACTGTAGCATCTTCTCTATGTTTAGTGGTAAAGGCAGTACAGAAGGCCTAAGCATAGTGAAAACTTTCCAAGAGGGTTCCCTGGATACCAATCATATATATTCCATGTTTCTACTAACGTTCAAAGGCTGATGATCATGTCCCAATTCTTTGACTCCAGAGGAAATGTCCTCACCAGTTTAACACCCTAAGCTGCCTGTAAGGTTGAATAAGGGTATTGCTGTTTAGTCAGCCCAGCTCCCTGCAAGGGAAGGCCCACATTTCTACTAATGATGGGTCAAGGTGAATAACTTTATAGTACCAAGGACAGTTATGAAATGTCAAAAGTCTTAACAAAAACAAAGGGTCCATTAGATATGCTGATTGGTGAATGCAATTAATTTGTCATTTCCCAGACTTTGTGGGGGACTTTGTAAGCACAGACTTCTGTGGGCTGTTGTGTTGTGTTCTCTGGTAAGCTTAGGTGTTGCAATAACTAAGAACTTGCTGAGGATCCATTATAAAAACTGGGTGATTTGTAACTTAATGGAGAACTAAACCCCCGTGAAGCTTGGGGCCCCATTTGCCTCCCATCCTGTTTCCTCCCCACATGGTGTTATCTTAGAATGGGTGTAACCTCTGGCAAAGCTGACCTGTACATGTATATGAAAAATAGAGCAGCAGTTCATAATAATGTGCAGAACATAATGTTTGTTTCATTAGGGCACCTGAAATAGCCATGGGGGCATAAAAACCACTTTACACAAAGTAGTAGACTGCCAAACCAGTTTAGCATGCCACAGTCTTACCTCTGTTTAACACATACTGTAAGTATAGAACCATGATTAATTGCAACAGCTACAAAGTGTTACAAAGAAACATATCATCCAAAGTCTAACTGCAATGTGAAATGTTACCATCTGCACTGAATATTGTATAAGAGACATTTAAACAAATGTGTTAAATCCTGGATTTGGACACGTTTATTATGTTATAATTCATATGGTTCATGTTACCGACTAATATATTTTGATCTGTAATGGTCAATAATTACTGGCTTCCACATTTAATAACATAACATAAGGACATGTTTCACAATCATAATAATAATCATGACATCAGTAGTGTATGAAACCTCCCTTTACTTTCTTCTTCTGTGGTCCAATAGGGAATTGATATATGAGCCATAGAATTAAGTTTCAAAAGCTGCATCAGGAGTCCTCACTAATTGCCTCAGTGGGTGGGTGTGACAACAGCCAGGCAGCAGCTTTCACAACCTGGAACAACCACAAGTACTTTATTTGTATCAGTCATATTTACATTTATAAGTAGTCACAATTTCAGCATCTAATTTATAATTTCACAAATACTGTTTATTATCTTTCTTTTTTGCTCATAATTTTTCTTACTATTTTTTCTTACTATTTTTTCATGTATTTAATAGTGAATACCCCCTAAAAAATATATATAATAATAATAGTTATTATGCTCCCTCGCAAGCATCTTTTTTACATAGAAAACCTCAACCTTGACTGTCTACCCTTATAATTTAAATTTTCCATCCCTTTAACCAGTTTAGTTGCATGCCTCTGCACTCTCTCCAGCTCATTTATATCCTTCTTAAGGACTGGAGCCCAAAACTGAACTGCATACTCAAGGTGAGGCCTTACCAGGTACCTATAAAGAGGAAAAATTATGTTTTCATCCCTTGAGATAATACCTTTTTTATGCAAGACAGTACTTAATTTGCTTTAGTGGCCACAGACTAATTGTATTCTGTGCTTTTGTTAAGCTTTAGCTCAACTATAAAATGTGTATCACCTTGTAACTGTAAATCATTGTATTTCCTAACCATTTTACCTGTATATCTTTGTTTGAAATATAGTCGATCAATCAGAATGCTAGCATGAAATCAATTATGCACAAAATAGAGCAAACACACTTGTCACAAAGTAAATCAAATAAAGCAATGAAAAAAACATGAATCTATAAAAAATCTTATATACCAGATATGGTTTACCATATAAGATAAGTACAAATAAAAGAAATCTAGTCATAGTAGGGAATGTTGCTTACTTGGAAGTAGGGATGAGATAATTTCTTTACCATGTTTTGCCACGTGGAAATGACGCCACTAGACTTCAATGTGAGAAAAATAAAATTGCTGCGCGTAAAAAAATTGCATCGCTCTTAGACTTTGATGCATTTTGGCGAATTTGTGACGAAACTGGTTAAATTCGCCCATCCCTACTTGGAAGCAAATAATTCCTGCATTCAATCAGAGCATGTCTACAACCTGTCTGAATTACTCCTTAAACTGACAAAAGATATTTTCAAGGATTGGATTGTCATTGATTTTAGACTAGAATATGCTGAATTATTCAGGTTCACAATGTCTTTTCTTTGAAATGTTACTTTAAGGGGCAGATTCACTAAGGGTCGAATTTCGAAGTAAAAAATACTTCGAAATTCGACCCTCGAATTGAAATCCTTCGACTTCGAATATCGAAGTCGAAGGATTTAGCGCTAAACGTTCGTTCGATCGATCGAAGGATTTTTCGTTCGATCGAAGGATTTTAATCCAACGATCGAAGGAAAATCCTTCGATCAAAAAAAGTTTAGCAAGCCTATGGGGACCTTCCCCATAGGCTAACATTGACTTCGGTAGGTTTTATCTGCCGAAGTAGGGGGTCGAAGTTTTTTTTAAAGGGAAAGTACTTCGACTATCGAATGGTCGAATAGTCGAACGATTTTTCGTTCGAATCGAAGTCGAAGGTCGTAGTCGAAGGTCGAAGTAGCCCATTCGATGGTCGAAGTACCCAAAAAATACTTCGAAATTCGAAGTATTTTTCATTCGAATCCTTCACTCGAGCTTAGTGAATCGGCCCCTAAATGTAATCTCTGTCATTATGAGGCCTTATTAACAATCAATCGTAGAGCATGAGACAGGTATGGAATAATGCCAAGCAATGCTGCTGGACTATATTTATTTTGCACACTACGTTTCCCACCCCTAGCGCCTTCATTCTCTTCTCATGCTCTATTGATTCATTTGCCTTATTAAAGCCTATGATCAGTGCCTTCTAAGACTGAGAGCCTCCATGCAGACAATAAAAAAGGAATTTGAAGAACTTCCATTGGGTGGGCCTTTTTTGAAGGATAAGTTTATACTTTCATTTATGGTTTACTTCTATAATAACCCTCTTATTGCAGGATGCACCAGATCCAGAATTAGTTTCACTATACAAGTAAATTCCAGCATCCCAACATGGGATAGCAAGCAGTACAGAATGCCCAAATAAATACACACTCAGTTTATTGGAGGAAAATGCTGCAGCCTGATTTATTAACCAATCGGTATCCATTAAACTTTTAATCCGTATCCATTAAACAGATAAACCACCACATAAAATTTTTTATATGTTTTGCCCAGCCAGTCTGTTTCCCTTGTTTTCAGGCTGCCTTAAGACAATTTAAAAAAACTTTCAAAAAATTTTAACAAATTATATATATATATATATATATACAGTATATCAACACTTGTATTACAAAAACTTCCTCCACACCACAGACAAAATGGTTATTTGTCTTTGGCCCTCCCCATCTTAAGCATTGACATTTCAATTTAATTTTTCCAATCCAACTTTGAAAATATATAGGCCAATCCCTGATAGATAACCCGTCAGGTGCATACAGGTCTTTTCCTCCAGATTCTAATTCCAAAGTGTCTATATATCGAAATATCCAGGTTTCCTTCTTGCCCTCACTAAAGGCTTGATTTCTTGTTGACAGATCAATCTGGATATAATTTAGGAGAATTAAAGTGTATTTGGCCAGATCTGATTTGAACTCCTTAATCAGTTCAAGCGATACATTACCCAGTTCATTGCCTTCTGAATGAATGACCACTATACCTGGGGTTCCATACTTTGAATTCATATGAGCGATTATTGTCCATAGGTTAGACCATTTTGCCTCTCTTCAACCAAGCTAATAAATTAGAAGTTTTTTAACATCAAAACTAAGGTTGCAGGTATTTCCTGAGCTCTTCTTGATGCCCAATGAATAAAATAATATCTTATAATAAATACCTTCTTTTCAGTACTTGTAAAATGGATGGTAAAGTGAGACTATTACAATAAGTCTGCCTTACCTGGGCAAAAGTATATTTTATACCTATTAGAATTCCATTTGCCTGTGTCCTTGATGACACTCTCTTGAAAATCAAATAATGCCAACTTGGTAGCAGCCCCGTTTCTGAAAGAAGCCATGAGACCTAAGCTGTTGATACTCATTTTTAGAACTTGGTCAAATTGAAATCTGGATAGATATTCTCCATTGTTGTGTATGAAAAGTGGGCCTGAGTTCTGGCATCTTATTGCCATGAAGTCTTGAAATGCTGCTATTGGGCAGAGCCCCATGTGTGCAAAAGAACGGAGCCATATTACATTACATATTATATGCCTGTCTTTGACCTACAAATGACTATTCTCAACCTACCATCCCACAACGGTAATATCCTTAACCCCTAATCATCTTTTCAGGGATATGGCTTTCCCTAGCCTTAAAGCACCAAAAAAAATACAAAATAAACAATATTTTTAACATTTTAACCTCATATTCTGAGTTACATATATAGTTCAATTCAGTTAACAACTTAACTATAAAGACATGGTAATAGGTTTTCTTTTAAAAGTTGTTCCCTTAATAAACTGTCTTATAACATTAACCTTAGTGATATCCTCTCTATTCAGTACTTTTGAATAGAAAGATATGCCTGTTTTCTGTTTAACTGCTAAAGTATTTTCATGTCCCAGAAAATGTGATTATTTTATCTCAATGTTAAACTGTAAGACTTGCAATACAATTTGCATTAATACTTTAATAACCTGCAGGGACTTGGCAAATAAGTTATTACTAATGTGAACAACTAGTTGTCACATTTGAAAAGAATTCTTCTACCGGACAGACTATCACTCCATATTTCAATGGTTTCCAAGATAGGAAATATATCTAAAAGTCAAACTCATGCTGTGCCACTCTTCTGGCCATTTGCTTACACACCATTGCCCCCAATGGTATACTCCAAATCCTGTAGATGCAGCTGCATCAGTGTACAATTCTATGGCCTCATTCTCAACAAAATCAGACTGAAAACAGGTCCTTCCATTGAAACTTTCTAGAAACTCCTCCTATATTACAAGATCCTCCTTTACACCCCCTGTAATTCTAATGTGCCCATTGGGATTAGAAATAACTAGTTTTAGGGCAATCAATTGCTTATTAAATACTCGATCCATCTGTATAATCCTATTAGGAAAATTGAGATGCCATATCAGTGATTGTAACTGTTGTAATGTTAGTTTCTTAGCAGACCTAGCTGTTTAAACGAATTGCTTTAGTTTGATCAACTTATCCATTGGAAGCCTGAACTTAATTTTAATGGTATAAGTTGTTATACCTTTAAATTGAATTACTTGGCAGGGAGAAATTGTGTCTTCCTTGGACATGGGAATTCCAAACTGTGTTGCCATGAGTTTAAACATTTCTAACAAAAAAATGAGAGGTCTTAGTTTAATTTGGTCCCATAACCGAAAAAATCATCAAGGTAATGGATAATTGATTTTGAGATTGTCAAAAATGTGACTACTCACTGTAGAAATGTTGTGAAAACTTCAAACTAGTGGCAGGATAAAGAAAAACACATGTGGAGGAATTTATCATAGTAGAAACTTCCCATAAACTGGAAACCTAAAAGATGATAACTCTTTGGATGAACTGGTAATATTCTGAAGGCGGACTTTGCAAGCCTTGCTCCTTGACAACATTCCCTAAGTAGTTCAAGCATTTTATCAAAAAATGCATATGATACTGTACATAAATCAGGATCAATTCCATCATTGATGGATAATTCTTTAGGGAATGAGATATGATGTGTCAATCTGAAAGAGCCTGACTCCTTTTTAGGAACTAAACCTAGAGGTGAAACTCAAAAATCTGATAATGGCGACTCTGAGAATGAACCTTCAATCCTGCCTAACCTTCTTTCCTTATCAATATTTTGTTGAGCGATCTCTGGGTGTTCATACAATATTGGGATATTAGAATTGGAACAAGAAATTTTAAACCCATCGCTAAATCCTTCATAAAGCAAATGTGCTTGCTTCTTGTTTGGGTATAACTTTAGGTAAGGACCAATTTTCTGCCCATTATGATGTGTACACAAACATCAGTTTCTTCTGCACGTTTGTCCATATGCGGCATTGTTATGGAGTGCACATGATGATGTTACATTACCCAATATCACCTTCCATCTTCTAAGATACTCTTGAACCATAGGACCTGGCTAACTGTTGTTTCCAATTCACTATAAATGAGTCAGTTTGCTCTCACTCTGTTCCACTCACACAAAGTCCTGGTGGCTTCTGAATAGCTGAGGGCTCCTCTGAAAGCCAAAGGTGGCTGCTATAGGAAGAAGGATGAGCCGAGACTGGGAGCTTGACAGAATTATAGGGTGCCATTCATGACAACAAGTAGACTACACCTAAAACAAAATCTCTGCCCAATCCTCTCTATATAAAACCAAATGTATTCGTTTAAATGTTTTGAAAATTGTCCAGCAACTGTGCTTCCAATACTATAATTCTTGCCACCACTTTTCCTCAACTGCATTAAAAAAAAAAAAAAAACTCACAGGATTTTTATTTTTTGAAAAACGTGATCACTGAAAAAATGCTATTGCATAATTCTGTTGTGAATCATGGTAATACTCAGTGCTGAAAATTAATGTCAGCTTCTTAAACTGATAAACAGAACAACAGCTTAGCACTGTAACTGTAATAATGTAGAGTCTGACAAGCACCAGAATATTACAATCATTGTAAATGGTGCATATACTATCATGTATCACATAAACATTTAATAAATAACATTGCCAGACAAAGAACAGAGCTGCCAAGGAAAGCTTGTATGAACCTATGTCTATTTAATATTGTATATACATTTGTGCTTCTGCCAACACTTAACCACTTGAGGCTTCAAAATGGAAGACATTTCTTGAATAAGCAAAGAGCCCAAGGCTTATTACCTGAACACAGCATAGACATACATCACTTTCTCTTTATTTCCTTTGTCCCCTTAAGCAATGATATTGTCTGGACTTGACGGTATTATCCCCATGTCTCTGCTTGTCATATTTAACAATGAGCACAAGATTGTATTTTAAAAGACATACCAGACAAAGAAATCCAGGACTCATGGACCATGTTTTTACTTTTATCTGGATACCCAATATGCAGAAAGCTCAGAATTATAAGAAGGCTATCTCTCAGAGTCCATTTTAAGCAAATAATACTAGTTTTAAAAATGATCTTCCATTTCCTATTAATAAAAACAGTTCCTTGGTCTTGACTGTAACTAAATCTTGCAATAGACAGGCTGATAAAGCTGTCGACTTGATACCTCTAGACTGAGGTGGCAGCTTATTGGACTGTGTATGTGGCCCATCAAAAGGCATGCTAATTGGCGAGATATCAATCGGGCCATCATTGGAGTGAAAATCCTGTTGGACAAGGACTGAATGGAAACTTTGATGTGCCGCTCGTCTGATGGGTCGATGTATAAGTCATGCTGGGCCTGGATCCTCTTGTTTTAGTGAAAGTTTTATTGATTATCATAGCATTACCATAACATTTGAGTGGGTCATCCGCAGCACGCGGTACCCTGTCATCAATATTGGCATATTAACATAAGGTTACTAACGGTAATGGAAAATAAAAATATGAAAAAGAAAACAAGAGTGAAAACAAAATATTACCTAGTATTAACGGAATAGTGTTAATATGGCTATGGGGTATTATTTAAATTCTGTCTAGGATATATTTTTATAACCAGCAAACTCAATTAGGCTCCATGCAGGAACTGCTATGGACGCTTAAAGAGTTTAGTAGCTTTTCAGGCCTTCGGGTAAACTACACCAAATCTATAGTCTATACCATTTTTCTGCTCCCGTAAGGCAGCACTATAACCATACATTCACTACAGGTGTCCAAATAGAAGAGGGGTATGGTGGTCAGTACAATTTGCCAAACAATTTGTGTCCGATTCCTTAAAGGGATACTGTCATGGGAAAAAAAAAATTTCCAAAATGAATCAGTTAATAGTGCTGCTCCAGCAGAATTCTGCACTGAAATCCATTTCTCAAAAGAGCAAACAGATTTTTTTATATTCAATTTTGAAATCTGACATGGGGCTAGACATTTTGTCAAATTCCCAGCTGCCCCAAGTCATGTGACTTGTGCTCTGATAAACTTCAATCACTCTTTACTGCTGTGCTGCAAGTTAGAGTGATATCACCCCCTCCCTTTCCCCCCCCAGCAGCCAAACAACAGAACAATGGGAAGGTAACCAGATAGCAGCTCCCTAACACAAGATAACAGCTGCCTGGTAGATCTAAGTACAGCACTCAATAGTAAAAACCCATGTCCCACTGAGACACATTCAGTTACATTGAAAAGGAAAAACAGCAGCCTGCCAGAAAGTATTTCTCTCCTGAAGTGCAGGCACAAGTCACATGACCAGGGGCAGCTGGGAAATTGACAAAATGTCTAGCCCCATGTCAGATTTCAAAATTGAATATAAAAAAATCTGTTTGCTCTTTTGAGAAATGGATTTCAGTGCAGAATTCTGCTGGAGCAGCACTATTAACTGATTAGTTTTGGAAAAAAATTTTTTTCCCATGACAGTATCCCTTTAATGGTTGCTCTGTGCTGCAACTACTACAAATAATCCAGGTATAAGAGAAGGAAAAGGAACTCCAGCAGTATTTACTGCAAATTAATTTTTATTCCAGGTAGTGGTGAACACTCACAGGTGGTGCATTACATAATTGCACCTAGGGATACCGATCCACGTGGATTGGAGAATATAAGTACAACTCAACATCATTTCCATTGTGACTAGCCTCATGTCCAGTATATCAGTCTGACAATCCCTCCCCTTGTCGGTTCCTGGCAACATCCTAAAAATTATTTTTTTTTTTAACCCAGGTTCCTATAAGCTTTCCACAACTCCCTCGTAACCCTACACCACTTCTTCAAACACCTAGGGGCAGATTTATCAAAATTTGAGATTAGAGCTCACCACCAAAAAATTCACTCATGTTCTATTTGTTCCTAAGGGATTTTTAGAATTGTAGCTATCAAATGGAGCTCTAACTCGCCCACTGATAAATACGTTTCTAAAAATCTGATAGGAATGAATAGAAAGTGAGTGAATTTTTCTGTGGTGAGCTCTAATCTTCCATTTTGATAGATCTACCCCTAGATTCTGTAGTAAGAGGCTTTATCTAGCTTGAGAAGTGGCCCAGACTATTCATCACGACCTTACACGCCTCCTCCACCAAAGGGGGGTTAGCCTTGCCCAATTTCTCACTGTAATTCCTTGCTAGCCAATTGGCTTATGCTCACTGGTGGCTATCACCCACACTGGAAAACAGAGCACATGTGTTGGAAGTAGCGGTCGTTGGCTCTCTTGAAGCCTTGGCTAAACTCCCATACAGGGCAATATCCCAGCACTATAGAACTACAATCCCAATGAAAACAGTAGTGGAAACTTCCCCTAATCGCTAAAAATGTCACAAAGTAACTGCACAGAATTGCCAAAATGGACCCCCTTGTAGGGAAAGAGATCTCTACCACACTTAAGCTTAGTGCCTGATCAGTACTTTGACAGTGGCAGGAGTGCAAACCTTAGCGCTGTGAAATATGTTGGCGCTATATAAATACATGTTAATAATAATAATAATATCAGACATAACAATAAATAGAGATTGTAAACAATTTAATGTTTTAAGGCAATAATTTGAGTTACCTCCCTGAATGCTTTTAAGATATATCCTACTCTATCATGCATTCCAATCCCAATTTAGAGGCCAATCCAGCTCTCTGAAACCAACTTAGAGGTATATCTGCGCAGGACAGACTTGACTTAAGTGTTGACCTACATGTGCACTATCCCCCTGAACCTTCAACCTAATATTATGACCAAAACTAAATGGGAAGTGGAGTGAAAATATAACTAACCTAGACAATTAAATGTGGGAAGAGGTATTGGACAGGGTACCTCAACTGACTATGTCAGCTAAAAGCAAGTACATTCAGATTAAATTAATCCAGATGGTGTACCTAACTACACAGTTACAAGATGATATTTATCAAGATGTCTTGTACCAGTGCCCTACTTGTATGAATGATGTGGGTCCTTTTTCCATGTTTTCCGGGAGTGCCAAGCTATACACGGATTGGCGTGCATAGAGAATACCTTACTTTTCCTAACATTCTTTCCCCAAATCTCTGTTTTTTGGGCATACGTGGAGACCTAAGCATGCATACTTCTATGCTAAGAAAGCCATCCTGGTGAAGTGGAAGGCAACATCTCGTCCTACTCTGTTCTTCTGGAAAAAAATGGACAATGACTTGTTACCCAAGCAAAATGGTATTCTTGGCCAACTGTTGCCCAGATAAATTTGAATCCTGGTTGACACAGCAAGACTTTGATTAGGCTAATTACTTGACCACTCCCTAACAGCTTAACTTACCCCCACGCTCCTCCAACTTTCCCTTTTCAGATTCCATTATCACTAGTTTCTCTCTGTTCTTTTATTATTATAAATTATTATAAATATTAATTGTTTTAAAAATCGAAATAAAAACTTTTTGAAAAAAATGGCATGCTGACTCCAAACTAGGGATGCACCGAATCCAGGATTCGGTTCGGGATTCGTCTTTTTTAGCAGGATTCAGATTCAGTCGAATCCTTGTGCCTGGCCGAACCGAATCCTAATTTGCATAGGTAAATTGGGGGCAGGTAGGGGTATCATGTGACTTCTCTTACAAAAGAAGATTTATTTCCACTTTTTCCTTTCCTGCCTCTAATTTGCAAATGCAAATTAGGATTCGGATTCTGTTCTTTCACTAAGGTTTCGGGGATTCGGTCAAATGCCAAATAGTGTATTCAGTGCATCCCTACTCCAAACAGACTATGTCACATGCATTCTTACAAGTGTGTAAATTACAACTTGCCATTTCATGCATAGCATTTCTAATTGGTAGTATACTAGTAAACTAATTGCGGATTGATTGCTACAAGAAACTGTGCATTTAATACATATGTTAGTAAATGAGCCCTGGTTCTGCTATTGCTATTCTTTTCTCTTTCTGATTGTCTTTTCTGTTTTGCATTGAAATTGCATTACACTTCCCTTGCCCTGCTGTCATGGGGCTTATTTAGAAACAATGGTAAAATCTGGACATTGGCAATTACTAACAGCAACCAATCAGTGATGAACTTTTTTTTAGCCAGCTGCAGGGTAAACACTGAAAGCAAAAATTGGATTGGCTGCCATGAGTTACTGTCCAGGTGCAAATTTGCCCAGTGATTATAAACAAGCTCCTACCCATTTTTAAACTTAGCAGACTGTATACTTGGTGCTATCTTAGCCCATATACACATTGGTTACATACAGTATACAACAAGCATCACATAAAATCTTGTTGATATACGTGTTACTTTAACAAGATAAAAAAAAATTAAAGGTGCACAATTGTTTGCATATGGTATTAATGTTAACGCTACCTGTCTGCTGAGGTCTATGTAATACATGTCTGTACAGGCCAGAAAGAAGTAACAGATTGGTAATGTTTGATTTTGCCCTGGAATGCATCAATTACAGCTGCAGGGCTTGCTTAAATGTAAAAATGTGAATAATTCTGGCACAGATTTAGATTATGACATTATCTAATGGAAACAGATTTATCGTTAGTACAATGAACCTAAAACACTTGATAATATATATTACTGCTATTTTCAGTGACTGTAGACTTATTAAATACAGTAACAAATAGAAATTACCCACTCTCCAATTATTTGCTTAGTTTAACATACCACAACTTACTGCCAGGACCAGAAAGAAGACTTAAAACAGATGCATACAGATACAGGAACAGAATTGCTACATATTTATTTCTATACCCAAAGTATGTGTTTTCTATTTTACATGGTTTCTGAGATATTCGCAGTTTTAGACTTAACGTGCCAGCCAGCTTATTTTCTATATACTTCTTGTGTTCAGTTAACCTTTGGTTGGCTGACTCTCAGTTGAGCCAAAAGCATTGTATTAGCAATATTACAATTAAATTCATCTCAGAAACACCTGAAAATAGAAATTGAATTTACATTGCAAACTTACATCAGTCCTTCAAAGGAACAGTAACAAAAAAACTGAAAGTGGTTTAAAATACTACAATGTACTATTGCCCTCACTGGAAAAAAATGGTGTTTTTGATTCAAAAACGCTAATATAGTTTATAAACTATAGTAGCATAGCATTTCTGAATCAAAAACATCAATTTTTTTACTTAAGATGCTGTGTAGCCATGGGGGAGCAGCCATTTAATCTAAAAAAAGGAGAAAAGGCACAGGTTAAATTGTAGATAAGCTCTGTTGAATATAATGGGTTTAGATTCTTTTGTAAGAACTATACCCATTGTATTTGCATATAATTATACATATATATATATATATATATATATATATATATATATATATATATATATATATATACATATATATATATATATACATATATATATATATACATACACACACACACACATATATATATATATATATATATATACATATATACACACACATATACATATATATATATACATACATATATATACATATACACATATACATACATATATATATACATACATATATATACATATATATATACATATATATACATATATATACATATATATATATATACATATATATACATATATATATATACATATATATATATATATATACATATATATACATATATATATATATACATATATATATATATATATACATATATATATACATATATATATATACATATATATATCATATATATATATATATATATATATATATATATAACTTACGACCCCAGAGGGTTCTATTCATTCCTATGGAATTTTTGGAAGCCTATTTATAAAATGGTGAATTCTAACTTTCACTTATTGATAAATCTGCCCCATAAAGCTAACTAGAATGCTACTCCACACAGATGTTAAGAGGAGTTTGGACACAAATGTCAGAAGGTTAATAATGTGACATTTACCTGCATGACCTGGAGACTATATTGTGCTACAATTAACAAGTTAGGTGAAGGGTCAATCAGCCTGACAAATGTACATGTTCAATCAGATCCTAAAGGCAACTATTTTCACCAAAAATGTTGAAAATAATCTTCAAAATGTATTGTTCTATGATGAGGCCCACCAGGATATTTTTTGGCACCATATGAGTGCAGTTAAACCCTGCTAAAATAGAACACAAAGTTCTGCAGATCTTTTTCACATATGTTTCACATTCGGCCAAGATTCAGCCTTTTTTAGTAGTATTTGAATTCTGCCAAATCCAACTGCCTAGCCAATGAATTCGAATCCAAAATATCACATGACTTTTCATCATACAAACTAGGAAGTACAAATAAGGGTTCTGATCCGGTTCAGGGATTCTGATAAATCTTTTACAAAGGATTCATGATTCGGCAGAGACCTAAAATAGTGGATTCAGTGCATCCCTAGAACTAAGAGAACTAATGAGAATAATGTATAATGTCTGTAATGCCTTGCAGAAATTATTAGTGCAGTATAAATGAAGGATTAAAATAATAGTAATTACAATAACAAATTTTAAAAATGTTATTTTTGTGGTTTGCCAACAATGACTCTGGAGAACAATGCTGCATCTGTACAGAAGAACAGAGAGAATATGGAGATTCCTGACATATTTTAATGGGCTAGAGGGATGAAAAGGGTAGGTCACATATGGATTGGCTGTAATCTTTTAAACTACATGGCATTTTTATGACTGTTACAGCTGCAGTTGCAGTGCTTTGATGCTTTTTTTTTCAGCCCAAATAAGAAAAAAGGAGGCTGACTTCCACTCGCTCTGCTGTGTGTGTGCACATGCAGCCTGATCAGATTCAAATACACTGAGCTAAGCAATTAAGGTGGCCATAGACGTAACAATTACAATATTTTCTGCGACCATTTAGAGCTGACTCATTGTATATATAGGTAGAAACAATAGAATTCGACTTGTATCTGATGATTCAGAAGTAAACCGTGGCAGATGTTCGGGTACCTTCAAAGGCGTCTGGTCAAAATTTTTCAACCTGCCTGATCGATGATTCAACTGATATCCAAGTCTTTTGCCGATATTGGTTGGCTTGTCTCCTGCTATACACGCACCGAATATTGTACGAAACTTCATTTCGTATGATAATATCTGTGCATCTATGGCCACCTTAACCCACCATATTGTATTTAAAATGAGCAGCTCATGATGTTTATCTTTTATCTTCAGACTTTATGTTCTGCATATGATTGTTTTATTTAATTATCTCCTCATCTATCTCTATGTACTGTCTTAAGTAATAAATGAGATAATATTACCAGGCAAAAAAAATTCACTTATATATGAGATACATAGGGGATGTCCTGGCTGACATCCAGGAGGTACCCAAAACATTACTTGTCACATATGATGTGACATCTCTCTCTAGCTCCTTCGGACACATTTGAGTAATTTTAGCTGTAGGGCTATGTCTTGATGTTTATATTTGATATATAGAAGCTTATAAAGAGTTTATCATCAGTATCCACGACTTTCACTTTATTTTTACCTGCAAATACAAGGGACAATGATACTGGCAACTTCTGATCCCACCTACAATAATATATGATTGGAGTGGTAAAAGTACTGGGTCTTTTCTGATAATGAATTCAAGTTGTGCAATTAAAGCCAGGTGCCTTGAGGTTATAATATCAAAGATTGTAACCTCCTCAATAAGTCAGGTTTTCACCCAGAAATTGCCAGATATAAAACAACACAGTTTTGTTTAAATCATTACAATTATAGATAACAGTAAATACTCACAAATGTAACAATTAGAGTAGAACAGAGTCTCACATAATATTAAGTCCACTTTAAACTCAAAAGCTAAAAAAATCTCTCCTGGAATCCAGATGTGCACTCCCCTTTAAAATCAATAGTTCCAAAAATCTCTATGCCTTTCGCGGAACACAATCCTGCTTCCTCAGGGGATTTCTGTTTGTCTGAAAGTGATGTCCGTCACATCTTGTTGAACTTTCTAAACATCAATGGGGATGAGCACATTTTTTTGCTTGATACAGATTCGGGGGTTTCAAGTGTGGTGACAATTTTCATGAACCTGTGCTAGAATTTGTTGTTGCTTTATGTTTTGCAATTAAAAAATATGTTTTCTCGAGCCTGATAATTACAGTTTCCCTTTGATTCCAGTAGCAATTGCCGCATGAAAAAATGCCCATTGACTAATGGATTTTGGCATAAGAAAAAAGTGCCAGTGACTTCAATGCAGTAGGCAAAAAAAATACATCCACATTCCACTGACTCCATGCATTCGGTTTGAGAAAAAATGCAGACTGATTTCAATGCATTTGGCAAGAGAAAAAACTTCCATTGACTTCAATACACAGGAAAAAATGGCTATTGGCTCCAATGCATTTGGCATGAGAAAAACACAAGAAAAAATGCCCAATGACTAATGCATTTGGTATAAGTAGAAATGCCCATCACCCATTTGGTTCTTTTTGGCAATTTCCTTCTGTGTTTATACTTTATATCATCATACATAAAGTTACTAATTAACATTATGGGAAAACCCCTCCTCAATAACTATCTATATACATATTCTATAACAAATATAACATATTTCTTCCTTCCTCCAAAGTATGTGATAATTGTGCTTTAAACTTTATTTGTATGTAAACGCTAAATACCATGGAAAATGTCATGTTTCTCAGTTATCAATTTTTTTTTCTGAAAGTCAGTATTGACTTCTAAAAATATTAAAAGCACATAAGAAAATGTATTTTGATCAATCCATTCTGATTTTTTTACACAAAGAATTCACAGTGGACAAAAAAACCACGAAATTTTTCCTAAAATGTAAAATTTCCATTTCTACAGGCTTTTTCGGCTGTGTTTCAGTAAGTTTCAAGTAATATAAATCTGTATATTATTTATCTGCATGCATATGCACTTTGTTTATATAAGTAACTAAAAAAATACTTTTTTTTACTTAATGAATCTTGTAAAAAAGCATAAAAAAGCAAGAATGACCTAATGTATGTGAATATGGCAGCATTATGGCAGCAACGTAAATTTCAATTCAAGTAAAAACAACCTTTTGTTGAAGTATATGATATGTGAAATAATTTTTTACTTATCTTCAGCTGAAAGTAGTGTACTTGAACTGTCATTCATCATTCAAGCATTTTAGAAAGCTTATCTTGCCGACACATACCAGCTCACTGGTGCAGCTGCACAATATTTGAATAACTATCCTTTAAACCCCTTTAATGTGTTTTCCATATCCATACAACATCTTGCTAATAAATTAAACCAATAGTTGGCATCCATTGAATTGTTCTATGCAGATACAGATTGCGGTCTATAGTTAGACTTTGGCAGAGCATAAACCAAAAAGCACATATGGGGTAGGGGTATTTGAAGAAATCAAGATTTGTCATCAAGCACCAGAGACATGCTTTTAAATGTTTTAATGTATGTCAGGACTAGAATTGTTATGCAGATAGTATAGAATCTGTCCTTAAAGTGGACCTGCCGACCAGACATAAAAATCTGTATAATAAAAGTCCTTTTCAAATTAAACATGAAATCCAAATTCATTTTTTTATTAAAGCATATCATAGCTGTTGTAAACTCATTTAAAAATCTTAGCTGTCAATCAAATATTGCCTGCCCCTCCTCTGTCTGGCTACACTATTTAATTGTGTAGCCAGTTCATTGGGATGGACATCAGGTCTCCCATTCTGATGCACAAACAAGATTCTGAGATGATGCAAGGCTTGTCTTAATAACAGTGTCCACAAAATGGCTCCTGCCTGCTTGCTATAATTATATGTTCCCAGACTGAAGGAAATAATATTCAAATAAGTTATATAGTGTAATTTAAGTTTATTTTGCTTGACAAACGTGATTAAATAGGATTTTTAATATTTTTTTCAGATGACAGGTCCCCTTTAAATAATCAGAATTCTAGAGCTGTCCCATCCATTGTGATATAAAGAGCATAGCACTAAGCAATAATATGCAATAGTTCATCAAATTTTCATTTTATCAGAACTTTTGCTTTTTACTAGTGTTAAAACCTACCTCTTCTGGATTTTTCAGTTCTTTAAATGGCAAATTTTGAGGTTTTCGTTTCCCATGCTCCCACCCATCCCAGAATTTAGTAAATAAATACTGCTCCATTGCTCTTGGCACCTTAGATGGTTCAATACTGTTAAAGTTTTCCTGTGGGAGGGCATCAATGTACCTAAAGAATGATGAAATGCAAGATAAACTAGATGAATTTCTGACTCCACAACAAGAGAAAAGCGCTAGCAAGATGATTAACGACTGTTGCATTACTACAGCATTTGCACATAGTAATTTAATTATCTATTGCAAACCTCTGGCAATTAAAAATATATTTTCCAAATAGAAGAGGGGGATGGTGGGTAGCACAGCTTTTCCAAATGGTATGCGTCCAATTCCTTAATAGTTGCTCTGTGCTGCAACTGCTGCAAAGGATCCAAGTATAGGTATAGTATTATCCTTCTCCTATACTTGGATAAAAATATATTTTGACAGGCTGAAGGGATTCCAAAGTTGCACCATAGGCTCTAGTCTTTCTGCAATTAATGTGGCTTTAAGAAGTCTTCAGCTAATATGTGACTCCATGCAAACTGCATTTAAAGGGCAAGTCAACCCCAAAATAAAAATTTGCCTAATAATAGCAACTTTCCAATATATATTTATCAAACTTTTTCATTGCTTTCAAAATATGTAAAAACAATTGCTATTGAAAGCAGCATTTGCTTAACTCCTGGTTGTTACTTTTTAAACGATGTTGCAAAAGCCTTAGTTCTGCAGCAAAGACGGGTCTGTTAATCAGCTGCTTTGTCTTACATTGTATCAACAGTCTGAACCACCACTGCAGAGAATAGAAAGAGACAAACACTGCTTTCAATAGCAATACATATACAAATAACTTAAAAAAAAATAGAAAATTTGTAATGAATGTATATTGCAAAGTTGCTTAGAATGTTGGTATCTTTTATTAGGCAAAATTATTTTGGTGTTGACTGGTCCTTTAAGATAAAGTTACGAATAACTTACTCTGCTTGTAACAAAGTATAACAGCAGTTACATGTCAAGCATGTGATGTGGTTGCTCCACTTTTACTGCTCAGCTACCACAGTACATGCTTTGGCATCAACAGTCTGTCTGGTATAGGAGGACTGCTATTGTACATTATGGAAATTAATGGAAACAATTAAATTTGTCCTGTGATATGCTGCAGAGATTTCCACTACAAAGTGATATTAATGGGGAACTCCGGCTTCTAAACCAAACTTTGATAAAGATGCCCACATAACACAAAAACCCCTAATATACTCATCACAGTTACCTGTTTCTTCAAAAAGTATGAATAAATGCCATTGTCTATGCTGAAATTCAGCTGTTTAACAGTTCTTCTCCTTCTGCATCATTTGAAATCCTGGCAGGGAAGGAGGGACTAAACACTGATGTTACAAATTGTAACAATGTCACAGTTTACAGACAGCATGAAGGAACTACATAACCCACAATGCATTGCACTGTGATGTTCCTTGCCTTATTGAAATCACGTGTGCAGGGAATTGTGGGGTTTGGAGGATGCAGACTAAGAACAGGTGGCTGCTGATACAAAGCAACAGAACTAAACTCAAAGTAGTCAGACAGATCAGCAGGAGAACAAGGGGCTAGGCTTATGGAATGGTTCCAAACCATTAAAAATCATGAAAAGACTCCATATTTTTTAATTGATGTATACTTCAAAGTTGCTTGAAATTATGTTTACCTTCAAAAGTTATATTTTTGCGGAGTTCCCCTTTAATGTATATGCATCTGTAGACAGGATAACTTTCTTTTTACCTTATGCAGCTCTGCATTTCTGCTCTTAGAGTATGTTCATAGTCCTTCAGGTCTTCCTGCAGTTCCCTGTACCACACAAAGTATTTCAAATGAGTGTCCATGCTGCAGTGGCATTATAATTGGAATTAATAATTGTGACGATTTCGTCCAACTGCAATTTTTTTTCTCCAAAGCTATTCTGTTTCATCATTGTGTTACCTTTATTCTCTTAACTTTTCTAAAGCTACTTTTATTCATTATGTATTGCATAGATTAGCTTTTTTTCTTTCAAGATGTCATGGACTTGGACTTTCTTTGGTGGTCAATAATATTGATGTAGGGAATTCTGCCTTACAGAAGTTATCTTCTCCTTTACATCCAGCAATGCTATGGTCAATCCTTTTGCAACTGATGAAGCAGTACTCCCTTTCTGTCACATCACTCTAAGTCTAAACTTGACAGCAACCACAGTTGCTTGTGCAAAAATGATCATTGCATTTATTATGCAATTCAGTCATTATAAGGCACATGCATTCAAACACATGCCTTATAGATCTGCATAGTTTTGCTTGTACCTCAAAGGTGGCAAAAGCTGCAGGGTTTCTCACAGTGGGCTGCATCAATACAAGCAGCATACCTGTGCCTAAAGATGTAATTTGGAAGTGCCAGATATAATGTAATTCCAAATTTTTATTGCAATACCTCCTCATGGCCACAATCGTGCTGAAATTGTGCAAGAAATTCTGAGTAAAACGTCAGAAATTCAACTCTGCAAAATGTGAAGTACTGTAGGTGGAAAACTGAGAAGTTCTTTACAATGAAACATCTTAAATGTCCCATATGTGAGAAGGAAAAGATATTCACTTTCCCTGGGAAGCTTTCCCTCCAGTCTTCTATAAATGTCTTGTTTGACAGTGTAATTTTATTAGGATAAAGACCACATATTAATAGCATTATTAATCAGTATATGTACCCTTTCTATCCTCGTGGTTGAAACAGATGAACACCACAGACCTATTTTCTATATGTCTTATATGTATATACACACACACATGTATATTGTATAAGTTTTATCTCCCTCCCCCTCTTTTATCTAATCATTGTGTTAAAGTCTATAACTATTTTACCTACAACTAATATGTATCTTCTATCCTATTTTCAAATTTAATTTAATCCAATGAATTTAGATATCTAAACTAATACACCATAATTTAAAGCCCTACAGATTGCACTTGTAAATATAAATAATTTGAAGATTTTAGTTCATGCAAGAGGATATGAAATTACGTATGCCTAAAGTCTTATTTGCGCTACAGACTTCAGTTCAACTAGATGCACCTGTAGTGCTAATCTGTAGTGCTAATCTGTAGTGCTAATCTGTAGTGCTAATCTGTAGTGCTAATCTGTAGTGCTAATCTGGTGCACGGGCTAAAATATGTAATTTGTTCCCACTGACTTCTGTCAAATATAAATGCAAAGTGTGCAATTCAGCACAACCTTACAGTTTGCATTAAAGATTACTGCACTTATGCAATGTTAGAAATATTTAGATCACATTTTTTCTGCATCTTGAATGTTTTAATTTTTTTTAGATTTATCAAACTAAATAAAAACTGCCTGAAAGCTATCTGAACATTAAAGCAAATTTGTTTTTGTTGAGTTTATTAAAACAGTCACTAGCCATAGTAAAATGAATGCAACAATGCAGTATTTTAAAATATGCTAGCAATTGAGGGGAAAAACTCAATAAAGGGAAAAAAGTTTAGAAGTGGTTTTTCTTCCCACAACTCAAAATTTACTAAATCGACCTCTAAATGTTTTACGTTATACTTATGAATTAAAGTATTATAACTGCTTGCCTTAGGATAGTAAAAACTCAATGCCTTTTGTTCTACAACCCTTTGTTTTTTGCCAGTTTGTGAGCATATCTAGGGGGGAGGCAGCAAAACTATAAGATCGAAACATCTTTACATATATATTTACAAATATATATATATTTCGATATATTACAAAGTATTATTCTGTCCCAGAATTAAAATGAAATGTGTATGTTGCCCGATAAGAGTTTCAAACAAAACTGAGTTTAATAGCTGTTTACTGCCTCTTTTTACCAAGTTGGCAGTTTTCCAGCCAATGTATATTACCAAAACTATCCCTACCGGGCAGGTATCATACACTTATCAAATATTCTTAGGTAAAAGTTTAAAGCTTTTTAAATACATTAAAGAACAGAAATACATTTAAAGAATTAAAGAAAATAAGTAATAATGATTGATGGCAAAATATACTCACAATATTCTACCATGGAAATGGTGGATTCTATTCTCTGTCTCCTTGTGCTTACTCTGTAACTTTTCCATAAAGCTTTGCTTTGCTATATCCTTTAGCCCTTCCCTTGTATAGCCTCCTTCTATTAAGTGGTCCATTGAGTCTCTCAGTGGCAAGTGATGTTTTGATATGTTTTGGATGTTTGTTGGCACTTTAAGTAGATGATTGTCCAAGATCTGTACCATGGTGTTCTGCTTGATTGCTGTAGAGTATCTGTTATCATGTGTTAAAAGGTTTCCCTGCAGGGAGAAAATTAAAAGGTAAAACGTAACAATAAATTATGCATTTTTGTTTAGAACAGGGCTGGCCAACTAAAGGTCTGCTGCCAAGATGTGGCCCTCCAGTGATTTTTATGGTTTCAAGTATGCTTAAAGTGGTTGTTCACCTTTAAGTTAATATTTAGAATGCTATTCTAAGAAACTTTTCAAGTGGTTGTCATTATTTATTTTGTATAGTTTGTAAATTATTTTCTTTTTTGGACTCTTTCCAGCTTTTAAATGGGGGTCATTGACCCCATCTAAAACAAATGCTCTGTAAGGCTACACATTGTTATTGCTACTTGTTATTACACATCTTTCTATTCAGACCCTCTCCAATTCATATTATAGTCTCTTATTCAAATCAATGCATGGTTGCTATGATAATTTGGACCCTATAAAACAGAATGCTAAAATTGCAAACTGGAGAGCTGCTGAATAAAAAGCTAACTAACTCAAAAAACACAAATAATAGAAAATGAAAATCGAATGCTAATTGTCTTTAAATATCATTCTCTACATCATACTAAAAGTTTACTCAAAGGTGAACAACCCCTTTAATGGGTCCACAGACTTCTTTGTATAACATTATTATTTCAGTATTATTTGTACCTTGAACATGATGTATGATATGTAGTTTAATACATATTATAAAGTTGTAAAGCACAGATTTATAACATCTTTGTCAGCTGGGTTGCTGTTTTAGAAAACACTAGGCTGCCAGATATTGAACAGCATCTTTATAACTGTTTTCAACCAGAGATAAAGCAAGCGGATAGCATACCAATATGTTGAATAATTTGTAATATATAATAAAAGGAACTACATTTGCTCAGGGGCATTCATTTATAGAAACCAATAAGCAAATAGCATTCACTGCTCACCTGTTCAAAAACAAATATCTTATTGGTTGTTATAGGTTACTGCAACTGGGCAAAGGCAATGCCTTTTATTAAATATGAGGAATATGGGGAATAAAAAGAAAAAATATACCCCAAACAATATAGGCCTCTATAAAAATATATTGAATAAAACATCCCATATGTAAAATCTAAAACCCAGCTTTAACTAAATGAACAATTTTCACAAAAATATACTCGTCTAGGAGTATGTGCCATTGGTTAATCCTAAAAAGAAAATTGGCATTTTAAGTACTAAGAACTCTCTCTGGGATTGTACTATTCACAGTACACACAAACAAACTTATACATGTTAGGGCACACATATATGTAACATCACATGAGCCAATTATTGGGCAAAGTTTTGTCTATTGCTATCACACTTCCTGTTACAGTTATAGCTGCAGTATTTCTGACCATCACGAAATGGTGGCTCAAGGTATGAGATGTAAAAGGGCAATATTTACTAATATCTATATTCCAGTTTGGTAAGATTCTTTAATAGGCCACTTAATATGATATATCAGTAGGTTAAGTATTCATTCTGGGGGTATACTTATACTTTAAAGGTATTTGTTAAATAATGTTCTCTGTACCTACCAAAAGGGCAATAAAATCGCTTTTAGATATTATTAACGTGTATTTTTAGAGCACCAACATATTGCACAGATATATGAAGTGTAAAATTCTCAGTCCTCAAAAATTATACTCGAACATGGCAGCCAACAAAATGCAGACAACTGAAAAATTATTTTTTCTCAATATATTAATAAATATCGATGTAGATATTGTAAGATGTTTGGATATAAGGTAAACATTGCTTACTCACTTTCAGTTTCAGCTGTGTAAGTTGGTATAATCCACTCAGAACATGCACTGTTTCTACGAGAGACTGAATCTTGTTATTGGAAGCATCAAGTACATTGAGTGTCAACGAAGAAGATAGTGGGAGAAGACTTGATATTTCATTATTCTCTACGTACAACTCATGGAGCTGGGAGAGGTACTGAATACCATCTAAGGATTCTAACTGGAGAACAGAAACAATATGTCTGAGGGTCAGTTTCTAGTTTTTTTTTTAAGGGGTAACTTCCAGTGGCAAAACAATATTTCTTTTAAAACATAATCCCAATTAGAGTGCATTGTGTTTCTTTGTAAAAGGGTAGAATACAGACTACGACAATGCATAAATTGTACATAAGGCTTTTAAAAACAATAAAATGAAAAATCCCATTTACAAACACCTTGCAATGTGAAAAATGATAATTTCTGTACTAAACCACCATATTTTGTAACCATGAAGTAACTTTCTCCCCTCCAGAATTCTAATGTTAGATGTGTCTACAAAGCAAATTGTCTCCAAATAAGCTTTATGTTCTTCAGGGATATTTGGGAGTTATAGCTCAACTAAGAAGTTCTCTATCTAATTTTCAGTAGTTAGACTCATAAAGATTTATATAAAACTTAATTAAAAGTGATGCTATTGCATTTGTGTGGTTGTGGTGGACACCCTCAATCAGCTCAGTTATTACTAGGGAGCTAAACTTTTTTTTTAAATATATGCCAACCACCACATGTAAGAAAATACATTGGGGGTCATTTATCAACATTGGGCAAATTGAGTCAAATATGACCTATATAACACTCATTGCTTCAAAGCCTGTGCATTGAGGTAGTTTTGTCTTGAGTACTGTGGCTTGTCCCTTGCTCTAGCATCCCTTGCCTTGGTTCTGTCCTGTTCCTGTCTGTTCCTAGCTTTGAGTCTTGCCTTGCTTCTGTTCTGTCCCACTCCAGTCGGTCCAGCTTTCTCCCAAACAGTCCCTTGCCTTAAAGACTCACCACCCATCAGATCCATGCTTTGTGGATTTCCCCTTAAATGCCTGACACAATGCTTAGACCAGGAAATTATGCGGGTGGAGGGTTATATATAGGGTTTAGTTGGCTCTGATTGGCCAATAAGGCTGCTAAGAAGCAAGGAAAAATACAGGTGAAAGGTAATGAGGGAACTTGCCAGCTGCTCTCCTGGCCTAGTTGTTATAGAGAGGAATCAGAAACCTGAAGATTCCTGGCTTGAATCCAGGTGGAGCCTAACATCTTAACCACTAGGCCAGGATAGCAGCTGGCAAGTTCCCTTATTACCTTTCAGCTGGCTTTTCCCTCTCTTCTTAGTAGCCTTTTTGGTCAGCCAGTCAGAGCCAACTATGGCTCTGACAGAGGCTCTGGAAGTGGTGTGGTAAGTATTTTAAAAGACTCTGTACTTATCTTACGTTTGACTGCATTCGGTTTCCACGTGTATAACCCTCTCAAATTTATGCTTTAAATATATCCCATACTGCCAATGGTCTCACAGAATCTGTATACCATGAAAAAATCTTGGATTGTATTACATAGTTGTTTATCATTACTTAATATGTCTAGCCATACTGGATTGAGGGACCATCTGCAATCATCTATAGATATTTGACCGTCTAAAGTAGTTAATGGATCATGGTCCAAAATAACAATAGATAGATATAGAGAATCCCAGAGTCATGCCAGAAGCCCTTTAGTGTAAATACTTCTATAACAGTTAAGCCTATTTTAGAAGTTCAGGTACGTAAATTTGCAGGAGTGGCTTTTCCTATCTAAATATCTAAGTGTATTAAGTGGTGTTCTCCTGTACAAATAATTTGAGGCTCAGGACAAAAAGATACAAAATAAGTTAGTTGTTGAATACAATCATTAGAGTGGGAAGAGCAGATTTGCTAATATAGTTTAGCCACATTTAAGAGACAGTGTCTGTATAAATACAAACCCTCTGTATTGGAGTCTGCGCTTTATTGGGTCATTCTGGCTTACAATGGACAACTACATATTTATTTAAGTGTGGTTATGTTAACAGTAATATAAACATGCATGTCATTTCATACCATATTCCTAGCAAGAAATGTGTGTGTCTGTTACATAATAACTGTATAACTTGAAGCCATACAGGTGATATGCAATTAAAGTGTAATGCCTTCTTTCTCTTACCTCCCATCCTGTTCTTCTCTCTTTCAAATTTTAAGGAAGAATTTACCCAAATATAGTGCAATTAAAACATAAAGAAAGTGATACAGTGAAAAGAAAATAAACTGAAAGGCACCCTTGGAGTGCTGAGGGGTGTGGGTATAACACAAATCAGTCTAAAGGACTGATGTGGACAGCTTTCTGCCCGTGTATGGCCACTTTTAGGCATACGGGACCCATTGATTGTGGCATTGGTACTGTGTATTTGTAAATTAGTGCCTTAGCCAACTGGAACACACTATGTTCAAGATGGAATATTCTGCCAATGCACAATTAAGGTAACACTAGGGGACAGGAGTTGTCAAACAGTTTGGGAATAAATTCATATTCTGGTGGTATTAACAGGCAGATAGTTCATACATAGATTTATATAGTATTGTATTATATTAATAAAATGTCCTTGAAAAGCACAATGTAGAGGGATTTTTTATTATTAATTAATTACCTTATTTGAGTCTAAATGCAGCTGCGCAAGGTTTGTCAACGTTGAAAAGTCCTTAAGAGTAGTTATTTGGTTATGTGAAATATTGAGGATTGCAAGATGTGTACATTTACCAATAGCTTTCACTTGTTTAATTGCATTGTAACTGAGGTTTAGAACAACCAGATTAGCTAAAACTCCAACTCCATCAATACTGGGTAAAAAAGAAAGAATACGTTTAATCAAAATATATGCAGTGTCTATAAAACAAGAGCTTCTATGGTCAAACAACATTGAATAATTAGTATCAAAGCGAAATCAGATCTCTTCAAAATTATTTGAATTAATTGCAATACAAACCACAATATATCTGATTTCATATATACCTTCTTCACATCTAAATCATCACTAGTGCAGCCAGTTCTTCTCCAAAGTTAGATCATTTGTTAAATGGTGTGTAGTCAAGAGGTTGTAGCATAGATACACATTTATCTAAAAGGTCAAGCTTCTGATGACTTGGTATCTGGACATAACCTACACTATGACGACAAAGAGCACTCCAAACAACTCAATGCAAGTTCATTGAAAAGAACAAGTTAGTGGACGGATACAAGAACATTTCTAAGTCACTGAATATCCCTTGCAGTACAGCTAAATCAATCATTAAGAAAAAGAAATTTGCACAGCTCTAAATCTGCCATGAACAGGCCATCCACCAAAAGTGAGAGACCGTGCAATATCATAGAAAATCATAGGAACGTGTCAGTATCAAGTAGTTGCTGCACCCGCAATATTCCTTTGAAAGCCCCCCTCAAAGCCTCCCCCAGCCCAGCGAACCTTTGCACAGCTGACCTGCTGACACTACTAACTGATCTTCTGTCTTGCTTCCATGACACTGGGCTGGGGGCGGAGTGATCCTTCCATAGGCTGAAGTCCTGTTTCATTTGTAACTAGCCTATGGAAGGATCGTGCCGCCCCCAGCCCAGTGTCACTGAAACTGCACAAAAGATGACGGCTTTGAGGGGGGCTTTCAAGGGAACTATTGCGGGTGCAGCAACTACTTGATACTGACAATACACAGGTATTAGCAGGCATATGAAAAGGTACTCCAATAGTACTTGAAGGGATTCTGTCATGATTTTATGGTGTTGTTTTTATTTCTAAATTACGCTGTTTACAAATAATTCACTCTACCATATAAAATATTATTCCTGAAACAACAGATTTATTTTTCTAGCTGTAATATTGGCAGCCATCTTAGTGCATTGTGTATAATCCTGAGCTTTCAGAAAGAACCAGCACTTCACAATGAAACTGTTTTCAGAAAAGCTATTGTTTTTACTACTCAGTGTAACTGGAGGGGTCATGTTGGGACTTGGATTTTTACTATTGGGTTCTGTTCTCATATCTACAAGGTGGGGCATGAGAGCATTTTAGCAATGCAGGCGTCAGTGAGCTATCTTGTTACCTGTCCATTGTTCTGCTGATCTGGTGCTGTTGTGAAAGTATGGGAAAGTATGAGTATGGGAAAGTTACAAGCAAATGCCTGGCTGAAATCAGCTTGAATCTTCTTGTGTTTATGCACTGGTGTAATTATTCCATTCAGGGGATTTTAAAAAACACAGCATAAAAACACCATGTAAAGAAACTTCGAATTTCAAAGGTTTTTTTTTGGGTACTTCGGCCATCGAATAGGCTACTACGACCTTCGACTACGACTCGAACGATTCGATAGTCGAAGTACTGTCTCTTTAAAAAAAACTTTGACTACATACTTCGGTAGTTTAAACCTACCGAGGTACAATGTTAGCCTATGGGGACCTTCCCCATTACTTTTCTAAGGTTTTTTGATCGAAGGAAATCCTTCGAATTGATTTTTCACTCAATCATTCGATTGTAGGATTTGCGGTAAATCCTACGAATTCAATATTCTAATTTGTAGGATTTTACCTCGAGGGTCGAATTTGAGGGTTTATTATCCTTCAATATTCGACCCTTAGTAAATGTGCCCCCATGTGTAACATTAGCATTAATGACAAACCATGAACCACAATCCACTTCTACCAATTACAGAAAAAAATCACATTAAGTGGCTCTTCCTGCAATTTCAATTTCTTTGTGCTAAATATCATAAGGAGAGGGGTAAAACCTGCAAAAACAGTAATATAAAATTTCACCATTTGAAAGCTTGCAAGGTAATGTAGAAGTCAATGGAAGCTGTCCTAGGGTGAATGCAATTGTATTAATTCAATTCAAGTTTTTCAACATTTTTTGAGCTTGTTGACCCAATAAAAATGCTGAATAAAAATGAATTTGAGGTAGTCTGGGTTTTTTTCTTCACAGGTCCTGATTTTTTTATTCGTATTTTTTAATGAACTGTAATTTGAAGAAGGAGTAACTCTAAAACTAAACCAATTTGTTGATAGACATATATACTGTATATCCAGACTGTATTATCTGTGGCCATTTACATACTGTGTGGCTCCCTATTGTACCCCAGATGTTCATTGCTTACATTATTGAACATTGCTATCTGGCCTGTTCTAGATAAGAGTCAGGGAAGCAGCCCTTTGTAATCATACTTATGGAATAGCCTAAGTTAGTTCAGGTCTTGGTATACATTTATAGCCATGAAGTTTTGCAATGTTTTCACAGGCTGCATTTTCAAACAAAACAATATTCTATCAAGTAAAATATATGAACTGAAGAGTAGTTTTGCAGATCTCTGAATATAGGATTTCATCTCTGAAAAAGTTTGCTTGAGCCTTTTCTTACCTGGTGAGAGAATTGAGTGAAGCATCCAATTCTAAAAGGTTCACAAACTGCAAAAGACTGTCACCTCGCAATTCCTCCAGTTCATTGAGAGATACTTCAAGCTTAACAATCCTGATATATTACAGCTGGTTAGCATCAGAGAATACATTATATAAATATATTCAAATACACTTTGAAGTGGCATACAATACTGTATATGTATTATTTTACTTATTCTATAAATATCCTTAAAATGATAATAAAAACAGTGATATATATATATATATTCTTACACAAAAATAAGCAGTGCTCACTATTTTAAATAGCAAAAGTGTATTAAATCCATCTGCAACATGCCCTTTATAAAGCTATGCAAAAGTATCAACTGCTACAGGTCTATCCTAAAGAGTTGAAAAGCCCAGTACAGCAAGTGACATCATCATGGTTCCTAGGAAATGCGATAAAGCATGCCTTTTACATATCACAAAATCCTGTATTAAATATTTATTATTTTAGATGCAAACCGTTTAGAGCATTTATTACACATTAAAATTTACATGAATAAGTATAGGGCATAATCCCAGTTTATAATCTCTGTTTAATCTGTTTGGAGTAAGAGATTTTAGTTTATGTAGCCACCATTTGTTTTAGTTCTCCTCCATATAGGGCTCTGGATCATGTGTATTTAACGTTAATATATTTGCATAACAAGAACTACTTTTACATAAGATGTTTCTTTTTATATAATGTGTTCTCCAAGGGTTGTGCAAAGAATGTTTTACAGATGTATTCTAAATTTATCAGTTATTTGCTTAGCAAGGCTTTAGAGCTGTAAACGATCTTGTCTGGCAGGTTTCCCAGCTGCAGATGATCTTATTTCTCTAAACGTATTGCAGCTACTGAGCCAAACTCCCATCATATTATAGCAGGTAAACGACAATGTAAAATATACATTGTATTTGGCTATTTTTGGTGAATGGAGGAATGATAGTATTTTTATGGAAATTGCAGATGATGCAATACATTGTGAAACTAAAAGAAAATAATTTTACCATAGCTCACCTAACAGGTCAACATCAGCAGTTTACTTTGTTCCCTGTCTTAAAATTTGCAGGTATGATAACATACAAAAACAAGGTGATCCTTTCAAACTTAATTTAAACCCACGGCGGAGGCAGAGGTCTGACCTAAGTCAGTGATTTCAATTAATTCTATAAAAAAGAGAAAAAGAACCCCAATTGCCTCCCACTCGTACAGCAGTTCCTCAAATGTTAAACTACCTATTAAGTATTTTGTGATTGCTGAAGGCAATCACTAACCAATAAAATTAATGATGTGCTTGGTTTTAACAAAATAAGATTACATTAAAGTGCAAGTGCTATAAAAATTTATTCTATTGATTATACTTTAACTTAAAGGTTAATAAATACTTGATACAATTAATACTTCGCACAAATTAATAGCCTTATGATACAGTGTATTATCAGGTACCTTATGTTTTCACCCACAATCAATCCGACCAAGGAATTAATTAGAATAAGGATACTAAAGTGCTTTAAGTGCTGATTAGATTATTATAAGATGGCAATTACCATAAATTCATAGTTATTTCCAAATTAATTGATTATAAAGTGCTAGACAGTGCCAAGTAATTAATAATAAATAGATAATAAATAGTGTAGTTGATATAAAGAGGACCACAATTGATGGGATAAATAATTGTTAAAAACACACAGAATGCTCAGGTTAAAAGGTTTTAAGCAAGAAATGGAAAAATGCAGGGGGTGGAGTTGTCCCAAAAGCTGCTACCTGAATTGTTTTCTATCCCTGGGACACCACAAAGATAAGGAGGCAGAGTATCCGGGACTGTGGTCTTGTTTATTAATCTAAATCCTATTCTGAGGAGAGACTAAGTAACCCTAAAAAACCACAAATCCACGGGCTCTTGTGAGCTTTAGTAGCAGAGAAGAGAGAGATACCCGAGCACTAGGTAGAAGTATATTTCCTTCCCACCCCATTCCCACCGAAATTATTCTAAAATTTTAAGTTAAAAGGATTCCAAAGGCGTTTGGAATCCTTTTAACTTAAAATTTTAGAATAATTTCGGTCTTTGGGAAACGGAATAGAAGGGGTGGGAAGGAAATATACTTCTACCTAGTGCTCGGGTATCTCTCTCTTCTCTGCTACTAAAGCTCACAAGAGCCCGTGGATTTGTGGTTTTTTACTTAGTCTCTCCTCAGAATAGGATTTAGATTAATAAACAAGACCACAGTCCCGGATACTCTGCCTCCTTATCTTTGTGGTGTCCCAGGGATAGAAAACAATTCAGGTAGCAGCTTTTGGGACAACTCCACCCCCTGCATTTTTCCATTTCTTGCTTAAAACCTTTTAACCTGAGCATTCTGTGTGTTTTTAACAATTATTTATCCCATCAATTGTGGTCCTCTTTATATCAACTACACTATTTATTATCTATTTATTATTAATTACTTGGCACTGTCTAGCACTTTATAATCAATTAATTTGGAAATAACTATGAATTTATGGTAATTGCCATCTTATAATAATCTAATCAGCACTTAAAGCACTTTAGTATCCTTATTCTAATTAATTCCTTGGTCGGATTGATTGTGGGTGAAAACATAAGGTACCTGATAATACAATGTATCATAAGGCTATTAATTTGTGCGAAGTATTAATTGTATCAAGTATTTATTAACCTTTAAGTTAAAGTATAATCAATAGAATAAATTTTTATAGCACTTGCACTTTAATGTAATCTTATTTTGTTAAAACCAAGCACATCATTAATTTTATTGGTTAGTGATTGCCTTCAGCAATCACAAAATACTTAATAGGTAGTTTAACATTTGAGGAACTGCTGTACGAGTGGGAGGCAATTGGGGTTCTTTTTCTCTTTTTTATAAAGGTATGATAACATGCTACACATTGCCTGCAAGGTGGTCCTTACCTATCTGGAAATTCAGTTACTGGAAACTGCTCCCTAGAACAAAACACATTAGATATTTATATCATTTAGAATTAATAATGTCAAGCTTGCTTTAAGTCTGTGTTATTAGTAAGTAAAGATGCCTTCTTCAGCATTTTGTGTGTGGGCTGATGGATGAAGAAGCCACACATATACTGTAATACATTTATTTATACATACAGTATATTATGTACTTGATTCATTAAAACTATTCAATTGCAAACTGAGCATTGTAATATTGGCTTTAATTGCAGTTAGGCAGATACTTCCATCGTTTTAGTAAAATGCCTTTACCTAGAGATTGTCCAAAACAACCAATTGCTCTGAAAATAACCATACAAAACTATTCCAATTAACCAGCAGATTAATATACAAACAATAAAAAAGTCTTTAAATGATGAATATCATATTAACACCTACAATAACTTATTAAATTGAAATACAGTCATCTTATTACGTCACCTGGGATTTACTGAGCCGAATTCAAACCCAAACATGAGGTCTTTGAGGCACGACATGCTCATTGTAATAGAATAGTAAGGACCTGGTATTCGCATTTTTGAAGAGACTGGAAGTAAGTTCAGCACAGTAGCACGATCCTCCACAAACTGCCGACTGATTTTCTTTTCCATGATAAGAGCTATATATATGAAACATTATAGCAATATTACCCCATAAGAAAACCTTCAGGTATTCTAGATAAGTGCAATGGAACTTACATTAGAACAGAAATATGAATGGTGCATCGCAGATAGTGGTTTAACTACTCTTAATTGCTATTAATACCACACAAATAGTATAGAAGCAAGTGCAGGATTGCTTAATATACACAAACTGCACATGTTAATGTAGTATAACAGTAAACTTTTTGGATTATGTTCACTTTTAAATTAAATGGCACATTCAAGTTTAACTCGTTCAAGTTTAACTCCATAACAACATTATATTTAGGGTTGCCACTCTGCCTTTTCAATAGATAACATTAAAGGGGTGGTTCACCTTTAAAGGAAAACTATACCCCCCAAACAATGTAGGTCTCTATTAAAAGATACTGAGTAAAACAGCTCATGTGTAAAACCCTGCTTCATGTAAATAAACCATTATCATAATAATATACTTTTTTAGTAGTATGTGCCATTGGGTAATCATAAATAGAAAATTGCCATTTTAAAAAATAAGGGCCGCCCCCTGAGATCGTACGATTCACTGTGTACACATACAAACCACATGTAAGGTCACATGAGCCAATTAACAGACAGAGTTCTGCCTTTTGCTTCCTCACTTCTTCCTGTTACAGTTACTGTTGTAGTATTTCTGGTCAGGTGATCTCTGAGGCAGCACAGATAGAGTCACGAAATGGTGGTTCAAGGCAAGAGATGTAAAAGGGCAATATTTATGTAAATATATATTCCAGTTTGGTAAGATTCTTTAATATGTCATTCAATTTGTTGCTTAAGTATTCATTTTGGGGGTATAGTTTTCCTTTAAGTTAACTTTTAGTATGCTAGAGAATGGCCAATTCTAAGCAACTTTTCAATTGGTCTTCATTATTTACTTTTTATAGTTTTTGAATCATTTGCCTTATTCTTCTTACTCTTTCCAGCTTTCAAATGGAGATCACAGACCCCATCTAAAAAACAAATCTCTGTGAAGCTGCAAATGTATTGTTATTGCTACTTTTGGATTAGTTATCTTTCTATTCAGGCCTCTCCTATTCATAGTTCAGTCTTTTATTGAATTCAGTGCACAGTTGCTAGGTAATTTGAACCCTAGCAAGCAGATTGCTGAAACTGCAAACTGGAGAGCTGTCGAATAAAAAGCTAAATAACTCAAAAACCACAAATAAAAAATGAAAACAAAATATTATTTTCTCACAATATTACTCGCTACATCATACGAAAAGTTAACTCAAAGTTGAACAACCCCTTTAATTCTGGTGCAAATTATAAGACAGTGACACTGCATGACAATAATGGAGAAAATGCTGTAACCCTTACAAACAATAACTCTGTCCCAATAATTAATTTTGGCTCCCTGTCCTTAGCAACCAGTTACCTAGATAACTGATTCTACTTAAACAAAGAAAAATCCACATACCTCTGGATACCTCCTAAAAAGGAGTTAGAAAAGAATTAAGATGGGAATTATACTGCAGTGTAACTAGCTTCTGTGGTTGTTCCGTAATACATAGCATCGTTGCTAAGAAGAATGGTGCATGCAATAAAGAGGAGTGGTTAGTTGAATAAATAAGAACTTAAATGCTTTACACATTACATAATAGAGTTTATTTGCTTAGTATGAAAAGAGAGCTGTATTTGTTTATTCTCCTAACACTGTCTTTAACTACAGTAACGCCAGGTAATGTTTTATTCAAAATGCCTTTACTACATGTTGCATTTTATATGATGGCTTATATTCTATTTGTATATGATGCTTTGTAGTATTTTTATGATGGTTTGTAATTTGTATATGATGCTGCATGGGTTTCTCACCCATTTGCTCTTCAAGTACACTATGTGAGCTCAAATGTATTGTGAAATGTTGCCATGGTAACCCGTGATCCTCCCAAGGCCTTAAGTGGCAATCGTGAAGGTGAGTGTGGAGGGATGCGGCCACCTGGAGAAGGATAGGACAAGGTCTGCATTTAGGGGCAGATTTATTAAGGATCGAGTTGTGTTTTCAATGAAAATTTGAGTTTTTTCACATTTTCCGGTTACAAAAAAACTTTCGAGATTTTTTTTTTAAAAAAAACTAATTTTTCAAGAATTATTATACCCTGACCTGGAAATTGCTTGAATTAGAAAATACACCATCTAAAACCTGCTGAGGTCATGTAGGAGTCAATGGCTGAGGTCCCTTGTACCATTTGTAGATGTTAATAGCCCTCATGATATTCAAGTTTTTTGCCAGAAAACTTGATCAATTCAAACTATTGAAGAAGTTTTTTCTTCGCCGAAAACTCAATTTGAGTTTATCGTCTTTCACAACATGAAATCGGAGAATCGATTTTTTTTCCATTCCAGTTTTTTCTTTAGATAAGAAACCATTTGACTTGTGAGTTCATTCGAGGTATAAAAAACTATAACATTCGACCTTTGATAAATAACCCCCTTAAAATAAAGGGAATGGAAATCATGCCTCTGATGAAGTCTGATTGGTGAAACGTGACTTCATCACTAGACACCAGGGTAGGAATTCATGGTTGAGAAACTTAAACTCCCTTAAAAAAAAACATGCTGACCTGAACTGCTTAGAAGTCTTGAAAATGCAATGCGGGGGAA
Organism: Xenopus laevis; assembly: GCF_017654675.1. Classification (NCBI taxonomy): domain Eukaryota; kingdom Metazoa; phylum Chordata; class Amphibia; order Anura; family Pipidae; genus Xenopus; species Xenopus laevis. Next base: position 92,133,819 of record NC_054375.1, on the reverse strand, counting down.
GTGCCTTTTGTCCTAGTGTCTTTTGTTTGCCTAGGGAAGTCTACCTTCCCACCCCCTCTTCTATGAACATGTGTCTATGTGCTGGTTCCACCAATTGATTCATAGCATAACATGCTCATTGCTTGGATATATTGTAAGACCACCTTTTGTCTTGGTGTATAATAAACCACTGGCCATTGTAGAGGGAGGCAGAATACTGGACCCCAGCTGAGAACGACTGCTGTGACGTTATTTCCGGGGGATTGCGCAACATCACCACACGATACATCAAGGTTTCCGGATTGATTGTCCATTAAGACGAAAGATCATTTTTATATGATATCAGATGGCGAGCCAGGCAGGAGGTCCAATTTTTCCCTTAATTTCAGCAGAATTAAAAGGGGCCATATCTTATTTCGGGCAGCAAAAAGGCCGGCATTGAGGTAAGACCTTTTTGTTTTGATACTCTCATATTTGAGAAAGTTTTTGCTGTCTGCAAATTGATTTGTGGTCTCTAGGCTGCTGGATGGCATGGATCCTTTGCACTCCATAGAAAAGCAGCAATGTGATTTATCTTTTTTATTACTGGAATTCAGGATACAGCACCATTTTTTACTTAGGTAAATTGACTAAATCAGATTAGGCTCTTAAAATGTGTTAATGGTCCTTTAAGGGCTATTCCACACGGGGAGATAGCCACGCGTTTGCGGTCGCGGCGGCAAAGCGCCGCGCCAGTCGCCGCGACCGGCGCAGGCGACAGTTTTGTATGGGCGCCTATGTAAAAACGCCTGTGCTAACCACACGAGGCGATGCGCTTTTCAACAGTCGCCTGAAAATGCCTCGCCAGGCTTTTTCAGGCGACTGTTGAAAAGCGCATCGCCTCGTGTGGTTAGCACAGGCGTTTTTACATAGGCGCCCATACAAAACTGTCGCCTGCGCCGGTCGCGGCGCTTTGTCGCCGCGACCGCAAACGCGTGGCTATCTCCCCGTGTGGACTAGCCCTAAAGGTAGATAGAGAGCTCTTAACAAATTACCTTGTCTATGAAGGAAGGGTGAGGAGAGTTCAGTAAACATAGCCTGTGTTTTAAATTAGTGCTTTGTAATGGCAGAAAAATGGATGTATTTAAATTAAAACAATAGGCAGAATGTAATTACAACAAAAGTTCAATCTAATGTGCTCTTTTTTTTAGCAGATCTGTTTTTATTTGCATACTGTCCTTTTAAAACACAGTAATGAATATATACAGCACACCAATTGGCTACTTATGTTCTAAAACAGGTTCCAGTTGCCAGATTATTTCATCCTACTGGAGAGCCAATACAGCTAACCCTACTAGGCAGATAAAGAAAATAGCTCCTCATACTTACTGCAATCTCGGAATTTACACAAGCCCACCTAGCTGCCAGATGTTAAATAGCCAACATAAAGGGCATTATTAAGGAATTATTAAGAGAATAATTTGAATAATAATATGAACATGACGAGGTATGTGGTTGTTGAACCGCTCAGGCAAAAGCTAGAAGTTTATTATTGCCATTTGGATTTGCTTACAAGAAGATGTGGTGGGTTCCTGATTAGGCACCCTGGGTATAACAATGATATAAATTCAAATTTAAACAACAAATAGCATTTATTGTACTTGTTCAGAGATATACATAATTTGCAGTCCCTCGGCAGAGTTGGCAGAGTTTATAATCTAAAGTCCCTACTACACTGACACACAGTTGGGTTAAGGAGCAAAGAATGTGGGCAGAATGTGCCCAAGCATGATTCGAATTCTTCTACCCATTGAGTTATTAGGCTGCCCTCACGTCTTATTTGCTTTCACATCTCCAAGAACTAATCCCACTGTTGCATTTTATGTCAATGGCTGAAGAAAAATGAGAAGCGGATCGCTAGCAATCTTGTAAGATTTTTACAAGTACAGGAAGAGCAGTACTTTCACTGTGGAAACAGGTAATATACTTATTTGAAAGATACAAAAAAAACTGCCAGATTTTCAGAAAACATACTTCTAATCGTTCCAGTAAGTCAGGGTTGTTTACACATTGCCAAAAGCAACATTGTTAACAAAGCAAACAACTTAGATGTGAATAAAAGGTAAATGATTTACTAGCAAACAACATTGAAATTGATATGTAATATGTAAATGCAGATTCATTGATAAGAACTTTTGTAAACTCTCGCAAAGCCTATTTATTGGCAGCAATCTGCAAAGAAACAACACAGTGCATCTTCAGTGCATGTACTGTATAATGTATCACATTTTTGTGTACCAAACAAGGCTCCATGAAAAGACTTACTAGGATCTCAGATAAAAATACATAAATCACTAAAATCAAAACTTTGCATCCTTCAGTCATCTCAGGGGTGCTGTCCATAAACTGTTCTCCCTCTAGTAATTGAGTTGAGTGAGATTTTCCCTTTTTTCCTTATATAGACATACTGTAACAACTGAAGTTTAAAGCGAATTTCAAAAATATGCATTATAGGTCATTGCAGGTGCAGACATTATAGGTCATGTAATGCCATTTGTAAACTATTAAGAAAGGATTTTTTGGGAGGGAAGAGACATTAAGAAAGCATTGTGAAAATCAAAAAGTGGGAGATAAGGAGAACACACCCTGACATGTTTTATGAGACCATCATATGCAGACAGGTGGCATATTGTACATGTAGCTAGTGTAAGTTAAATATATAGGAAGTTACTACTGTTTTACCACATGCTCTGTTATTATTAAACATGAAGTAAGGATGGAGTTTTTCTGATCTGGTATCCGGAATTATTATACATAAAGCTAGGGTTTCCACCTTTGAATTTACTGTATAGAAATAAAGCAGGCACTCACAGAGCAGTCATCCAAACCAGGCATGTAAAATCAAGTACAAATTTATTGAAGTACCTATACCTTGCATATTTTTTGTTATACAACCACTTAGCCGATTACTTTCTACTCTAATTGCATACAAAATGAATGTAGTATTATCTGATGCGATGTGTATGAAGGCATTTCTGAGCGCTGTAATAATTCCCTGCTCAGTGTGCTCCTTCAGCCAGGACAATGCTCCAGTTACCTGCAAAGGAGAACATAGGAAGAGAGCACACATAGACTCACAGTAGCTATTATATATAGATTTATCTGCTGCTCAGTTTCTGTAAGCAGTTTTTTCCCTCTTTCTGCTCCTCAAGCTACTGCTGACTTCTGATTGGCCAAGGGATCTTATTGTTGAATATCTTCTACAATATTTATGTTTTATATATTGTTATTGTGAGAAATAAAATACTCCAAAATGAAAGCTTTGAGGGAATTTTTCAGAATCTACATACATTTTGGGGGCTCTACAGCTCTCCTAGATTAGGCAAGCTTGGTACCTTGGAGTAGAAAGACATAATTTTGAAATTGTCAGAATGTGTATTTCTCAAAAATATATGGTTCCCTTGGGTAAACATACTGTTAGAGGGATTTTTGGCCTTGCATTATGGGTAAACATACTATTAGATGGATTTTTGTCCTTGCATTCTAAAGTATGCTGAGCATATGGGATTTTTTTAGGCACGACTAATTTGTATGTCCAAAATGGGAGCACAGTGCCACAAGCACTGTGTTTTCTAAATGAAGCGTCTATTTCCTAGTTGCTTACATACATCTTTGCTTACCAGGGATATTATCCACTAGGATCTAGTGTTTTTAGTATGAAGCGTCTATTTCCTAGTTGCTTATATACATCTTTGCTTACCAGGGATATTATCCACTAGGATCTAGTGTTTTTAGTATGAAGCGTCTATTTCCTAGTTGCTTATATACATCTTTGCTTAACAGGGATATTATCCACTAGGATCTAGTGTTTTCTAAATGAAGTGTCTATTTCCTAGTTGCTTACATACATCTTTGCTTACCAGGGATATTATCCACTAGGATTTAGTGTTTTTAGTATGAAGCGTCTATTTCCTAGTTGCTTACATACATCTTTGCTTACCAGGGATATTATCCACTAGGATTTAGTGAGGGGGCAGAGGGCAGGCAGGGCATGGAACACAGAGGGGGCATAGGGCAGGCAGGGCATGGAACACAGAGGGGGCAGAGGGTAGGCAGGGCATGGAACACAGAGGGAGCATAGGGCAGGCAGGGCATGGAACACAGAGTGAGCATAGGGCAGGCAGGGCATGGAACACAGAGTGAGCATAGGGCAGGCAGGGCATGGAACACAGAGTGAGCATAGGGCAGGCAGGGCATGGAACACAGAGGGAGCATAGGGCAAGCAGGGCATGGAACAAAGAGGGGGCATAGGGCAGGCAGGGCATGGAACACAGAGGGAGCATAGGGCAGGCAGGGCATGGAACACAGAGGGTGCATAAGGCAGGCATGGCATGGAACATAGAGGGGGCATAAGGCAGGCAGGTGACACAGAGAGGGAGCATAGGGCAGGCAGGTCATGGAACACAGAGGGGGCATAAGGCTGGCAGGGCATGGAACAAAGAGGGGGCATAGGGCAGGCAGGGCATGGAATAAAGAGGGGGCATAGGACAGGCAGGGCATGGAACACAGAGGGAGTATAGGGCAGGCAGGGCATGGAACACAGAGGGTGCATAGGGCAGGCATGGCATGGAACATAGAGGGGCATAAGGCAGGCAGGTGACACAGAGAGGGAGCATAGGGCAGGCAGGTCATGGAACACAGAGGGGTCATAAGGCTGGCATGGCATGGAACAAAGAGGGGGCATAGGGCAGGCAGGGCATGGAACAAAGAGGGGGCATAGGGCAGGCACGGCATGGAACACAGAGGGAGCATAGGGCATGGAACACAGAGGGAGTATAGGGCAGGCAGGGCATGGAACAAAGAGGGGGCATAGGACAGGCAGGGTATGGAACACAGAGGGGGCATAGGGCAGGCAGGGCATGGAACACAGAGGGGGCATAAGGCAGGCAGGGCATGGAACACAGAGGGGGCATAGGGCAGGCAGGGCATGGAACAAAGATGGGGCATAGGGCAGGCAGGGCATGGAACAAAGAGGGGGCATAGGGCAGGCACGGCATGGAACACAGAGGGAGCATAGGGCATGGAACACAGAGGGAGTATAGGGCAGGCAGGGCATGGAACACAGAGCGGGCATAGGGCAGGCAGGGCATGGAATACAGAGGGGGCATAGGGCTGGCAGCAGTGGCAGGGCATGGAACAAAGATGGGGCATAGGGCAGGCAGGGCATGGAACACAGAGTGGGCATAGGGCAGGCATGGCATTAAGAGGGGGCATAGGACAGGCAGGGCATGGAACACAAAGGGGGCAGAGGGCAGGCAGGGCATGGAACACAGAGGGGGCTTAGGGAAGCTGGCTATAATAATCCCCTAATATTAGGAACACAACAAGCCACCAAGTATGTAAAAGATTAGCAGCCTCCACTGAATAGTAAACAAGCGCCCCCATATTACAGTAAGGGAAGACCGCAGTAAATTCCTGCCCCAAGAAAAAAACCTAATGCTACCCAGCTCAACCCCATACTCATTCAGTGGTGCACTGTGTCAGGGTTCTTCTCCAGGCAGATCCCCGATTGACCACCATTTGAACAAGGCGCCGAATATGCGCCGAATGTCACGTGACGGAGGCGTTCCCGAGACGTTCGTGTGTGCGTGACGTCACATACGGCCTGTTAACAACTAGGAACTAGCAGCTATCATTTGTCTAATGGCCGTAACAAGTTCGACAAACTGTAAGGCTGGAAAACTACATATCCCGTGAGTCCGTGCGCGTTACGAGGACGTGTCAGCCTTCAGGACCTGCCCCTATCGTGCTTCAGCTGAGAACCGGCATTAGTTGATGTTTAGTAGAGGCGTGTAAGTCTCTTGTGATCATGCATCCAGCTTTAGCCGTGGGCCTGGTGTTCTCGGGCTGCTGCAGTAATGTGGTGTTTTTAGAGCTCTTAGCCAGGTGAGGAAAAAAGTTCGCTTTTTGGCTCATTCATTTGGTGTCCGTGTAAAACTGTACAGATAGATTGGGCAGGCGGGAGGCACGGTAATATATGAGGGGTGTGTTATAAGGAGTCACTGATAGGCTTTATTAGCTGCCTTTTGCGGGAGGCGGGACTCTGTAGATGATTTTGACAGGTTTCTGACAGCAGCGAAACTATGTGAAGCCTCCAAATGTTTCATTGTGTGGTTAATAATAGTAAACACCCAGCTCTTTGTTAGGGGCAGACCTCTGTCACAATTGTGTATGGTTTCATACATATCTGTAAGACAAGTGGATGTGTGAGGAGGATGTGCTCTCTCTCTCTCAGGCGCAGATGGGACTCCCATGAACCAGAACTATGTGTCCTTGATCTACTGTACATATAACCTGCTTATGTTACTAATAAATAGTCATCACTGGTGCAGCTAGAAATCACTGGGCCCCATAACATTACCTTTTCATCCCTTTCCACAACACTTCTAATGGTAGTTATGCAGACATATTCTGAAAGGACTTATCAGTTAGACCTCTGTCAGACCCTGGAGGTAGCTATTTGGAGACGGCTTAAAAACATAATAAGCAAACGTATCTTATAATACTAGTTTTTTTATGTCAGCCCCTCTGATGCAAATGATGGATCTGTATGAGTCGGTATCTTCCCAAAGTATGCATATGAAGCTTTCCATTAACTAGTATGGCCTAGTCATTACGGAACACCTTTTTCTGTTTCCAGAGTTTGGTTTGTTCAGGCCTTGTTTATGTTATGTAATGGTTTCCATGACGTGCACAAACATAGCAAACAGCACTGCCAACATAACATAAAAACTTGCATCATCCATTAGTGTAGTTAGTCAACCGAATTAGAAATGTGTTTCCAGTAAAATGCACAGACTTTTAAATTGCTGAAATTATTTATTCAGTTCAGGTATCGAAATAACTAATGATTTGGTCTCTTTGCAGGACTGTTGTCAGGTTTGCAAAAGTGTATTGATAAAGTCAATGTTTTTGTATTATAAATTAAGAAGAATGGAATATTTATCCATATAATAGAGAGAAAAATTCCTTATCATTCTACTTTCTAATCAGATTTCAATATTTTCAGGCTCATCAACAGCTTATGGAGCAGCCACCTCCTCTCAGTAACATAGGGAAAACATGAACTGGAGAGCCTTCAATGTAGTTAATATTCTTTATTCAGCACTACATGTTTCAGACAACACAGTCCTTCCTCGGGTGCATGTTACATGAATAAAGAATATTATCTACATTGAAGGCTCTCCAGTTCTTGTTTTCCCTATTTATCAATATAAAAGATGCTCCTGTGTTATACAATTGTGTGAGTTGCATAGAGACAACATTTGTTAATGGGGTAGTACACCATCAGATTAAATTTCAGTATAATGTTGACATATTGAAACTGGTCTTCTTAATTTTTGTTTTGTGCTTCTTTTATGATCTCATTTTTTTTCCTGTTTGTTTTCTCTTAATTTTGGTATTTAAATGTATTACTATAACTCAATTCTCCTAACGATTGAGCAGCAGGTTAGAATTAAGACTGCAATATTAATAGGAATGTGCTGTGGAATATGTTGGTGCTATATAAAGGATACTGATAATTATACAGGTATTGGACTAATTATCCAGCATCTCTTAGTATTCAGAATGCTTTAAAATTTAGACCAAAGGAACTCCTAAAACTCACTGGCAAAGCCAAAAAATCTTTAATAATCCCAGAATACTGGCAGATTTGGGAGCAGGTTGGGCTGCCATCTCCTTTTGACACAAACTGAAGGGACGAGGAGACAGAAGCAACAGTAGATTTATCTGAAACATTCTCATTTTAGTCTGTGATTATCTGTTTGCAAGGCGAGATTTATTATTGTTCTTATCTTTTTGTTGCTTTAGATTTAAAACCTTTTATGGAAGTTATGCATTATTCATATCTGTTCCTGTTCCATGAAGTTTACAATCTTAACTTCCTATTACATTCACTAGGGCCAGTTTCATCAAGAACCAATTAACCTGCCTGTATATATTTTGAGCGTGTATATACTTTATGGTGAATCTCTCATTTGTTTGGTGTCAGACTTAACGTGGTATTTTTTTTCTGTTTGCTGGAACAGGGCATTTCCTGGCTGTGGAAACATTGTTACATTTTCACAGTTTCTGTTCATTGCAGCAGAAGGTTTTATATTCCAAGCTAATTTTGGAAGAAGGAAGTCAACCATTCCAATAAGGTAACGTTGTTTTTTATCATTTGTGCTCAGCCATCCATTCTATTGCATGTGAATATGCAGTAATCCGCACAGGAAGTTCTGTTAGAATCACCCATCTACCTTGTGCTTTGTGATCCACCTCTGTTGCTTTGTAGTTGCCCAAAAAACATGCAGTAATTTTATTAGGAAAAGAAAAAACACTCAAATGAATTCCTTGCATATGGCAAATAGGGATGCACCAAATCCATTATTTTAGGTTTCGGCCGAATCCTTTGTGAAAGATTCGGCCATATCCGAATCCAAATTTGCATATGTAAATTAGGAGAAAAAAAGTGAAAAAGAACCGTGCACGCAGTAAGTGGTTACATTTTTGACTTCCTTGTTTGTGTGACAAAAAGTCACATGATTTTTCGGATTCAGTTCGGCCAGGAACATCGATTCGGCTGAATCTGAATCCTGCTGAAAAAGGCAGAATCTTGGTGAATCCCAAACCGAATCCTGGGTTTGGTGCATCCCTAATGGCAACACAGTTTTAGGGGGACAGGCCAGTAGTAAGATGCACCAAAAATCATCTCATACTGGAGATCTTTCTGTGCCATCCTGGCTGAGCACTGAAATGTCCATGTGATTTGTAAATCCTTGTTATCAGCTGTCAATCACTAAAGGCTTGTTTACTTCATTTTAGACCTAAAACTCTTTGCTTACAGAAAATTATTCCATTTTGTAGAAGCCGCACTTTCTAACAAAAATGTATTGCTTTCACATTGAAAAGCATAAAATCCTTCTCACAATATGTCACATTAGGGAATTTTTTTGTTAATTTAAAGAATACAAACCTAAATTAATTCTAAGCATTTTCCTATTTATTGTAAATGTAATTGCCTTTTACTGCAATTTTTATATTTGGATTGGCAACACTTTTAGTATCAGATGACTGTTTATGCTTTCGGTGATTGTCCCCAAAATGGCTTAGTTCCGGGGAGGTTATTGGCCTGTATGAAAGTTAACTCTCTGTGTTGCTGTTACAGGTATTACCTAATCATGGTAGCTATGTTCTTCACGGTCAGCGTGGTGAACAATTATGCACTTAATCTCAATATATCCATGCCACTGCACATGATATTTCGATCGGTAAGTAAGCAAAACAAACCAAATATTTTTCCTAAGATTAGATGCATGCTATGTTTGATTATGTTAGTTGGCAAATGTCTACAAATGTCACTTCGTATATTTCCTATACTTTTTTGTACAGGGAATGGTTTATGCTATTATCCCTATATGCTGGACCTTTCACTTGGCTTTTTTATTTTACAATTTTTCTAAAATTCAAAAAATTAATTAGTTTGATTCTCCCACATGCATGGTCTATTCTGAACATACTTTATGCCTATTGTTTTCATTAAGAAATGTCTGGGGGTTTTTTTGTATCACACTAAACAAGAAAATCATTTTCTAACTTCCTGTTCAAAAATAATTACTATATGCTGGACCCACTGTAAAAATATGAGAATGGAGACAATTTAACTACCATAATCTTAAAAGACTAAAGCTGAGCACCACTTTCTATAAAATAAAACTGTGGCCCCAAACTGTCGTTGCACATCAAGATTTGGTGCACGACTTCAAAGCTGGGCCTATAAGTTTAAAGGACATGTAAACCCTTCATTTTCCTACCATGTATATACAATTTGGGCAAATCTTCCCTACCCAAACTGAATCATTTGTATTTCATATATTCCCTTTGGTTTTCAGCACTATCACATTTTCCTAAGACAAATAGGAGCTTTCACCCTGCGGCTGTTCCCTCTGACACATCATCACTGACATTTGCATCTGCAAACAGGACATGTGCACTGTAAAATTCATGCAGTCAAGAATGCAGGCTTACACGGGCAGAACGTACTTTGACTAAAAAGTCCTGCTTGGATTGTGCACTTTAATGGTTAAAGGAACAGTAACATTAAAAATTTAAATTGTTTTTAAGTAATACAAATATAATGCAGTGTTGCCCTGCACTGATAAAACTGATGTGTTTGCTTCAGGAACACTACTAGTGTTTATATAAATAAGCTGCTGTGTAGCAATGGGGGCAGCCATTCAAAGGAGAAAATGCTCAGGTTACACAGCAGATAGCAGATAAGCTCTGTAGAACATAATGGTGTTATCGGTTGTCCACTATTTATCATGTGCCATATTGCCTTTTTTTCAATTTCCTCCATTGCTACTCAGCAGCTTGTTTATAGGAACTATAGTAGTGTTTCTGAAGCAAACACACCAGTTTTGCCAGTGCAGGGCAACACTACATGATATTTTCATTACTTACACTGTTCCTTTAAGCTGAGATCAGGAGAGAAAAATGGAGCAGACAGCTAGAAAAGAGTTTCTATTCATTGGCTGCTAGACTGCAGGGTATGTTTTTAGAAATCTGAGCTGAGAAGAACTGAGTATGCTCAGTAGCCCACAGCCAAAGTAAATTCCCAAGGGAGGGAGCTGAGTGGGTTAGAGGAGGAGAAGGAATTCTAAGTGATTTGCATGCTGCAGTCTTACTATTAACCTTTTAACAACCAGGGTTTCCGTTAAAGACTTCAAATAGGTTGTGTATGTGTGGGGGTGGTTACATGAACTTTAGGGTATATAAACTTATATTTAAATTGTAATATATTCTGTTCAGTAGGGATGATGACCAGTCAAAATTTTCTTTCAAACAAGCTGTCTTCTGGGTGTGACATATGCTTCATAATGGTCTGCTGATTATGTGAATTATGCTGTGTAACTATATAGTATTGCTTGTTTTTAAATATCTGTAATGTTCTAATTTTAGGGATCCTTGATCGCAAATATGATACTAGGAATCATTATTCTAAAAAAGAGGTACTGTGCAATACATGTCTTACTTTCAATCAAAATGGTACATTTGCTTATAGTAATATTTATTCTACTGAATCATTTGATAGGAATTGTGGACTTGCTCTGTGGGCTTAGTGCAGTTGTACAGTCAAGAAACTAAATTTATAACAAACATCTTCTTTTTATTGGTAGTGGAATCTCTCAAATGTAATAAATGAAGATGAACAACAGATCTGCCCATGCAGGGATGGCCAAACGGAAGCCAAGAGCTAAATCTATATCTTGCAAGCAATCTTAACCTCTTACATGCTTTTTATTCTGTTCACTTTCTAAACTGAACTAGATCTACTGTGCATGTGTGGCCCCTTGCCTTGTGTAATATTATTTGTGGGTTCAGGCTGAGTTTGTATCTCCGCATAAAAAATTTTTTGTGTGTTTTTTTTTTTGCTATACCCAGGTATGGTGCATCCAAGTACTTGTCTATTGCATTGGTGTCTGTGGGAATCTTTATTTGTACTCTGATGTCTGCAAAACAAGTGGTAAGATCTGCTCAGAATAATCTTTCCCCCCCCCCCAAAACATTTGGCTTATTTAAAAAAAATATAAGCTGTTTTTGAAGCAGTACTTTGTTCTGTTTATGTAAATTAGCAAAGCATACCACACTGCCAGGCTTATTGTTGGTAAACCGTTGCTTACCTGCTGGCACCTATTAAAGCTAATAAATTGCTTAAAAGCATTGTAGAACCTTCTCTGCTCCATTAAGGCAAATCTAATGGAATAGCATTAGAAAGCATGCAGTTCATATTAGTATGGCTACAGAAGACCAATGAGAGGGAGAATTATGACATTTGCCTAATCTGAACCTTTATAAAGTTAAACTCTTCTGCAAAATTACATTTTCTTAGTGTCAGTGCTACTATATGTGCCTAATTTAAAGGAGATGGAAACCCAAAAAATAGAATTTTGCATGGTTAAAGAAAATGCCATTACAATATACATTAATTAAAAATATGAAATTGTTTTAAAGTTGTATGAATATGTAATCAAAAGCAGTTTTTTTTCCTGTCCCTTTCTGCAGTGCTGGTTCTGTCTACTGCAATAGTGTTTTAAGTCAGGCTTGCGTGCTTATTCACTAGATTTAAAATTCAGAGCCACCAGGGCAGACAGAAAGACAGTGAAGTTGTGGTTACAAATAACTTTTGTGATTGATAAATTAGATTAGAAAGTTGCTTAGAATTACAATGTCTTTTATAAGCCAATATTTTATCTTTGGATTTGCATCTCCTATAATTTAAAGGTGTGCTGCACAATGACCCTGGTTATTATGCAATATCTGCTTAAAAGTTAAGCTTACATTTTCTTTCATTATATCTTTATACGGTGCTGTTTGAAAGAGGCATCTGTTGTAAAATGTTGTAGGCTTCATCTTAATGAAAATTACATCCTAGCAGCAGTCAGGCATTGAAAAAGCTATACATGTATCTGGCACTATTAGACCACCCATGTTACAGAGCTAAGAAGTGTACTAGCTTTATTTTCATTTATACCGCTCCTCTCCAGATGGTGATTGCACAGCAAACAATCAAAACAACAGAGTTTGTTGGGGTTTTTGTGACCTAGTTCTTCACTTGGAGAAGTTGTAGAGAACAAAAATTCATAGTTTAGTATTGTTAAATTAGCTGTTATGTATCCTGCAGGCATCTCACCAAACCTCTAATGAAGATGGAGTATCTGTTTTCTTATGGTGGCTTCTTGGTAAGTAGTAAAAGAAATACAATTTTACGTCACTCTGTGTTTAACTGTGGCTGCGCCAGGAATGCTTTTTCTGCTCCCTGTCAAAATTGATGGTGGTAAGAAACTTTTGATTGTATGGGCATAATGTAAAGGAATTCCTCTTGACTTTAGAATTCATTTATTTATGCAGCATTTTACATTCATTTATAACAAACAGGGGTTTTAAAATAATTTAACAAATAATGGTTACAGAATAAAAATAGGATCATAACTAGTAAGGTATGGGAACGGTTATCCAGAATGCTCAGGACCTGGAGTTTTCTGGATAATGGATCTTTCTGTAATTTGGAACTTCATACCTTAAGTCTACTAGAAAATCAAGTAAACATTCAATACACTCAATATGCTGGTTTTGTTTCCAATAAGGAATAATTATATCTTAGTTTGGATCAAGTACAGGGTACTCTTTTATTATCACAGAGAAAAGGGAAATCATTTTTAAAAAATTTGGATAAAATGGAGTCTATGGGAGATGGCCTTTCCATAATTCAGAGCTGTCTGGATAATGGGTTTCCAGATAACTGATCCCATACCTGTACTTTCCTGGACAGGCCCACAGTGCTACACACACACACACTACATGGTTTTTGTCCTGACTGTTATAGCCCTGTTGCTTTATTCTTGATTTGCCCCCTGTGGAGATGAATATCGCCATACTGCCTTTATTTGGGTATGTCAGGAAGAGTAACAGGTCTTGATTGGGTTATGATAAATTCTACCTCATGGGGAAGATTATTCCTGATCGGTGTATGGAATGGGCTTTTATGCACTATTGTTACATACATTGTTACAGTCAGTAAAACAGATAAAGACAAAGCTCCCTGGACCCTCACTATATGGTATAGCAGAACAGACCCAGCAATCTGTGAGATTCAAAGCCTGGCATGTGTCTAGAACAACATATGAGCTCTATAAATACTGTACATGTTAATAATTATCCCTGTTGCTTTATTATTGATCTTAACATAGAGTATTATGTAGCCCTTTTGAGTTGTCAAGGGACACAAACAATGCCTCTAAATATGTGGGTGTTGCCCTTCTGTGTTAGCTTGCAAACACATGCTTCAGACAATATATGACTATTAAAATTTAAAAGAAAAATTCATTTTCAGATATGATTACATACTTTAGCTCTTCTTCTCTTTTCTAAACTGTTCATAAAACATTGAAACACATTGTTTGGCACTGTAAACCAATTTAATAAATGATTAATTTCTGCCAATCTCTCTATATTTACCTGACAGAACCTTATACGGCAAACATAATTAGACCTAGATGTAAAGGGTTTACAGAAAACATTGATGTATAAATTAAGAACAAGTCCTTCTTTTGGCACTGGTAATAAAACACATGGTTTAATCTGTTTCATATGAAAACAATTTTCTCCATCTGCTTAAAACCAGCCTATATACCTTTTGTTCTATTATGTGCACGTCCATCCAGCTGTTTCTTGAAATCTATATGAAAAGGATTATCACACTGTGTTACAATGTTCTATATAATTCTATATTGCTGATTTTAATAATCCTTAACGAAAAACATTTCATCTAAAACATTTAATATTAAATGGGAACAATGAAAACACTGTCGGAATTGTCTGAGTTTGTACCAGTTCTTCAGATTGAGTTCTGTGCAGTGTAGCATTATGTATCCGGCTCAGACAGATCAGAATAATATTAGTATTTATTGAATGCACTGTCATTTAAATCTCTGTTATTTTCATTAGGTATCGCAGCCTTGACTTTTGCTTTGCTGGTATCGGCCCGAATGGGCATATTCCAGGAAACGCTTTACAAGGAATATGGGAAGCATTCTAAAGAAGCCTTATTTTACAATGTAGGTTCTACAGCATTCTTCACAAATAAATTATACTATTATCCATGGCCAATGCACCACTGATAGAACTTTAATCTATACTCTGCAGAGTTTGGTTGGCAGTTAAAAGGCTCATCTTTAAGGTTTCACACAAATGATTTTACCTTTCACAGAGAGCTACTAGTAGCAGCGCAAAATAGACAATAGTGTTAATTGGCTTTGCTAAGACACTATGGGGGTTATTTACTTAATCTCATAATTAAAATAAAAAAACTCGACCAAACTCCCATGCCCGATTTTTGCCTTATTTATTAATAAAATAACTAGAATAAATCAGATCAGGAAAAACCCAATAAAATTGAGCAAAAACCCGAATAGTACTTTTTTTTTTTTACTTTTTTCTGGAATCGCTCGTTTTTCCAGATTTTGCCAGATACCCCGAAATTTATCGGATTATCAGGCTAAACCCAACGTAGACCATGATAACTTCCAATCAGGATAGGGACCTCGACAAGTCTGAAATGGAGAATTTTCAGATTCAAGCTTTTTGCAACATTGGGGTATAATAAATCTATAAATAGTTTTTTTCCACAAAAAAATTTTAGTTTTTGCCCCAAATAGACTAATAAATTCAAGTTAAGAAATAACTTAGCAGAGGCAATTGTCAGTATTGTCAATGACAGGATATTTTTTTTACAAAATGCCACAAAACTACCCTGCCATAGATAGGACTGAGAAATGCCTCTGCTAAACCACACGCTGTTTTTCAATTCAATTATCACTATTGTCTATTTTGTAGCCGTGTCAAATAGCTGCTACTAGTAGCTCTGTGTGGGGCTAAAAAGTGATAACATAGCCTAGGACTTTTTTGCACTTCTAATACAGTATATTGTAATGCTCTGCATGCATGATCAGTTAAAAAAAAAATGTATGGCGAATATGTGCTTAAAGAGATACTGATATTATCTATCATAACATTGTCTTTGAATGCTATTTATAATTTTGCCATAAAAGTATTTGCCTGATGCTTTTACATTACCTTTCTTACCCCCATGTTCCCCTATGAGGGGCTGCCATATTTGTGCAGCAGGAGTCCATTAGCATTAGAAACTCTTAACTGACAGGCTGAGATGTGACAGTCAGGTTGGCAGTCGGGTTTAGGAACTTCAAGTGACAATTACTCACAAAAGCAGAACAATCAGCGAAAAACGATTAACGTGACCTATAGGTAACTTTTAATGTAGATGAATATTTTCACTTTAACTGCAAACTGTAACATCTATCTAGAAATACATGACTTGGAAACTATTGCTTCAAGTGAGATCTGTTTTCAACTGAAAATACACCAACACCATTATTATCCAGTATTATCCAGACTTTGCAGTATTATGGTATTTCCTGTCAGAAAGGTCTGATATATGTGTGTGGGGATTAAAACCAATTACTGATCTTGCTCCTTCCAACGGTTCTGTCTTTGACAGCATGCTCTGCCTCTGCCAGGCTTCCTGCTCCTAGCTCCTGACATTTATAACCATGCAGTTATGTTTTCCCAAAGTGGTGAGTATAAGCTTCACTGTTGCCTTGCTATCTGCTTGTATTGTTGTATATGAACTATTTCTATTTGACTTTTTCACCCTTCGTGAAATTACAATTTGTACGTTTAGCATTTAACAACTGCATATTTACAGAACACGATGGAAAAAGTGTTGAGAAATACTGCACGGAACTCCACAATTGCAAGACAGAATTTAAATGATAGCTTACCTTATGTTGTTTTCCTTTAGGAGGAGCATATTATTGAGGTATTATGGAGGTATACAATGTGTAGTGATCTCCACACAGGAATCTGAATATGTTTTCCATACAAATGAAAAGTTATGTGCCCTGTAGACTGCCATCTTACACATTCAGATGAGTGAGTCAATATCCATAGTTATGTTTTTTTTCTAAATAAAACAGACACTCATTTTTCTGTGTGTGTTGGCCCTTGAACCACCATAGTGACACAGTGCAGTCAATTCATGGCTGATCTTTGAGACTGAAATCTTGTCCTCTATTTGGCTATGGAATTGAAGGCCAAATTCAAGGGCAGTGCAGTAAGACTGATCTATTCAACTAATAATGTTAATTGTAATATTATGTATTTTTGTGATTCCACACCCCCAGTGAGTTTTTCAACCAAGCAGTCCTGAATGTTATGGTTGATTTCATCTTTGTGAGGCAAAGCTGCAATCACACGCTTACACCCAGTATATTATCATTTACTATTTATATTCAAGAGTACTGTATAGAGTATATATGAATTCATCTGCATTATTCACGGCCCAATCCCAGGTCCAAACAACAGCCGTTTGTGGGGGTGGCAGTGCCTCTGGATAACAACAAAGACCAAAAGATCCAGATTCTTGGCACTCAGACCATTTTTATTAAAAACAAATATCTATCTAGACTTCATACTCCATAATTGGGTTGTGACCATATACAGCACAGCCATATTCCTGTGTATTGCACTATCCCTAGTTCACCCCACTGATATCAAATTACCTGTACAGCTATAAATACAAAACATCACATCTTAAAATCAACTGGCCACTTGAAATAGGCGATATGCTGGTAATCCGCAATAATTAACCCCTCGTCAGCTGGGCATGAGCATTGCTGCTTGTGTCACCTCCAGGCTTTTGTGTCCCATAGTTCCTTGCCCAATAGGAAATGTCATGTTTTGAAGTGAAACATATGCCTGCGATTGGTTTCCAGGACTGGAGACATATATATTGGCCAAGACCATGAAATCCTGTTTTACTGCATTTTTGTGCCCCTGTCATTTTTTTTTTCTGCCATTATAACTAGGGATGGGCGAATTTGTAAATCTTCCCCCAGGCTGAATACATTCAGCAGAAATAAAGTTAATTCATATGACTGTGACCTACATGACATGTGCTGGTGCTGAAAGTGACATAAGTGACAGTAAGAACATACATGTAAGACTTTACTGCTTGTAGTGCTGCTTCAGGTATCTAATCAGAATGAGTCTGTTGGGATGTCAGACATGATCTGCCAGCATTCCCTTCTCCTTCCTTGAGTATTACAAGTAGTGTGAAACCACAGCACCAGAGTTGTCACATGAAAACGTCTTCAAGTCCAGTTGATTTGACTTATTACTATAGCTATACCATGACCTGGATGAATGAGAACCTTCACAGACATACTGATTACTGTTCAGCCTGCGGGAAGATTCACTTTTATACCAGTAGTCAGGCAGGTTCTTATGCAGAAAAGAGACCGGGACACACAAACCTGAAGGCAAAATCTTGTTTTGTAGCATTTTTATTACACAAGAAAACCTGGTCAGGGTGCTTTATATTTACAAGGCAATACAAAATGTAGCACAGCAGTCTCTCTCAGAGAGATCATAGTCTTGCTGACTGCCCCAACACTACGGGGCAGATTTATCAAGGGTCAAATAGTATTTTCGAGTTTAAAAATTCACACATTCTAATTTTAATCCCTCCATTCGAAATTAAATTAGAATGTGAGATTTATCAGACCTTGACCATGGAAACAGTCATAATTCGAATATTCGCCACCTCAAACCTACCGAGTTAATGTACAAGTCAATGGCAGAGGTCCGTTGGGCCATTTGGAGATATTAATTGCCTTCCTGACATTTGAGTATTTTTTTAGGGAGAAATGAAAATGAAAATGATTTGTACGAATAGAATTTGATTCAAAATTTCAGGTCAGAACCATTCCTTCGAATATTAGCCATTCTAATGTTTTCTTAAATAACTTCCCAGTGAATTGTGAGTGTTTTCAAAATTAAAATAAATTAGCATGAATTAAAATTTGACCTTTGATAATGGGTCTCTAGGTTTAACACCCTGTTACACACAGTTCATCATCACAAAAATCACCGTCTCTTCTTTCTCAGACAGCTCCTTCTCAAAAAGACTGATGTCCCGTAACGTGTATGTGTGTGTTGTGCTCTTGATTTGTTTGTGTGCACAGTGAATTGTAGGATCCCAGGGGGCAGCCCATGGTACTGAAAATGGCAATTTTTGGATTACCCAGTGCCACACACTACCTATGCAAGACAGAACTTTATTTTCTTTAGTAGCCACAGAATGACACTGCCCAGAATTAGACAACTTGTTATCTACAAAAACCCCTAGATCCTTCTCATTTAAGGAAACTCCCAACACACTGCCATTTAGTGTATAACTTGCATTTATATTATTTTTGCCAAAGTGCATAAACTTGCATTTATCAACATTGAACCTCATTTTCCAGTTTGCTGCCCAACTTAGACAAATCACTCTGCAAAAAAATGAGTGAATCAGTGTGAGGAATGTTCCTGAATTTGAGTTTGTGTATTGAGGGTAAATGTTCAGTTTGCCTGTGTATTTAAGTGCAACTAATGAATGACAGCTTGCTAGTTTCTATAGAACATACAGTACTTCAGTATATGACTGCTCTGCTCTTCTGTTCCGTGATACTGACCAATCTGTTTCTTTATGTTGCTACAGAGCCATTCCAGATGCCTGTGCTGGGAATCCAGTTGCCAATCATGTGGTTCTATCTGCTAATGAATGTCATCACTCAGTATCCTTTTTACCCAACAAGTCTTGAGGTTGTTTACAATTACACTTGTACAGATAAACTTCCCTGCTCTCTTTTGTAACTTTCTGAACACTGGGTGCCTTCTATGTGCATGTTGCATGTTGAAGGAACACAGAGATCCTGTACTGCAGAACAGGCCAAAAATAGAAAAGCAACTTGCACATAGATTTTCTTTCGCAGGGGGCACAAGGCAATTTATATCATATTGCAGCTTTTTCTGCATTCCATTGTTGCAGTGGTTCGAAATCTTAGAGTGGACAGATCATTTGTTAGGAAATTACTATTAAAGGAACAGTAACACCACATTTTTTTTAATGCTTGATTTCCCCCAAAATAGCTATAATAATAGGTAAGTTTACGTCCCATTGGATTTTTTCCAATCTTCATCCTGAATTTGACTTTCAAAGTGCATCATAGGAGAAAAGCAGCTTGGATTACACTGTGTGCAGAACTGGAAGTCAGCTTCCTACCCATAAACGGAAGCACCTTGATTTTTTTTAGCATCTGCAGCTTAAATATATGCTCACATCATTACCCCCAAAGCTGTCTGAAGGAATAGAAACATAAATTTAAACTGCAGACACTGAAAAAAAATCTTAGGTGCTTTAGTTTATCGGTACAAAACTGACTTCTGATTGAGCACACAGAAGAATTCAAGCTTCCATCGACCTTTTCACCTACTTTCTCCCATGGGGCATTTTGAAAGTCAAATTCAAGCTGATTTGAAAAAACGCTAAGGGGAAGTAAGCCTTACCTATCATTATAGTTATTTTTGGAGGAAATAAGTATTTAAAAAAAAATTTAGTTACTGGTCCTTTTAAATCATTTGATTTCTGTGGGTCAATCGCAAACATTTTACAAGCCACAAATTATAATTCTATATGAAAGGGGTGAAAAAAGTGTAAAATTGGAAGGAGTTAATACACATATGGGATCCCTAATGCAGAAAGCTCTGAATTAAGGAAGACCATGTCCCATAGAGTCTACTTTAAGCAAATAATTGTAATTTTTAGACATTTATTTGCGCAATAATAAAACCGTTCCATGTACTTGATGGTATGTAAGCTGTATGAATCCATAGTCGTGGCAAACAATCCTATTGGATTTATTTGAAGGGGAACTATCGCCAAAATGAAAAATTAATATAAGCTTCCTCATACCGAAGCAATAAACTTTCTAAATCCAATCAATTAAAAATTCAGCATTTTTCTGAAATAATCAAGTTTATATTCACTATTCCTCTCTTAACATCTTTCTCTTCATTCTCTCTTCATGCAGCAGTATATATAGATATATATATAGATATATATAGATATAGATATACAGATATACAGATATACAGATATATAGATATACAGATACAGATACAGATACATAGATATATACATATATAGATATATACATATATACATATATAGATATATACATATATAGATATATACATATATACATATATAGATATATACATATATATTATAGGGGGGGCTTCCTTTCCTAGTAGATGAATTAGAGCTCACTCAAATAACTGATTCCAGTACAAACAAAATCTAACAAAATAACTGCCTTTTGCACAAATTCTGCATGTAGAGAGACCGGATTACTGGTGATTTTAATAGTGAGCTCTAATACATCTGCTAGGCAAAAGGAGCCCCGCTATAAGATATATTGGATGTAACTGTCAATGAATATCTGACACCCAACTGCTCCATGAAGAGAGAATGAAGAGAAACAGATGCTGAGAAAGAAACAGTACAGAATATTTAAGTGGTTGTATTTAGAAAGTTTCTTATTTCAGTATGATGAAGCTTATAGTAAATTGTAATTTTCGTGATAGTTTCCCTTTAATGTTTAGATCAGTTTTAGCAGACCTAAGGTATGAAGACTTTTGTTACAGAAAGATCTTTTATCCAAAAAAAAACCTCTGGTACCAAGCAATCCAGTTAAAATATCCTATCCATTTGCATAAAAGTTTTGAAATTGTGAGTGAAGTCTTCCCCTGGCACATTTCCCCCCCCCCTCTAAGAGGCAGATGCTAAGTGCGTGCCTTCACTTGCCTTCACATGTCTCTTTTCATTATAAACACTCACCACTTTGAAATGGAAACTTATTGTGCCTGTGGCCTTTAACAGCTGTTGTGTTCAGGTGGAAACTGCTATGGTCAGACTGACCCTATGTGTCTGTCCCTGTGTCCTACAGAAATGCACGAGTAGTGTCGCTGTGCGTATAAGTAAATCAGAAACAAAGGGAAAGAAAGAATGACCCATAAAGTTGCACCACCCCACTATATATGTCAGAGGTTCCTGTATGAGCATAGTTAAAACTTAACCTTTAATCATTTGTAGTTAAAAAGTATGCCCAGATATTAAGTTAAAATAAGATCAGGAGAGAAAGGTAAATCGACTCAAGGTCACTAGCTCACGGCCGGAATATAGAGGATTGGATTAATGAATAAATGACTTTAACCTCAGTCAGTAAATAACCTTCCTCTGTTAGACAGTGCTTGGTTAATAGTATGGTTGTGGGGAGAGCAGATATTACAGGAGTTGGACCACAATATTAGTGCATGTACTTAGTCCTAAAATGGGAGCGAAGAGAAGATGGGGATAGTCCTGCTTAGTAGATCTCAGAGGCCGTATATACCTTGACCACTACTGGTTTACACCACTACTTTGTTTTTCTATATAATATCCAATGGCAGGTGCTACCCTTAGTTGTATAATATATCTGTGCTTATAGCAGGCATGCTGGGGACAGACAGACCACCACTAAGAAGCTGAACACCGCACTACTCAAAGTATTTTGCTGTACCAAAGTCTCCTTTACAAAAAATAGGGCCATTTTTACAACTGGTACATATCTTGTAATGTTTGCAATGTGACCTGTCCTAGTAATGGGCTGTCACTGTGTTGTGAGGATAGTGAGAACTACAGCACTTGCAGCTCTCATTTCTCTAGGAACCGGTTTATTAAATAATATCAGTGCAATGAAATGCCACCCTTTTTATAGTACAGGTATGGGATCCTTTATCCGGAAACCCATTCCAAAATTATGGAAAGGCCGTCTCCCATTGACTCCATTTTATCCAAATAACCTCTGTTTAATAAAACCCAAACTACGATCCAAACTAAGATATAATTAAACCTTATTGGAGGCAAAAACGAGCCTATTGGGTTTATGAAATGTTTGCATGATTTTCTAGTAGACTGAAGGTATGAAGATCCAAATTACATAAAGATCCATTATCTCGAAAACTCCAGGGCCCGAGCATTCTGGATAACAGGTCCCAGTCCCATGCCTGTACCAGTTGTGGCCTGCATTTGAAGAAAACCGTGTATCAAGGGAGCACTGTAATTCTAGATATATATATATATATATATATATATATATATTTAGTATTATTGTTTTATACTATTCTAGTTTAGATTCTATTTTATATTTCTATACATATTCATATGCATGCTGTAATGCGTCCGAAAACGACATAAGCTTTTCTTCAGTGGCTTCTGCTGTACCTTAACTCTGTTCCCAAGATACGTGTGCATCCGTGGTGTATTCATCCTTACTACAGAGTGTCCTTCCCTCACAGTAACCCTCGTTGTTACACTGCGCAAGTTTCTCAGTCTTATATTCTCCATTCTCTATTTCCACAACCCTTTCACAACTTGGCACTGGATTGGCACCTTCTTTGTCTTTATGGGGACATTACTGTATACTGAGGTCTGGAACACCATAGGGCCAGCTGCTAGCAAGGATAAGAAGGGAATCAAAAAGGATTAAATGTGCAAGGGACAAGCTAATATGTTCAGTGCTTGATATTCAGGGACTAGGGAGCACATGGGCGTTCCTTCTATTTCCAGAAATACTTGCGAGTCTATGGCAGATATTATATGTAGGCCGTTCAGTGTAAGGCAAGCAGTTACCATCCTGTTGTATAAATATAATCTTATGCTATTATAAATAATAATAATAATAATGATGATGATGGGATTGCTTTCATAAGCACAAAGCTGCCAGACAAGCTCTTTTTAATCGTTTTGATATTAATAAATGGAATACTATTACATAAAGCTGTGAAGGGATAAAGTCCAATGTTTACCTGATGGTAATGAAAGGTTTACTGCACTGTAGGCATAAAGCCAAGTCCTCTGAGTGTTGTGAAAAGTATGAGCAGACTGTATCAATCCAGAGCTCACACAGAGGATTACTATGATTTTCTTTCTCATGAGGTTTCATTGGACTTTCCCTCCCAGAGGCAACTGTTCTTGGACAGATACCCGATGCAAGAATCATCAGCGCTGTTAGACATTTGCATTGTCACTTCTTTTTTGTTTTTACATAAACTCTTGGATTGGTATATCTCAGCCCTTGCCCCACTCCATTAACAGAACATAAAACCCTTTCCCTAGTCACACTGCAACGTGGATTCGTTCCTTTAGTTAACCCTGGTTTTATCTGATCACAAGTGTATTTTTCAAAAATAATAACTGCATATTTTCTTAGCACCAAATAGAAAACTGGATCGTGTGAGACTAGATAATGTAAGGCCAGACCAGCAAGTAGGCAGGACTTCTCTGTTGGATCTGTATATCATAAAATAGAACCTCCCTTTTGTTCTTTGCTGAGTCGATCTCTCCTTGAAATGTACTTCAGTCTCTAGTAATAAACATGTTATGTAGATGTATGATGGCCCTCTAGTTATGGAGGACAGTGAGTGGGCTAATAGACTATATAAACAACGTTTGTGACCAGAGCTAAATTCTATTTTAATGGGCGTCGATTTCAGAATATGCGAAAGTCTTGAATGTCACCTGTATGATGAGTTTTATTTCTAAGGAGTGCCTTAACTTTCACACACATTCCAGAGTAGAATACTGCTGAGTATCCCTAGGTTGCCTTATGTTGCAGCAAATGGGGGTTCTCTTTTGCTCACAAATAATTAAGTCTGAATCTCTATAAAGGGGTTATTTACTAATTGGGAATCCACGTGGCTGATTTCTGTAAATCGCTATCCAAGCCACAGGGACATGCCCCAGTTCCAATGGCAGTCACAATGCACAAGTCATATCAAAAAAGATACATGTCCCAAGGCTTTTTTTATAGTAAAAATAAATGATTTATTAATAATCACATTAAAAAGTTTTTGGTACATACTGACCCCACATGGCCCACCTTACGCGTTTCGTACCCTCCGGCACATACTCACGAAGTGCCAGAGGGTATGAAACACGTAAGGTGGGCCATGTGCGGTCAGTATGTACCAAAAACTTTTTAATGTGATTATTAATAAATCATTTATTTTTCCTATAAAAAAAGCCTTGGGACATATATCTTTTTTGATATGACTTGTGCATTGGAGTTAAAGGGGCACTATACACCTATGCTCACCTTTATTTAACATGAGAAGAATTAAAAAGGACTTCTGTTAAAAACATTGACTATTACTTTATTTAGAAAATCTATATTTTATCCATATTATAAAGCAGTAAAAGACTGTTACTCTTACAGCCCCCCCCCCCCCCCATCTCCCTATGAAAAAAGCCCCATTTTATCAGTAACCTTCTCATGATTACAGATGAGGAGGATTGTATTATACAGAGGGTTTAACTGGGATGGGTAAATTGATTAATTTCCTCTCTCTTCCCACAATTGCTCTGAACAACAAATATATCCTCATTAGTGCATGAAATGAAAACCATACATTTCTTAATTTAAAGGGATTCTGTCATGATTTTTATGGTGAGGTTTTTTATTTCTAAATTACATTACATTTATTTAGTTGTAATATTTGTGTGTTGGCAGCCATCTCCGGTCATTTTGCCTGGTCATGTGCTTTCAGAAAGAGCCAGCACTTTAGGATGGAACTGCTTTCATGCAGGCCGTTGTTTCTCCTACTCTGTGTAACTGAAGGGGTCGCAGTGGGACATAGATTTTTAATATTGAGTGCTGTTCATAGATCTACCAGGGAGCTGTTATCTGGTTACCTTCCCATTGTTCTGTTGTTAGGCTGATGGGAAGGGGGGTGATATCACTCCAACTTGCAGTAAAGAGTGACTGAAGTTTATCAGAGCACAAGTCACATGACTGGGGGAACCTGGAAAACTGACAATAAGTCTAGCCCCATGTCAGATTTCAAAATTAAATATAAAAAAAATCTGTTTGCTCTTTTTTTAAAAAAAAAAAAAAAAAAGTTTTCCCATGCCAGTATTCCTTTAAATAGGGAGAAAATAAGTTCAGCACAAGCCTATGATCAAGGGGTATATTGTTCCTTTAAGGACGCCACACTTGTCCTTTTCTTCTATTCTCTGTTCTTCCACATTAGCGATACAGTGTGTCGTTCTTTTAATGGGTTATTTCATTGTATGTGGGTCATGCCAAGGCAAATGTCTGAAATGATTGGAATTGATCATCCTGGTCCATAATTACCCCGTCCACAAGTTGGGTGATTGTTGTCAGCTTTATGTGTTATGTAGTAGTTTATTCAGAGCAGTGCCACAGTTCTACTGGAAGAGATGAATAGGATAAGCTAAATGCAGATATTGCTGTGAATGCAGCCAATCAGTATGCCTGGCCTAGCGTCAGTTCAGCTACAGTCAGGAGCAGATACCTCAGCTGACATGTTTATTTGGCTTGTACCATTACTATTGGTCTGATCTCTTGCACAGAGTGAGAGTTGCCTTAACTGTCCAGCAGGCACCAAATAACAATGTACCTTCTATAAACAGTGTTCTTTTTAACATGACAAGCCTGGCATGTGTATTATAACATGATAAGCTTTGTTTTCATTCATTTCATACAGGTTAGACTGTTATCACCAAGCAATATATATCATTTAGTCATTTAGTTTGCACAGTCTGTATTAAATCGCACAATCCAACCTGTACAAGTTGTCCCACATTTGGGAAAAAGTCTCTTATGTTCTTCCTTGTAGCTACAATTACATCTGTGAATATGTTAGTAAGTGATGTGCTGGTAGAGAAATTCCATACTTCCTTATATACCAGTGCTGGCCCCTCCCCTGTCTGTGACATCACTGAGGGGGTGGGATGGGCTTCAGGCCGGCCGCACATCACTAGTTAGTACTGATTTGTGTTTACAGTGTTGCATTCGGCTGCTGCTGAAACGGACATTGATATGAGGTAATGCTGTTGATGCTTCATTTATAGCTGCCAATCAAACCTTTTCAAGTGCTGAGCAGCTTATGATTCACCATTTCCAATCTGCCCAGTATCCCCTTCCACCTTTAGCACTAAGGTACTGGCACATTTGACTGTGTGTCCATTTGTTTGTCTTATTTGAATACATTTTATATAGCTTGACTCATACTATTGGAAACATCTGTTAATAGCAGCACGTATGACTAGAAAGTATTTCTCCTAGTATTTTATAATGCTAATGTGAGTGTATGGATGGCTATTTTAATTTATACAGTGCAAATGGTATACTTCTTTTACAATAATGTGCAGTTTTGCCTGATGGTGAATGTCCAGCAAAGATGCAGGAGGACAATCAGGCCCTATGCTGGAATCAGCCCCACTTTGCCTTTACCTGAATCCCTTGCAAAAGCCCAGGTGCATTTCAGTGCTGCATCCAGGCCAACTCAATAGATCCAGGTACAGGCAAGGTAAGGGACTGATTCCAGTGTATGGGGCTGATTCTTGGCCTGAGAGTTTCATCCCTGTGTCACATTAGCCTGTGGGTGGAGTTTATATGACAAGAACTTCCCACACCAGTCAGTTGAACTGAAGAAGCTGCTCGGATGAGTAGTGAAACGTCTTCAATGATTACTCAGCAAGTCCAGTTGTTTTAAGATTTACCTATACTAGATATTACCCATTCATGTGGGTCATTGCAGAGATTTTAAATACATATCTTGAAAACAGAAATTGGAATTTACTAAGCTTGTCTGAAGCCATATGTTTTATGTGCTACAGTCATTTCTAACAATATTAATTACTAAACTTTTTGTACTATATATATATATATATATATATATATATATATATATATATATATATATATATATATATATATATATATATATATATATATATATATATATATATATATATATATATATATATATATATGCAAAAAAAGTATTTGCTAGAGATTTCCCATTTAGCACATGAAAACTGGAATACTGAGTGACATGTATGTTCTATATACTGTACCTTTTTGTTCCTTTATTTTAAAAATCAAGAGATGCATGTGTCCATTAAACTGCTCCAGCATGTTTTTGTTGTATTTTCTTTTCCCATGTCATTCTACCTCATTAGCTCTACATACATATACATACATACATACATCCTCCCTAAATGTGCTGTAACATTATGTGAACAAAACCATGTTGTTATCCCATTGCAATAAAGTAACCTATAATAAAGTTCCCTTTGGTCTCCAGTTTGTCTATATTGTAAAAGTAAAAGCTCACAAAGCACTTTAAGTACAAAATGTGTGTAAGTGCCACTGAGTAATCCATGCAAACGCTATATAAAATAGCATATAATGGGTTCGCACACTCGAAATAATATACAGACCAAAGGTGGTAAAGTAAATTTCTTTTTATATGTAGATATCAAATATGCATCAGGTAGAATCAATATCTAGTACAAGACAATTTATACAAAATAGTACTAACCAGTATATACACTCCACCAATTTCAAAGCAAAAGAAGAAAAACAAACCACAAGGGACAGATACACTTTGGAGTATTCTCATCCTTTGGCAAAGTATATCTGTCCCTTGTGGTTTGTTTTTCTTCTTTTGCTTTGAAATTGGTGGAGTGTATATACTGGTTAGTACTATTTTGTATAAATTGTCTTGTACAGCAGTAAAGAGTGATTGACGTTTATCAGAGCACAAGTCACATGACTTGGGGCAGCTGGGAAATTGACAATATGTCTAGCCCCATGTCAGATTTCAAAATTGAATATAACAAAATCTGTTTGCTCTTTTGAGAAATGGATTTCAGTGCAGAATTCTGCTGGAGCAGCACTATTAACTGATGTGTTTTGAAAAAAAGTCTTCCCATGACAGTATCCCTTTAAATGTATCTGCATATTCAACACATAGTCCTTGTGCTCCTATAAAGTTGCACTTGGCGCCTCTCGCTTCCCCTGTGCATCCTGTTTTGCTATTGACTGTGGGAACCATGGAGCTACCGCCTTCTCCAAACCAGTTTCTAGCTCCAAGGTTCACACTGAGGTTTGTGATAATCACTGCAGCCCAGTTGCACCAAAACAGAAAAACCAAACAGGTGCACACGACACTCTCACACAGTAATTGGTTCCAAGCAGACTTTAACCTTTTCATTGAATTCACATCTAAGCACAACTTCACTGCATCAGGCCTAACTCTCACTGGTGACTACAATGACCAAGAATTGTGGGGGTTGGGGGAATGTAGCATTGTGAGTAAAACTGTTATTGTGTCCAAAATTGCACACTGCAGTATGGTAAGTAAATGATCCCTGTGATATTCAATATAGCAGCAAAGCAAATTCGCTTATGCACATTGATAATGCATTTCTCTTATGCCCTACACTCAGGGTAAAACAGGTTTAAGAGACAGTCATTTAATAAAGCCAGCGACTGAGGAACTGAAAAGGCCGTGTCCTTTGTCTAATGCAATGAAAGCAATACTTATACCACCAAACTCATTTCTCACTTCATTTATCACATGATTACACATACCAACCTAATAATATGACTGAATAATGTCCTGGGACTAAATTGAAAGAAAACAATGAAGAGCATATTGTAACTTTATTTACTCAGTGACTCAAATGTTACAGCCACTGAAAAACATTTGGATTAACACAGTAAATAAAGCCATTGATAATATTAAGTATTTCATCTGAAAGGAACAGTTCAGTGTAAAAATAAAAACTTGATAAATAAATAGACTGTGCAAAATAAATAATGTTTCTAATATAGTTAGTTAGCCAAAAATGTAATGTATAAAGGCTGGAGTGAACAGATGTCTAATAAAACAGCCAGAATCCAACTTCCTGCTTTTCAGCTCTATAACTCTGAGTTAATCAGCGACTTAAAGGGGAAGGAAACCTCCTCGGCGCTAACCCCCCACCCCTCCTCCCGTGTATTGCCCCCCCTCCCTCCTCCCCCCTGGCCTACCCCTCCCGCTGGGCAAATGCCCCTAACTTGTTACTTACCCTTCTGCGCAGGTCCAGTCCAGGGAGTTCACAGGCGACATCTTCTTCCACGCGATCTTCTTCCTCCTTTGACCGGCGCATGCGCAGTAGGATCGTTTCGCCGGTACGATCTACTGCGCATGCGCGTGACTTTTGGCGCATGCGCAGTAGATCCGTACCGGCAAAATGCTCCTACTGCGCATGCGCCAAAACGCCGGTCAAAGGAGGAAGAAGATCGCGTGGAAGAAGATGTCGCCTGTGAACTCCCTGGACTGGACCTGCGCAGAAGGGTAAGTAACAAGTTAGGGGCATTTGCCCAGCGGGAGGGGTAGGCCAGGGGGGAGGAGGGAGGGGGGGCAATACACGGGAGGGGGGTTAGCGCCGACGAGGTTTCCTTCCCCTTTAAGGGCTCTTACTGATGAGCAGTTGTAGCTGCGCTCCCCTGAGTTCCGTTTTTCTGCGTTCAACCGCAGGGGAGCGCAGGAATAGACACATTACATTTTTTCCAATGGGGCTGTACTCACACAGGTGCGTGTAGGCACCGAACGCAGGTTGAGACGCAACATGCTGCATTTTTCCTGCGTTCGGTGCCTACACGCGCCTGTGTGAGTACAGCACCATTGGAAAAAATGTAATGTGTCTTCCTGCGCTCCCCTGCGGCTGAATGCAGAAAAATGTAACGCAGGGGAGTGCAGCTTCAACCACTCGTGAGTAAGAGCCCTTAAGGGGGCCACATGGGACATAACTGTTCAGTGAGTTTGCAATTGATCCTCAGCATTCAGCTCAGATTCAAAAGCAACAGATATGACCCATGTGCCCCCCCTGAAGTCACTGATTGGTTATAGCCTGGTAACCAGTCAGAGAGCTGCAAAGCAGGAAGTAGTATTCTGAATATTATGTTAGACATCCAGACACTCCAGTCTTTATACATTACATTTTTGGCTAACTAACTATATAGGAAACATTTTTATTTTGCACAGCCTATTTATTTACACAGTTTTTATTTTTATACTGAACACTTCCTTTAGCTCTAAAAAATAGTGCATAATATTGTCAGCGAGCCTTACTTCTATTTTTTCCCCCTCTCGTTTTTTCTTTAATGCTTAAAAGAAACAAAAATATGGTAGAGAGAGGGAGTTAAAGCAATATATTTGCATTAGCACTTGATGCATCTATCCACACAGCTGAATATATATAGATATATATATACACACACACATATTTTTTTTATATTTGACCACCATTTTCCCGTTAGTGTTGATCCATTGTACAAGCCAGATTGATATCACATGAATCAGGTGGAAGTGGAAGATTTCCTGCGTCCTGATGGAATAGGGGGTAGAATGGGTTTAGTGTTGGAGCCTGGGCGACTTGTGTGAGCAGAGGGTCTGGTTGATGATGTGGCTGATTGTGTGTCAGAGTGAGCAGAAGAAGGCAGCCGAGGTGTGTCTGGGGTCTTTCCATTCTCATGATGATCTGTATGATGAACATGGGTATTACATTTTTTTTAAAAGTTTAACAAAAGTATAGTTGAGGAATAATGTGATTCTGAGAGTTGCTTGCTGTACACATGGATTTGAATAATAACAGATAAGCCCTTTTGTGACACAATCACAAGTAATCTGGCAGTTTACATTATCATTTAGTTTGCTGTGAATGCCAATTTACAACTGACTTTTTTCCATGTCTTATTTAATCATTCTTCTGCAGCTATTTGGTTGTTTGGGTCCCACTTACCCAAGAAACCAGATAGTGACTGACTTGTGGAGCAGGAATTGGTGTCGTTTTGAACAGAAATAACATTCTTTTTTATAAAAAGTCCAGCCTTTAGAATGAATCTGCCCAGGGGCATTTTAGCTCAGTCTATGGTTACAATATGGATACAGTGAATGGCTATTTATGTATTCTCATTAGTTCTGTACATACAATTGCACAACTGGTGACATTTGATAACTAGAAATGAAAGTGGCAATTCTGTTTGAATGGCTTGAAGTCATTTTTAATAGGTTACAAATGATTACTCTTCCAGTTCTGCCATCTTCAAACTGGCAATTTAAAACTATCTCCAGGGAGTTATGATTTCCCCACACAAACAAGTTCATTGGCTCCTGATGAAAACAACTCTATTGTGTGGGTGATACAACAAGGGCAGGATCATATAATTGCCACTATGTACATATGGAGCCTAACACTGTGCTGGCAGATCATAATATTATACAGTAGCAATACTACTGACCATCTATTGACAGAGTCTGAATTTTAGAACCAATTCCTAAGGTACATCATAAACTGCACTTGGATAATATATAGACCATGTTTCAACAGAATATAAACATGATAAATCACATGTAAAAACCTTGCTCCCCATAATACAAATATGATGATAGTTGTATAGTAAACAAATTACCTGATATACTGTCGGATCCTTGCTTAATGCCAGATAGATCTAATGGTTCTATTGTATCTTCTGGAGGAGAGTGTATAGTAATGACAGGAGTTGGCTGGGAGGAAGATCTCCTTGCAGAAAA
This sequence comes from Xenopus laevis, assembly GCF_017654675.1. Classification (NCBI taxonomy): domain Eukaryota; kingdom Metazoa; phylum Chordata; class Amphibia; order Anura; family Pipidae; genus Xenopus; species Xenopus laevis. The sequence continues at coordinate 92,101,923 of NC_054375.1, read as the reverse complement.
GGCTCCAGCAGAGGAGAGTAATGAGAGTCCGGAGCTTGGCCGAGAATCTCTGGAGCTATGAATCCAATGTTGACAATTTATTTAATTGCGTTTATGTAGATTAACATACTTATTGATCTAAAAGAAAGCAACAGCATGTTTTGGTACCATTCTGACTGTACCTGGTATCAGTACTTGCTGGAGGAAAACTGCGCTCAGCAGTGACATTACTTCCACTTGGCAGCATTGATGAACAAGATGCAGGATCTAACAGGTGACGTTGTGTGCCCAAAGTTGCTGGAGCAGTTACAGGACCTCTAAAAAAAAAATATGTTTAGTCACTGGGGAAAACGCTCCTTTAGAAATATTTACTCAAAGAAACTGAGTAAAATATACTTTGAAAGCTGAAACATGTTGAAAGGATTCTGAAATTCCCTTGAATAATATACACTGTTCTAATTCAACAGAAATCCTTAAAAGGGGGCAATACACCCCTCTGTTCAACATGAGCTCAATGAATTGGGCTTGTAGTGACTATGCTTTTTTTGCTTTAGTTTTAATTATGAAAATATAAAATTATATTCAGTACAAGCCCCATTCATTAAACTAATTCTGAAGAGGGGGTACAATGTCACTTTAAGTTGTGTGCAACCATGCTTCGATAAAGCTAACAACTACTTTAATCTCTATTGATTTCTGAATGAATGTTGCAGCATGTTTCTCCCTGATCAGTTGATAGGACAGCCCTCATTAACAATGGTGGGAGAGAATGGTGACTCCAACCTCAGTCATTGTTGGGGGAACCCAAGTACTACTAAATGACAGTACAGGTATGGGATCTGTTATCAGAAAACTCGTTATCCAGAATTAAGGGAAGGGCAACTCCAATTCTCCATTTTATTAAAATAATCTTTAAAAACATTTAAAAAAACATTTAAATAAAATTTGTGGAAAATACAAGGTCCAAGGGGATATCACGGAGCACCAAGAATTCATGAGTTGGGATGTTCCTGATGGTCAGGATGGTCCTTTCATCTTGTCTGATTCCCTTATTGTATTGAATAAGAAGACCTATGCTAAAATTGTATTATTTGTGATCTTTTACTTGAGAGACCAGCAAGTTTAATAGTAATGTGCCCATAGTGCCGAAAAGTAGATGTGAACAATAACTAAGCAGTACCTCTGAAACAGTTGGGTGTAAGTGTGAGGGGTCTTCCCTGCTAAAGCCTGTCGTGCCACCTGCTGCCTCCTCTGTACAGAAGCTTCTTCCTGGAAAGAGAACAGAAATAATCCAACAAACAGCCTAATAAACCCATGGTGGACAAGGTTTAAGAAGGGGGCAATCCTTACCACAGGGGTTTTCTGTAAGGGCAGCTTTGCTGATGCTCTACTGGAGTAGTTTCTGGTTGCAGAATCAAGGTCATTGGAGGTTCCAAGCTGTGAGGGTTTAACTTGCATGGATCCAATCGATGATTTTACTGAATCTTATTCAATGAAGCACAAGAGCGATGAGTATAGATGCAAGAGGGAAGAACACCAGGACAATATTGGGAACTTCAAATTATGGAACCTATTTATAACACATCCTTAAACATAGTTTAGTACAGAGGGAAAATAAGAGAAATGTTGAGATTTGAACTAATTTGATTAAATTAATTAATGAAAACTTTCTGTCTGTAATTTGGGCTGGAATAGGCAGAAGAGGCATGTGCCTAAGGTGCAGAGTAGAGGCACTGGGCACCTCTTTTGCCTGCCTTCCCCTAGTTTCGTCCAATCAGAAGTCTGTACTCTTCACACATCCGTGTGTGTGGCATTTGGTGTGCGAGATCTGGTGTGTGTGCTGGCGCACATCAAGTAAAGAGCAGAGGGGGGTTTGGTTGGCACCCCAACTGTAGCACTGCTGGATACACAATGGCACACTATATATAGCAGTAATATAATAATACTAGAACTGGATTAATGTTTGCTTTTTAAGCTAGAAAGGTAGTCCAAAAAGTCCCATAGTTCATTAGGAGGAAAGGCAGAAACAGTTTGTGAAGCAACTGCCCAATACAGTAATGGGCTGTGCCTACAAATTAGTCTCCATAAATAGTATTGTACATTATAAAACAGTAGATACATCAAATATGTCAGTAAAACATGTCACCAAGAATATACGGGAATCTGCAGGTGCTACATTATGATACATATGACATACTGTATATTGGTGGGATTTTATTTTTGTTCTGTGAGTGTGGATTTCTTTCAACACATGGGCATTTGATATTATGTTTAGTGCTTCTTATACATGACCAGCATTTGTTCACATATGTTTATGGCTTTGAATAGTTGCCATGTTGTAGTCATCTTTACAGATGACTTCAACAGCTACAACTATGCGTTCCAAAAGACAACTTCATCTGTTTATATATAAGAATAAAATATGAGTTTGTGTTAGTTAAATGTGCATTACTGGATGAAAGAGCCCAGCCATGTAACTTCTTGTATGGTCTTTATACTTGCATCCTCACAAGGTTAAGGAATGAAATAATTAGGATTTTTGCCAGAAGGCAGTTTTCCATGAGGATCAGCTCAGTGTGTGTGCTGGTATGATTGCATGTGATCTATACAAGGCACTATGTGCAATGAATGCAGCTGGTACAAAACTGAAACTTCCCCTGAGGCTCATTATAAGGCCGGAGCTCCACCTTTGTTGCTTGACTTTGCAGCAGAAGAGATAACAACTAAGGATATTAGTAGCACAAAAAGACTTCAGATGAAAACTGAAATGGCCAAGATGCCTTATTCGCTTCCTACAATGCATAAAAAAGATTACCTAGAATTGTTGCTGTGATATTGATATACTCACATGAAATGGGTATATAAAGAATGCTTAATATCCAGGATGATATTTCAATCATAATCACTTTTGATTAAAGATATTAACAACAAAGATGCAGAAAGATAAGGAATGAAAATAAACTCTACATTATTCATCATGGTTAGTTGTTTAGAGTATCTAATAGAATTACAATGAGACAATTATAAAATAAAAATACAAAACAAATAATACAGAAAGCTCCAAGCTGAAGTAGTGCCTAGAGCATTAGATATACTATTCTATGCTGAGGCTACTGACTGAGTCTGCAATGGTCTTATATGCAGTAGTGAATAACATACCAGCACAAGGAACTGGATCCTATTACTGGATCTGACACTCAGGAGAAAGCTTCTGCATAAAGAAGATATAATAGGCAAAGGAAATGATGGATATGCCTAAAGAATTCAGGCTCCCATTAAAAGAACATATTTCAGTAGTAAGGGGTTAGATAAAGAGTAGGCAATTACAGAGAAAACATATGAATTAAGACAGATTGAAAAGTATTTTCTTTGCTTGTGTTAATACCTGAAAAGTTGTGAGTAGAGAGGGAATAACAGAATTCCAAATTGTTGTTGATAACAATATTTTAGAAACCAAGTGCAACAGTTCATTGTACTTGGTCTGAGGTGAGTTCCAAGAGCAAATTCTGCTAAAGTTCATAGCAAATAACTTACCAGATCCTGATTTGGTGCCAGCATTAGCCTGACTTGACTGGACAGGATCAGTGAGACCCAAGTATTCCTTAACAAGTAATCTTAGTGAAGAGTAAGCTTCATCTAAATCATCTGTAGAAAGCAATGAGGATGATCATTTAGTCACTGTACTGCACATCGCTTGTCCATCTACTCTACCTGTTCTACCTGAGTTTGCATGTGGTTGATGTTGGGTTTTCACTAAAAACAGAGGATCAGAACTCCTGAAATCATGCTTTATTGCTCGTTTTCTCAGTCATGTGAAAAGGTCATAATAGGCGATTGATGATTGTCTATAGTGGTGGATTCACATAAATTCATATAGTGCAACCAAGGGCAATTCTGGGCATTCTAAAGCAATGTTCTTAGCCAGGAAAAATGTGGTGGTCAAAATGGCTAATATTACCATGTGTGCTGATGCTCTATGGTAGTGATACAGATAACTGTCCATGGTTCAGACCTTGTATGAATCATGAAAAACAGTTACTTGCTTGTAGAATAACCTGTAGCTTATAATATATATAGCTTACCTGGGGCTCAGCTTCCAAACCAATGGGTTCTCCGTGTTTAGGGTCAACCCACTGATCACTAAATGATTTATTTATTAATTTGCCATGAGTCTTATTATATATACATAAAAACTGAAAGGTTGAGGTGAGGCCTTACTATTCTGAAACATGCCTCTGAAAGTTCTCTTTAAATTCATCTAACACTTCTTCAATATTGTAAAGCATTAGACAGAAAGAATCTGGGCCTGCTGGGGCTAGTGGGACATGGTAATAAAAATTTAAGTGTATGTTTTATTCACCTTTTCCTGAGAAAGGTTTGAGTGAAAACTCCAGCCCTATCAAATGCTATGATGGTTGCATGATAATAACTCCTTTATATCTGAAATGTGTAATTGCCATATTGTGAAAGCCCTGTCAGATCCCAGTGCGTTAAATATAAAAAGAGTGGTGTGGTAAGCTCGCTGAGCAATAATATTATAGAGGCTAGAAACTCTGAACTGGCATAGAATAAACAAATGTATCTGTGAAAAAAAATCTGCCTGAATGCTTTAAAGAGTCATTGTAATTAAAACCCCCTATACATCATTAGATCTGTAGGTATAATCTGCAATTTTTAATAATATTGCCATGATCTGTCCTTCCAGCTTTTCAGCTCTCAGGCAATACTAAACATTTTATCCTGCCTTTCTTCAATACCAGTGTTTATTGCTCAAGTCAGTTTTATGCAGAGAAGGAGATAACAGAATACTGCAGCACCGGGCCTCAGTTAAAATCTTTCATCTTTATTACAGAAGAAGTAAAAACATGCAGCATGTAATGACTGGCACATTTTGGGCTCATCTGCCCTTAATCATAAGCATCCAGCCAGCATTATACTTTCTGCCAGAATCATCTCACTCTTTCCTAAAATTCTGGGGCGAACTGGACACTTAGCAATAAAGAAGTTAAAGAGGAGAGTAAATGTCTGGAGGAGAGAAATCAGATTTATTTACCTTTAAATATCATATTGTATTTTTTATATCAGAAAATCAGCTCCTAAAGGCAGCATAGTAGTTATATAAATATAATCCAGATAAGTACAAATGTTTGTGTGTTGAACATGTGGTGTCAAGAGTGGCATTAGAACAAAGGTTCTCAATCTGCGGGGGTTGGTCCTGTTAGGGTGGCTTTGAGCAGTGCCAAAGGGGCTCAGCCTAAAGAGAAATTAGGGTGAGATTTGGACAGAAACCCCAGAATGCCCATTTGATCTAGATACAATATGAAACAAGCTTGAAGGTAAATTGGGATGAGATTAGGGATGAAAACTAAATATCCTAGATAGGCTGAACGACTGATTCACCAATGTTTACCCATATTCTATTAAAAATCTTCCTTGGAATTGCCTGATTAAAGGGATACTGTCATGGGAAAAAAAAAAATTTCAAAATGAATCAGTTAATAGTGCGGATCCAGCAGAATTATGCACTGAAATCTATTTCTCAAAAGAGCAAACAGATTTTTTTATATTCAATTTTGAAATCTGACATGGGGCTAGACATATTGGCAATTTCCCAGCTGCCCCAAGTCATGTGACTTATGCTCTAATAAACTTCAATCACTCTTTACTGCTGTACTGCAAGTTGGAGTGATATCACCCCCCCTCCCTTTTCCCCCCAGCAGCCAAACAAAAGAACAATGGGAAGGTAACCAGATTGCAGCTCCCTAACACAAGACAACAGCTGCCTGGTAGATCTAAGAACAACACTCAATAGTAAAAACCCATGTCCCACTGAGACACATTCAGTTACATTGAGAAGGAAAAACAGCAGCCTGCCAGAAAGCATTTCTCTCCTAAAGTGCAGGCACAAGTCACATGACCAGGGGCAGCTGGGAAATTGACAAATTGTCTAGCCCCATGTCAGATTTCAAAATTGAATATAAAAAATTCTGTTTGCTCTTTTGAGAAATGGATTTCAGTGCAGAATTCTGCTGGAGCAGCACTATTAACTGATGCGTTTTGAAAAAAACATGTTTTCCGGTGACAGGATCCCTTTAAATGGTAAAAATGGGTTTCTATGGAGCCCATTAGCTTCTTCGTATGTTCCTGACTTCTGACTTTATTGATTTAGCAACTAAGTCAACTCCATAAAAGTTAGGCAAACCTTATAGCCTCTATTTTATACGTATTATGAATTAATGTCTAAAGTTTCTTCAATGTTAAATATAAGCTTGATTAAAAATGCAATCTGATTAGTGACATGAAAATCATTATAACCATGTCTATCTCAGTTACCTGTATTGATAACAGCATCAAAAAAACCTGGGGATTCCTGGTTTATCTTAAGGTACATGTCCACCCTGGATACCGCAACATCTATCTCTGGTCTGGTGAACAAGCCTTTTCGTCTCAGCCAACCGTCATATTTTTCTTTATTCATGGGCACAAGCAAGATGTAGCGTGGTTCATAGTAACAATTCTTTAAGCTTCTCACGCCCTGTGAATATGGACATACAACGTCATTAGAACTAGATTTGTGATGGCAATCTATTTTATTGGTATAGGTCAGGAATGTAGCTGCAGGCAAGCGCAGCACTATTACACATTTTGAAGTTAACCTCTGCTCGAAGTCCTGTCACCCCAGGGGATACAGAAAACGGTTAAACAAAATTTATGTACTTCTGCTCTCCAGCATGGAGCTCAATTATTTGGTATGTCCTGTCAGAAATAACTTCTAACTTAAAGGTCTCAGTTTTAAAAGGACATAATCAATTTATACATCAGAAGTTAGCCTGTGAAATACATTTATCATTAAACTAATTGTTCAAGCAACTGTGAACTATTACAAAAGGATTTAACTATTCATCCCATGGCATTGCACTTACTTTGCTTTAATGCCACTAGAGCAGGAGCCCCCAACCTTTTTTACCTGTGAGCCACAATCAAATGTAAATAAATGTTGGAGAGCAACATAAACATGCAGAGAGTTTCTGGGGGTAGCAAATAAGGGATATGATTGGCAATTGGTAGCTTCTCTGTGGACTGGCAGCCTACAGGAAGTTCTGTTTGGCAGTACACTTGGTTTTTATGCAAGTAAAATTTGCCTTCAAGCCAGGAATTCAAAAAGAAACACCTGCTTTGAAGTCACTGAGAGCAACATTCAGGGGGTCAGAGAGCAACATGTTGCTCCTGAGCCACTGGTTGGGGATCACTGCACTAGAGACATGACCCTGTTTTGCAGGATACAAAACTGAAAAACATCATAAGCCTCAGCTGTGTAAACCACTAACATGCTTAAGGTTTGTTAAATTAGGAAATAACCTGTTAACCTATATAATGCGAGTCAGACTATTTATGGCTACAATAATAACCGTCCTGAACTTACCTCTATCTCCATGTGGGTGCAGCAAGCAAGACCTTCTCTGGCAACTGATTCCACTGATTCTCTGCTTAATCCATAATAGTGGCCACTGTACTTCATAGTTAGAAGAAACTGGCCCTAAAAACATATATTAAGACAATACAACAGACTAATGTGAAGTTTATAGGATTTCATTTCATATAGTACATCCTTGTGCATAGCGGAGTACAGTAATACAGGAGTTTAGAGGAAGTCGGAAAGAAACAAATGTAATTAGATTTTTCCAAGCAGTCTGGCAATGTCCAGCCACGGCAAAGCAACAGGAGCCACAGACCTAATCAATGAGTGCAGAAGCATTTTAGGATGTAGTGGCAATAGCAGCACACACAGAATTACAAATCCTATATAAAATGTCCATCACTTCAATTGAATATAAGTAACTGCTATCATTAATGGATAAGTAAACCTTATTAAAACTGAATGTAAATTTGCTGTGTGCTTTTCTAAGCACTTGCCATTTACATTAATTTTTATTTCAGTTTTCATTAAATGGGTGGTTCACCTTTAAACGTTTAGTATGTAATAGAATGCCAAATTCTAAGCAACTTTTCCATTATTTTTCAATATTTATTTTTTATAATTGTATGCCTTTTCTTGTAACTCTTTCCAGCATTCAAATGGGCGTCGCTGACCCCAGCACCGATTCGGACCTAAGCGCCACCTGAGGCGGCTCCTGCAATGCCGCCCCCCCTCGCCGACTTACTTGTCGGGAGGGGAGGCAGGGACACTAATGCGGAGAGCGCAATTGCGCTCTCTCGCATTAGTAAAGCTGAATTTCCGGTTTAAAAACCGGAAATTCGGCTCTTAAAGGTGCAGGAGCGGCTTTTTGCCGCCCCTGGAAACCGCTTCGGCGTTGCCGCCTGAGGCGAGCGTCTCAGCTCGCCTCATTGGCGGCGCGCCCCTGGCTGACCCCATCTAAAAAGCAAATACTCTGTAAAGCTACAAATTTATTGTTATTGCTAGTTTTAATTTCTCATCTTTCTAGAAAGGTCCTTTCCTATTTATATTTCAGTCTCTTATTCAAATCAATGCATGGTTGCTAGGGTAATTTGGACCCTAGCTACCAGATTGCATGAACACAGACAAAGGTATGTAGATATACCGGAGCTCACCCTAGCTGCAGCGTAGCGTCTCTTCTTCCAGTCGTTGCTCTCGCAGGAATCTGGCCAGTTTGATCCGGAGTTACACTGCACCATGAAATTACCCGCTGTTCGGCGCTGACCGAAATAACGCGTTTCGTGCCCTAACTCTCCCGGCACTTCCCCAGAGTTGTGAAAGTGCCGGGAGAGTTAGTGCACGAAGCGCGTTCGTTTCACCTCCAACCCACTCCACTGCCTGTTTCAACATGTTGTGCACAATAAATTCGCATCTTTAAAACGAAGCAACCGTCTCCTGTCAGTAATTCGGTCAGGGCCGAACAGCGGGTAATTTCATGGTGCAGCCTAGCTACCAGATTGTTTATAATGTACATTTTTAGAGCTGCTGAATAAATAGCTAAATAACTCAAAAACCTTAAATAATAAAAAATGAAAACCAATTGCAAATTGTCTCATAATATCACTCTCTATATCATAATAAAAGTTAACTCAAAGGTGAACAACCCCTTTAACTGTCAATTTAAGTTTTGTAAGACAACATTGGGTGATCTGTTCTTATTTGATCGGAATGGTAAAGACTTTGATCTGAATGGTTAGTGGCGGGTCGGGAGATGGGAAAGTCCGATCGTACGTTGATTCGTACGATCGGATCTTTGCGTCTATGGCCAGCTTTATACAGCAGGGCTCATTGATCACTGAACTACTAACGTGTGAAGTGTGACATTTTTAAGAACGAATAGGGCAAGAGAAAAAAAGGATTGCATTATTGTACAAAAAACAACAAAGTGAAAGTTCCTACCGAGCAGGTCATTTCTTCAAATGCCTCTGGTGTAACAAAGTGATAATCAAATCGCTTTTCTTCTCCAAAGTATGGATTCCTGGTAGTGTGGCATGGCCTAAATGATACAGGGGAAATGTTACCTTTATGAGTGCTATTTTGAGCACAAATTGAAATGTGAGCCTGCTGCACAGTAATCATAAGACCAAAATAAGTCTTATTTAAGAGGGGCAGCAAGTACCTCCAGTTTGTTTGGGTTGTACTGTTATAGCAATCACAACTATATTACTGTTAAAATCATTTGGTGTAAAATAAAATCAATATAAATTACAGGGAGAAACTTTGCTTATAGGCAAAGAATAGTGAATATTTAGAGTAGCTTATTTGAATATCTTATGCGAATATAGCAGTTGGCAGATGCCATAAAAGATGTTCGTGTGTGCACAAGATTACCAGACTTGCACCATTTTCACTTTTAAGTAGATTAAGTGGAGCCTTTGAATATTCAATTTCCAGTAAAGGGGACATTTCAATGCTTTTCAATGATGACACTTTATAACTAGAAGTTTAGTTTACAGCAGATTTTAGACTTATTTAGGCATAAAATGAATATACACTTTTATAAATAATCTCCAATGTGTAAAGCAACAATCATTTAAGTGTGCATTCAACCTATGAGTGTGTTTGTAAGCCATATACCTTGAATTAAACTATGAAATCAATCAGAACTTGGCCCTTTTGTGTGCCCATCAACAGCAAAGCTAAAACTTTTTTTCTCATTTGACAGATTTGTTTTAAATTCTTTTAAGTTTAAATTGCTTGAAATATAAAACAAACTCTCCCCTAAATTCCATTGTGAAATATTTAGTAGATTATTTGTTTATTATATAATATTTCCAGTGCCTTGTTGTATCTCCATTGCAGCAGTAATGGGTTTAATGTTTCAGTCTAGCATTTAGTACAGATATCATGTGCATTCTTGGAAACATCAAGGCAAAGAGAAACAGCACTATCCTCCACCTTTAAAATCCCCCTACTCATACCCATAAAGCAGAGCCTTTGAAGATGATCATGAGGAATCATGTGTCCATAAAATAAGGTACACGATCATGGTTTTCATTATGTGTGTCAACTCCTTCCTCTTCATTCAGTGTGATATGCACAGTCAGGGGAGTCTACACACATGATAGTACATATGCACTTAATCACACATTCAAAGGAACCCTTCCAGTGACTAGTCATAACTTAACTTTCTCTAGCCCTCATTCTGATATTAAATCCCTTATGTCTGTTTAGCTGCCATGTACTAGATGTTCAACTCTGAACTCATTATACATGGACATACTGAAAACAGATGAAACTGGTACCTTTAACGTTTCGTGCTGTAGCACTGTATGGAAATATTTTTGGTATATAAATTATTACTTTATTCTAAAACTAACATTTAACAGATGTGGAGTTCCGACCCCAATTTACTACCACAAATGAGATTCACAACATTCCTTTGGAATGGATTTAAAATTATTTTTTTGTACCTCTCATGACACATACTTCCTTTTCTTACATCTCTGTGCAAATACACATATGATTTAAGGCCCCAATATGCCAGTGGAAACAGATGATAAAAAGAATTCCCTGATACTCAAGAAGAGTCCTCCTAATTCAAACTCTATGAATTAGCTTCTTGAAGGAGTGTCCTGCACAGGTCTGATCAGGCAGACCCATGCCCATCCTGGACCCACTGACCCACAACTGCAACCCAATATGTCTCCTTACCCAGATCACAAATAGGTAACTTACCTTCTGATCTGGGACCCAAAGTGATGTCACAGTGGTCCAAAGTAATGTCACTCCAGAACCAGATCAGAAGGGTAAGGGGAAAAACTTGCCATATCCTCAGGGGAGAGATCACTCCTGCACTTTAGCCAGGTACCAAGGTTAATCACCTGTGGACTGCCCACATGGTCAAGGAATTGGTGACTTTCTGCTGAAACCAGAGAGATTTGCAGGCATTCTGCAGGTACCTGACCTAGTACAGGAGTCTAGCTGGAGGACTTTTCTAATACTTGTGAGAGTAGAACTGTAAAAAATAAATGGTGTGAGTACACGTGTGTTTGTGTGTAGAAGGCATATTCGATAATGACATGGGTTACTATACACAGCAAGATTCATTTACTAACAGAAGCACAAGTGTTCAGCACAACATTACACACTGTATCTCGGGATGCCCCTTTATACGTTCACAATGTCAGTTGCTTCTAAGTACAAAGTGCACAGACTCAAGGAAGACCCCAAATGAATGACTCTTGCATTTAACTACCCATATGGAAATGGTGCAATTTGCAACAATACTGGCAGTAGTAAGGTGTGTAGGGCCAGCCTTAGGCCAATTGGACAGATTGCACTTAATCAGGCCCCACACCCATGGGGCCCCCCACATGGCATCTCAGATAGGAACTTTCCATGGGACAGTTGTGATCTTTAAAGTGCAGCATGCTGTGCTGGATAGTTCTCTCGATGTCCCCCTTATTTCGCTCCGCTGTTTGGGTTTTTTCAGCCTGCTGCTTGGATCTTTCCAGCACATTCTCGGGAGACGAGACTGTTATGTCACAAGGATATTGTCTCCCACCTGCCCAGTACTCTCCCAACCTCAAATGGCAGCAGTCACTTGGACAGAGGGAAAAGCAGGCACTATTTGCCCACTCAGCCCTGGAAATCTGTGTCAGACAGCTAAATTTCATCTAGCAGGCCCTGCCAAAATGGTTCCAATTGGGCCCTGAAGTTGGTAAGACTGCCCTGAAGGTGTGAATGCAACATGCAGTTCACAGAAGTAGACTAAAAGTAGCATCTGCATTGATAAATTACACCCCCAGTTGTGATTTAGCAGGCATGCACAATTACATTGGAAAACATCTGGGGGAAAATATGGCATTGTGGGTAAAAAAAGCTGATTTGCAGATGTCTCTTTCACTTTGCACTTCTGCATTCATAAATGAGCCTTAATGAATACATGGGATTGTGCATGTAATTATGCAGCTTTATAGCACAATCAGTTATTATAAATAAATAAAAGCACAAGGACACACAGACCACTGAACAAATAAATAAAAGAACAAGGAAACACAGACCACTGAACATTGTAGTAATACATAAATAGTGAATAACTAAAAGACACATGTTGCTTAAACTTGTAAAAACATTCTAACTTCTTAGATATCATTCTATATTTTTTATTTGGATTCAGAAGAGGAACAAAATAAACCTGCTGACAGTTGAGACATGACAGTTGAGTCATTATTTATAATTACAAAAGCTGCAGGCATGCATTTATAAAGAAAAAACAAATAAAGGAACAGGGATAAGTGGGGAGAAAGAGCACAAGAAGAAAGAATACACCAGAAGGATCAGAGAAGGATTTCAATATGTCATTCAAGACAGTAAAGCATACAGTTTCTCAGTATTGAAAAACAGAGAAAATCAACCCATCAAAATGTCAGTGGGTCAGGAGAGCAAAATGACCTCCCCCATGCCTAGACTAGGACAGGGTCACAGGTGCAGTCTGAGGTGCCACAAAATCAGGCAGTAATGTAACTACATATACAGCGGCGTCTGCTGTATAATTTTCCCCTCTCCCCGGCCCTTCTCGGAACTTAAACTGTGGCAAAAAGTAAAAACGCACCACAAGCAGGTAACAAGAGGGGGCAGGGGTGTTGGGAATGTTCGCACTGGGCCTTCCAAATGTTTTCTTTGCAGGGGGACCCGGAGTAGCAATCAGGCATTGGCATTATACTATGTATAAAAAAAATAACATATTATATTTTCAGGAAGAGAATAAAAATATATGGAATAGGCATGGATACCCATACACAGAATTATCTTACCCATATCTGAAGAACTCTTTAAATTCCCTGCACATTCTATGCGCAAGCTCTCTCTTACCACACGACTGAGGTCCAGTAAGCACTAACATAGGATATGGAGTATCTACATTTGGTAGCGTACTAAAAGAAAGAAAAGGATTTATCAATGTGCAATATTACATAAATGTACATAACATATAACCATTGTTTTGCAAACCTTTGATGAGCTACATAGTTACATAGTTCACATGAGTTTCCCATCCTGGATTTTGTTAGGTGTGTCTGTGACACACACATGCTCAGTGTGCTATGAGCAGCTGTTGAGAAGCTAAGCTTAAGGTCAAATTATCAAGCAGAGAAGGAGGTTTGCCTGTCATATAAGCTGATGTCACAGGTCTTATGATTCAATTCTGATGTTAATTGCACTGGTTTCTGAGTTGACATGTACCAATAATCTGAATATTTATTAACCAGCCTTATATTATACCATAATATATATATTCAGTATATTGTGAGTCAGTCCCTAAGCTCGGTAAGTGACAGCAGCACAGAGCATGTGAAGTAAATCAGCAGAAAAGAAGATGGGCAACAGGGGTATTTTTGGCACAGATATTTACTCCTAAAGTATTTTGGTAGCCATGGGCTGGTACAGAAGCATAATGCACAACATCTCTAGCCTACTTCTTTAGTTAAGCTTTACTTCTCCTTTAAAACTGACCACCATACCTGTTTTTTCAATATTCTGTCAACTGTATGAAACTGTTTCATGCATGTTGTCACTCTGCAGAGAGATTTGACTAAATTGGTCTGCAAAATGTGTTGAGGGTCTCCCAAACTAAATCGGATTAGGAATGTTTGTGAACACTAGGCAGTGTCAGTCAGTGGCTACAAAAGTGAATAAAGTGTAGTCTTGCATAATAAAGGCATTCATTTAAAGGGATTAATTCATAATTGTGCCTTTTTATAGGTTAGCCTTTATATGCTGTGTTTAAATCTTTTTTCTAGGGTGCCCCTTAATTATGGTGAATAACAGTGTATTGGAAACTGTGAAGCACTGTGTCATTTGTGGCAAAGCATGAGTTGGTACTTGTTCGTCAAGATTTTACTATTCAATTACAGGCCAATATGGTTTTCTATTTATTTCTAAAACAAAATATCGTATTCCAATTTGTTCTCAAGGACAATATTTCATCCGTAGGAATGCAGAAAACGACACAACCATAATGTTTGCATATACATCTGTGACATCTGTACTTTCAATAGTGATATATGATTAACATAAAACCTTCATACTGAATATTTTCAGTGAAAAAGGACCATGGATGTGGATAATGGCATTTTAATGAATCTGTGATTTACGAATGACCACTTTCTGCAGCTGTCCAACATCTGAGTGGCTCTCTGATCTGAGCTCAGGTCACTGATCATAGAAACCAAGCAATGGTTGGCTGTCACAATATTAAATGAATAGTAGAGAACCTGAATGTAAACAATACACAGTTGTAAACTTATAGTTGATCGTCATTGTCACTGAACTCAACACCAAGTAAAGACTGGTAATAAAAATTATGTCCATCTACAATACATTGAAACTTTATTTAATGTTCCCATCACTAAAGTAGAGATGAACCTAATCCAGGATTCTGTTTGGGATGCCCAGCACTCTTTTTAGGCATTTATTTGGCCAAAAACTCAGTTCAGTGATCAGAATTTGTTTCTGTGAAAGAACTGTCAAATTCAAAGTGATTCATGTACAGTAGACAAAAAAATATATTCAATACTAATGTCTCAAGCATTACCTGTCAAATACCTTCTGAGGCTGAATCATACTGTACATAACATTGGCCATATGATCTCGAGTGGCAATCACTTCAGGGGGTGGATCATACTTATTCACTGCTGCCACCTGCTCACAGTAACAAATACAGAGTTAACAAGTGTGACAAATAGTTTTGTCTTCAGAAAATACATTCTGAGTTGTTTAAAATCTTCAAGTATAAGTAAGGCAGTCCTTTACATCCCATCTTAGTCCCTCATTTATTATATAACTAATGGGCAGATTTTTTTAAAATTAGTAGAAGGGAATTCACGAATTCCCAGCTGGAAAAGTTGCCTGACATTCGTTAAACTGTCACTTTATCAAAGCCTTTTGCCTTTTTTTAAATTTGCCTAAGAGGAAACCCAAAGGGCATAACATTACATACTAGCTTGCAAAATGAGCCAGTTGTAAAAAGGCTAAGGCATATAATAATTTAGTAAGCAAGGTTGAAAAAAGACACACATCCATCAAGTTCAACCTTTGAAGTCTATATATAACCTGCCTAACTGCTAGTTGATCCAGAGGAAGGCAAAAAAAAAAAAAATTGAACCCACGTGAAGCCTCTCCAATTCGCCTCTGAGGGGGATATGAATTACATTTGGTAGCCAGCATCATGCATATAACCATTTAAGCCTATAAATATATAATTTCAGCTATAAAGACATTGTGGAAAGGGCAACTAAATAACAAATAATGAGAACTTTCTGTATGAGAAATAGAAGTATCTATACTGCTCATCAGTTTTTCCCTTCCCAGTGATCAATTCGTGCACAAAGGCTTATGAGCAGATCATCACTATCTTGCACTTCATAGAACAAGACAAGTCTTGCTGAAATCCCTGTGCCGAAATTCATAAATGGTCTATACTGGCTCTGTTAAGATCCTGTTACTGTGGGACACACAAAGCATGCAAAGGGACTTCATGCTCAGTGAAGATGTCAGATGCAAAAATTGGAAGCACAGATTAGAAAAAGATAGTGAATTTCTGAAGCAGTCATTTCCTGCTGGCTTGTCAGACACATAAAATGAGTGAATTATACACTCAGGGACATGTTCTTTACTTACTTTATCTAGCTTTAACATGTGATACCACTGGGATATACAGAATATCCCTCTCTAAGAAACCAATGTAATTGCTTAGCAACATCTAGTGAAGCATTACTTGAGGTGCTTTGGGGAATATGCTAATAATCGACTGAATGCAGGCACTGGAAAAATAATACCTTTTCTTCTATTTGAATCTTCTTCAGATCAAGCACAGTTAGCTTCTGCAGCATAAAAAGGACAGACAGCCAGTATTCTGGTTGCTCCTAGAAATATGACAAGATAGCTTAAATGTAGCTAAACCCATATCTGCATGTCAAAAAGACAAGGGAAGCAATGATGTATATGAGTTGCCAGACACTTACAAGTTTTTAATGTGGAATATTAAGTTTTAATTAGGCTTTTATTATGTTTTAATCTTAGCAATATAAATAAAGACAACTCTTCCCACATGGCTTCACTTTGCTCTAAAGTTTTAACAATCAATGATTTTTTTTTTCTAAAGATATACAGGGCAGATATATTCATAGCAGCTTTAGGTATCCATTGCTGTGTCTTGTCCTAGACATAGAAACAGCAGTTACAGTCTTCAACATCTGCCAAATGATTAAAGAACGGAAAGTCAGCTGGTAAATTTCAGCTTAGCTTTATTCCAGGTCTTTATCTCCAGGTCCCATTTCTACAGCGAAACATCTGACCCTAAAGTGAGACCTGTGAAGAGTAGCAAAAGATGCTCAAATCCATGGCTTATTATTTTTGTATCTCAAAATGTAATCATTCTTTAAGGCGGATTTTTTAAGGCTCACTGCCAGTTTAAGGATAGAAAAAATTTCAACGAGAAAAAGCATCAATTCCCTAGAGATCCCAATTATGTCAGGTAAGTTATGAGAAAGTATATCTTACCTAACAGAATTGGACCTGTCATGAAATTCCTCTAAGATGTGTGGTTAGTGTTTAACTTGACTATACATAAAGAAGTGTATTTTTATCATATTCCATTGAATAATAGCCAGCATTTTTAATCCTGAAGCCTTTTTAATTACCATGTACAAAGGATTACTGAAGATTTATTGCAATCCTTCATTAGGAAAAAACTGCAACTATTTTAATGGTAAGTATTTCTCCTTCCAGAACCTGCTGTAATGAATTAAATGTGCCACAAACATTGCCTGTTCATGGCCCTATAAGTCTGTTTTTTTTAAATTGAAATAACCAGGTCAAATAGTGTATCCTTTAAGATTCCAGAATTGAAGAGCATGTATGTTAGTACATATGTAACAGCAGAGACTCAGCCATGCCCTAAACAATTGTTGCTAGAAACCTAAAGTTTCACTCAACATCTAAGCATTCCTAAGGCTAAAAAGGTGAGATTCTTATTGTGAAGGGAATACTGAGAAAGACGGTGTCTGCAAGAATCAATAGTTTTAAAAATAAACATATGGAGAAAAACAATTTTTCACTCAGAGCCAGATGTTATAGCTGCATGGCTGGGGAGAATTAAAGGTATGTCGTACCAGATGTTAAGGAGGCTCATTTTTAAAAAGAACCGCTACAAGATACATATTTTATTTATTATCTGCTTTGCCTGAGACCTGTGGTTTTCCTGTCTTTTTTTAATTAACAGCATGGTGCCTTAAAGCTGCTAAAAGCATTTAAACATGAACAAAAACATTAGGATTGTTTTCCCAACAGCACTGAGTTAGTTAAGACAGTAAACGGTAATTGATGTTATTATTACAGAGAAAAAAGCAAATCAGTTAAAACTGCTTATATAGAGAGCAGTATTAAATTCGAACATGATGGATTTTGTTTATCTTTACCATAAAGCAATTCAAGCTGTCTGCCCTTGCTGTATAAGATATGATTTATGAAGCATGAAGATTAAAACACAATATAGAGCTTTTGGCCTATATTGTATAGTGGGCTAAATTAAACAATCTATTTTACTAACTATGCGACGATTCAGCATGATCACGGAAAAATATAGAAGAAGGCATTTTCTCCACAATAACTTTGGATTACTGCAGGTAAAAATGTTTTACCCACAGTGATCCCAATATTTATTAAGGGAAAGGTATGTGCAGATTGCTTGTAGATTTGTGCATTGCTTTTAAACAAGAAAAAAAAAACAGTAGGATTGCTTTCCCATCAACACTGAGTTAGTTTAGTCTGTAAATTACAAGTGGTGTTATTATTACAGAGAAAAAAGCAAATCAAAACAAGAAAGAAAAAACAGTAGGATTGCTTTCCCATCAACACTGAGTTAGTTAAGACTGTAAGTTATAAATCGTGTTATTATTACCGAGAAAAAAGCAAATCAGTTTAAACTGTTCATGGGAAATGGCAAATGCTATATTTATCCCGATTCTGGATAACGTTTCTGACTAATAGATCTAATACCTATTTTTTCACAGTAGGATATGATTAACAAATATGTTTTAGAAATATCTGTCATATTTTGAAGCTATTTATATATGTAATATTTCATATTCCTGAACCCAACATTTGTTTTCAGGTGTCGATAACATACATGTCAAATGACTGCCTCCAACTGTGATTTTACAGATTTTACCAACTGTAACTACTAAATCTAGCCATTTTAATGCACGAAAAATATGTAACCTTGTTACCTTGTTGTTACATCACTATATGTATTTAGTCATTTCTTGGCCCCTCACTTACCTGAACTGGATTTTTTAATAGATTTAACACATGTAGCAGCGGGAGTTCTTCAATGAAGGTAATTTCACTAATTTGACAGATCTGGAATAAGCAGATACAACATTAGCAATACATCTCACACCTGGACATTTCCATATTCTGTTGTGCTTTAAAAGATTTATTGTGCGGTGCCTTTCATTTATTATGAATAATTAAAATGATCTCCCCTATTGTAACCTACAAAGGGATAATGGGAGATAACACCAGAATGACTGCTTGACCTGCAGGTAAAAGAATATTGCTATGACAGTCAGTTTATAATCTAGTCTACATTTAGCAAGTTGTAAATATTTTAGGCATACTGGAGCTCATTTATAAACACTGGGCACATTTGCTCCTGGGCAGTAAGTAACCCACAGCAACCAATCCGTGATTGGCTTTTTTCAGCCAGCTGCAGGTTGAACACTGAAAGCAATCATCTCATTGGTTGCTTGCTATGGGTTATTATCCAGGTGCAAATTTATCCAGGGTTTATAAATAAAACTGCTATTTATAACCACTAATGGCGAGTTTTGCCAAACAATTATATGGGGAGTTTTTTGCGTTACAATCATCTTTTCCTAACTGATCTTGTTGTGAACAGGCCTTAATATAATTCCCTGCTGACTAACTTTGTGCCCTTAGCCTGTGAGTCTGTCTGTCCAGAGATAACCAGTAAAATATTTGTCATGCATACATTAATCATTATGCATGGGCTGCAATTTATTACATGCATTATATAGTGAATAAAGTACCCCTCTTGTAAAATATAAGGATATTATAAGTTACCGAGGAGTTTCATGACCATATAAAAACGCGAGGCCGAAGGCCGAGTGTTTTTATACAGGTCATGGAACTCCGGGGCAACTTATAATATCCTCATATTTTACAATTGGGGGTACTTTATTAATTATTATACACAAATTTTAGTGAGTCTTGTGACAGAAATTACATCACTACTCACCGTTTATAACTGATGACATCACTACTCACCGTTTATAAGGATATAATTTACAAGATATATGCATTTAAGCTTATAGATATTGTAAAATAGTATGTTTATATCTACATAGCCCAAAGCAAGAATTCCTTGCATATAACGCCTTGAACAAATACAACCACTTGGAATTGTCTAAATGTTCTTGTGTTACAATCCGAGATTAAATTAATTTAATTGATATGTTTAACACTTAATTTACATGGCAAACACTTAAAACTTTAAAGATGCAAAGTATTTAAAATATTTAAAAATCAGAAATAAGTCCAGGTTTTAACACAAGAAAATGTGTGGTAGAGTGGGGGTGGATAACTATGCAAGGCACTGCAGTTCTTTGTTAATTGTGTTAAGTGTAAAAGCTAACAAGATATAACATGTAGCATTTTCATCCCGAGGCCTTCATTTTACAGTGAACTTTGGGATGGACAAGCCAAGTATCCCTGCCAGGCAATTAGAGGGTTTAGCAGTTAACACATTCTGATAAACTGACCCACTGATCAAAGCAGCAGTGTGTAGCAAAAAGGTGTGTGATCTTATAAAGATGGGGTATGCAAGATATCCACATGTTTGCATAATTCTTTGAACTTCTGTTTGCTCACCCCCATCCATCCCTGCAACAGGTTAATATTATAAGGGGCACATATAATAACCTTGCAACAGTGTATTGTAGGTAGAAATAACAAATAAATGCATACAGAAAAGAACAAGTGAATTCATTCAAGGTGTATGATTATTTGTACAGAAGACATGTTTTAATTTTTAGATGTGTAACCCTATAACAGAAAGAGCTTGATAAAGTACAAGTGCTGACCCTCATTTGCCAAGAGCTGTAATTGAGTGCTTACTTCATTATCTTCTAGGTTGAGGCACAAGAGATAGTTCAGTCCTTCCAGTCCTTCTAAGCTGGAGATCTGGTTACACGACAGGTTGAGTGTTTGTAAAGATTTGAGATTCTCCAAGCCAGAGATGTTCTTAATATAATTTGAATTCTAAATAAATAATATCATAAATAATCCATTGCATTATTATTTTCTTTTAGCAAAAGATGTTATACTATTTGCAAAACAACAAACAATTTTACTAATGAATAAAACTCTAAAGAAGAGCTGCTTCAAAAGAAGTATATTTCTTAAAACTCTCAGTATGTAGATGAAATTCAGCACTTCCACTAAAATCCCAAAGTTTGAGACCAAACCCTTAGAAAGTCTTTAAAGGGATCCTGTCATCGGAAAACATGTTTTTTTCCAAAACGCATCAGTTAATAGTGCTACTCCAGCAGAATTCTGCACTGAAATCCATTTCTCAAAAGATTTTGAAATCTGACACGGGGCTAGACATTTTGTCAGTTTCCCAGCTGCCCCCAGTCATGTGACTTTACATTATTGCTGCTGACCAAGGGGAGATTTCTGCTGCTTTACTTATTTACTGCCTGGGAGAAGAGGGACAGCGTATATTCTATACATTACCATTACCTGATGATACTTATGAAACTGCTCTTACTGCTATAAAGAACTTTTTCGTGCCAAGAGTAAATGTGGTTGCTGAAAGATATAAATTCCGCCAATGTGGACAACGTAATGGTGAATCCACAGAACAATTTGTAGCAGCTTTGAGAGAGCTGGTTGTTACCTGTGGGTTTGGGACTCTTAACAGATGAAATGCTAAGCCAAATAGTGGAAAAAACAAACTCATGTCGCATTAGAGAGAGACTGCTCCTAGAGCAGGATTTAACCCTGGCAAAGGCTATTACAGATGCTAGGCAAATTGAAACAGCAGTGGCAGAGGCTAAAACTCTCAGTCAGGGAACTGCTGGGGATTGTGAATTCAGCACTGTGGCCTAATAATGCACAGTCACAGGCAAAATACAGTGCTAAGGTAAGGGATTCACCTACACTCTAAAACCGTGCAGCAAATAGAAATAAAAAAATACTGCTTTCGCTGTGGTTCAACACAACACACTGCAAATCATGTCCTGCAAAAGCTAAATGGTGCCGCAAATGCACAAAAGTAGGACATTTCGCTAAGATCTGCCGTAATTCTGCTAAAGATGTTCATGAAGTCACTACTACAAATGTGTGGATAAAGCTAGTACATTTATTCCAGAAAAGTTTATATGCACTGTCAGTGTCAGTACTGCTTCTGCTGACAACGGACACTCCATTAACCCGATGCTTGATACAGGTTCAGCTGTTTCTATACTACAATCGCTCAGCTACATTTGACACAGTAGTTCACCCTCTCCTCCTCCAGTCCCTCCATTCGCTTGGCCTTCGTGACAAAGCCCTGTCCTGGTTCTCTTCTTAAATCACCAATCGTTCCTTCAGTGTCTCCTACAACAGAGTAGCATCTTCTCCCCTACCTCTTTCTGTTGGGGTTGCTCAAGGCTCTGTCCTGGGACCATTACTATTCTCCCTCTATACTTCCTCCCTCGGCAAATTAATCAACTCGTATGGTTTCCACTACCACTAGGGATGGGCACATTTTTTCGCCTTGTTTCCCCTCAAAAATGACGCTCATAGACTTGTATGGCGTCGTGAGTCAAAAAAAAGACAAGCTTCAAAACAATTTCGCCGCGCGACAAAATTATTTTGACGCCCATAGACTTTAATGGCCGTCAGCAACATTTCACCGGCGGCGAATTTTTGGCGAAACTAAGTGGGCCATCCCTAACTACCACCTCTATGCTGACGATACTCAGATCTATCTCTCATCTCCTGATCTCAACCCAGAAATCCTAACTCGCGTCTCCTTCTGCCTGTCCGCAATCTCTACCTGGATAGTATAGTTACAGTTAAATTGGGTTGAAAAAAAGACAAAAGTCCATCAAGTTCAACCCCTCCAAATGAAAACCCAGCATCCACACACACACCCCTCCCTGCTTATAATTAAATTCTATATACCCATACCTATACTAACTATAGAGTTCACAATAGCCTTTGATATTATGTCTGTCCAAAAAATCATCCAAGCCATTCTTAAAGGCATTAACTGAATCAGCCATCACAACATCACCCGGCAGTGCATTCCACAACCTCACTGTCCTGACTGTGAAGAACCCTCTACGTTGCTTCAAATGAAAGTTCTTTTCTTCTAGACTAAAGGGGTGGCCTCTGGTACGGTGATCCACTTTATGGGTAAAAAGGTCCCCTGCCATTTGTCTATAATGTCCTCTAATGTACTTGTAAAGTGTAATCATGTCCCCTGGCAAGTGACTTTTTTCCAGAGAAAACAACCCCAACCTTGACAGTCTACCCTCATAATTTAAGTCTTCCATCCCTCTAACCAATTTAGTTGCACGTCTCTGCACTCTCTCCAGCTCATTTATATCCCTCTTAAGGACTGGAGTCCAAAACTGCACTGCATACTCCAGATGAGGCCTTACCAGGGACCTATAAAGAGGCATAATTATGTTTTCATCCCTTGAGTTAATGCCCTTTTTTATGCAAGACAGAACTTTATTTGCTTTAGTTGCCACAGAATGACACTGCCCAGAATTAGACAACATGTTATCTACAAAGACCCCTAGATCCTTCTCATTTAAGGAAACTCCCAACACACTGCCATTTAGTGTATAACTTGCATTTATATTATTTTTGCCAAAGTGCATAACATTGCATTTATCAACATTAAACCTCATTTTACAGTTTGCTGCCCAGTTTTCCAATTTAGACAAATCACTCTGCAAAGTGGCAGCATCCTTCATGGAACCTATAGTTCTGCACAATTTAGTATCATCTGCAAAAATAGAAACAGTACTTTCAACAGTACTTTTTCACCTCCAGGTCATTAATAAACAAGTTGAAAAGCAAAGGACCAAGTACAGAGCCCTGCGGTACTCCACTAACAACACTGTCCAATTAGAAAATGTTCCATTTACCACCACTCTTTGTAATCTATCTTTTAGCCAGTTCTCTATCCAGGTACAAATACTATGTTCTAGGCCAACATTCCTTAATTTAACCAGTAACCTTTTGTGTTGCACTGTATCAAAAGCTTTAGCAAAGTCTAAGTAAATCGCATCCACTGCCATCCCAGAATCGAGGATGTCGCAACGCTACCTTAAATTAAACCTCTCTAAAACTGAAATGGTTCTCTTTCCTCCAACTAACACCAGTAACATTCCAGAAGTATCCATCATAGCTAACATTTCAACTATAACCCCCTCTCCCCAGGCCCGGTGCCTTGGGGTTATCCTAGACTCTGCCCTGTCATTCACTCCTCATATCCAGTCTCTAATTAAATCATGTCACTTCCACCTAAGGAACATATCCAAAATACGATCATTTATCACCCAAGATGCTGAAAAAATTCTTATTCACTCTCTCGTCATATCACATCTAGACTACCGTAACTCTCTTTTAATTGGCCTTCCCCTCTAGAGACTGTCACCTCTCCAGTCCATAATGAACACTGCTGCGAGGCTCATACACCTCAGCAACTGCTCCTCCTCTGCCTCGCCATTCTGTCAATCCCTGCACTGGCTTCCGCTACCTTTTAGAATCAAATTCAAATTAATGACCCTGACATTCAAAGCACTTCATAACTCTGCCCCACCCTACATCTCTGAACTCATCTCTATATACTCACCCAACGACTTACTACGCTCCTCTACTAACCTGCTACTCAACTCTTCTCTCATTACCTCCTCACATGCTCGCATTCAAGACTTTGCAAGGGCTGCACCCCTCCTCTGGAACTCTCGCCGACGGTCTGTCCGACTTTCTCCCAACCTTTCTGCTTTCAAGAAATCTCTTAAAACGCTCTTCTTTCGAGAAGCCTACCCTCACTCTGCTTGACTACCAAATGCAACACCACATACAGTACTACATTTCTCACCCACTTAATTTAATCTTGCCCACTCCCAAACCCTGTGTATTACTCCCTTCCCTTTAGAGTGTATGCTCTTTTGCATAAGGCCTTCCTCACCTTCCTCATATCTGCCTATAGAGGGACTAATGTGAACTATGGATACAGAAAATGGTTGATTATTAACCTCATCTGACTACTAATAGCAACATATCCATAAGAATAATATATAATAATATAATATATACAGTATACATACCAGATATAGCTCTTTAAGTGGTAATTTGCCAAAGACACTTATATTGTGGATCCTGTTGTGAGCCAGGTTAAGATGTGTCAAACTGCAGCATTTGTCTAAGCCAATGATCTCTTCTATGTTATTATCTGTAAAGCAGAGCTTAAGGATTTACCATATTTGCAATAGTGAGGGAGCTCATGCCAGAACTGAGAAGACACTTCTGCCATTGATAGGGAAATGCTGGAAGTTGTAGATGTGAGACAAGCACTGGATGTTTTCAGTTCTTATATTTGACAGCAAATATCAAATGAGTGAAATGATTGTGAAAGATATGCTTAACTGCAAAGGATACTGTTTAAAATGAGTCTTGTCAGAGCCTTATGTGCAGATAAATCTGTCATGTGGGTTATCTGATTAAATGAAAGATCCACCACCTGAAGAAAATAAGGCACAGTAAAGGTTTAATATAGTAAATTATAAACAAATGTATTTATCACTATTCTAAATGTAGTTAAAGAATTACATCAGAGAAATGCAACTCTGGTAACACCATTGCCCTCTAAAAATGAATAAGTATCCCATGGTTGCCCCCTTTACAATGGATAAAGTGTGAAATCAATGTTATCCACATTAAAAGATGGGGGAAAGGGTTCTATGATTATCCGAGGGTCAGAATTGTTGACTTTGAAATAGTTAGCTCTGATACCCTGTCCAGGCAAAGGGAAAAAATGACAATATATTTAATCTAGCTGTCAATCAAAATCTGACTCAGACTCATGCATGGAGAATAAGAGATTGCTGAGGAGGAATATGAAGAATCTTGAGTAACTTGATTACTTCAGAAATGGTACAGAATTTTTAATTACATTTTTTTTCACTTTAAAGAATTTATACAGGAAAGCTCAGGCCCAACTGGCCTATGAGAGTGGCAAAGGATCTATCAGTGGGCCCCAGCCTAACAGAATTCCCATCAGTCCATCTTATTTCTATGGTGGACTTTTATAAAAACTTTCTATATCTAATTGCTGCAAGAGTGAGCTCTGGGTGTCAGTTTCACTGGGTGAGCTCTGTTTAATAAGCCTCATCCCATTTCTGGATTAGGTTTAGTAATAGGTCCCCCCAAACAAAGCTTGATACATGATTCACCGCCTTAAATATTGCATACCATAAAAAAATTAAAATAAATGTACTGGATGCAATCACTGAGCAGTACCGTTTGTGTATGTGTGTGTGTACAAATACCTGGCATTGTAAACTCAGTACACCACAATCTCCACAATGGACAATTCTCTTCTTAAACCTAATATAATTAAAGGAGAAGGAAAGTCTGTTTGCTGGAAGAACCTTGGGCCAGTGCAGTTTTCTGCTGATAGGAGCATCGGCCCGGGGTTTCAGGTACGTCAATACAATCACTTGGGGGTGCCTAACATTTGGCAGCCCAAAGTGCACGAACACTTTCCTTCTTATTTAATGCTATTGTACATTTAATACTGTATGTTATTTAATTTGCAAACACAATAGCCATTAGCAGAAATAACCATACTGTAATATATATTAGGAACAAAAAGAAATCTCTTCAGGATTCATAGAATTTCTATCATCTCTAGTAGTCGTTTCTAGTGTTAATCCCACTACCTTTAACCTGAAGGACTTACCCTAAGATTTTTAGGTGGTGCGAAATCAAAGAAGGTGCTTAGCCTATTGTTAGAGGCATTCAGTTCAGTGAGGTATGGCATGAAGCTCACACAAGACAAGTCTGCAGAGGGATTTTAAATAAAAAGAAATATATCAGAACATAGTACTATTTTAGGCAAATGTAAATCAAATAATGATACTTAACATGGCAAGCATGGTGTTAAATAATTGAAACAGTTTAATGTGTCTGACAAATGATATCTGAGGTCAGTATTTCAATTCAATTTCTTTCAGGTAGAACTACTATGAAAATAATAACGATAAAAAAATACCTGCATCCGTAACAGCAACTACTGTATGTACTTTGACTGCATAGCACTACCTGTATCTGATGCATCAACACTGCGTTTGATATACAATCTCAGCTGCTCATTGTAGTACCTAGTGGTACATTTACATGCATGATTAGGCAAAGGAGTCGCACACGCACACCTGGCCTCTCCCAATAATTACGTACGGTGCCTGGGGTATAGGAGGACGGCCCCTCCAACATTAATGAACATAAAATAACTCCAGCACACGTAGCATGCGTAAGGGATTGCTCCCGTGTTTAATGTCAATCCAACAATACAACGTTTCGGGGGCGTGCCCCTTCGAAGGGGCACGCCCCCGAAACGTTGTATTGTTGGATTGACATTAAACACGGGAGCAATCCCTTGAGCATGCTACGTGTGCTGGAGTTATTTTATGTACATTTACATGCATACCATATCATTTTATGCTCCAAACTATGGTCTTAATTTCCGCCCCACTATTTACATTTATTGCAAATATGCTTTCTTTGTGCTGTCACATCCTATTGCTTACACGGTATATAATTCTCCACATGCTCAAGCCAACAGAATCTATTGCTAGATTTGCTGAGCCGAAAAGGAATCTTTTTTCACATAAAAAAAAATATAATTAAATGGCTATATACTTCCTTCAGTGGAAACAAACCAAAGCATTGGCCTGGATTGGAAACAGGGGCATAACAATAACATTAGTCTCAGTGATTGCTTAAAGACCCAGGGATATAGAATTCCCAGTGAGAGACATACATAATGTGTAGTTAATCTATGTGTGAGTAAACAGATAATCTCCTGCAAGGTTCCTAAAATGATTTTGCTGTATGACCAATACATTGTAATTATGGTAATGACTACTAACTAGAGGATTCCTTGGTAGTTGTTTATTTAGGATATGAAGTACCCCTTCATTCTTGGTTATGTTCCCACAGTATAACTGATAAACTACTCAGGAAAGATCACTACAATGAAAGTGAAAAATAAGATGTAATTAAGCAAAACACGGGCAGAGAGATGAATCACACATACCGCTGATCTCATTATTGGAGATATCCAACTTCTGAAGGTGGCTGTACCCACAGAGAACCTGAATGTCTCTCAAGCTACGATTCTAGGAGAAGCAATAAAGAAAAGTGTCATTTCACCATCATGGAATAGTTTGCAACACAAGTTGTTTGTTGTTAATTGAACACATACAAATAATGCACGTATACTGTAAACTAATAAATTATTTTAAATGTAGGACCTCTATGAAATGACAGTGTACATAATACGTATACTGTAAACTAATAAATTATTTTAAATGTGGGACCTCTTTGAAATGACAGTGTACATAACACACATTGATATATTTATATTTCTCATTCTGCAAAAAGAAGAACAGGACTCTCCCATGGATTTTACTAATTTATGTGCAATGGAAAGGACCTTTAAAATGTTGGTTAGTTATTAATCCCAAAAGGCACAATGACTAGGTGCCTAGCCAATAAGAAAGCAGTCCATGGGTCTTCTACACCAATAAATATGGCACGGAAGTTAAAGAAAAATAACTGTAAAATATTATAATTATGCAATGTGTACTTACCACAAGGGTTAGATTCAAGTAGACATGTTCTGAACCTGTGGCTGACCGACCCAGCATTGACAGCCCCTCTGAAACAGTTTCTTCTCGCAACACTCCATCAAACTCTGCCTGTAAAGTAAGTGAGAGGTATTTCTGAACTGTCTGTTACACTGCCCCATCTGTGACTGCAGTTTGTACATGAATTGGTACCAATGAAACTTGGTTTAAGAAAGGATCTAGAGGTGCACGTTTTACTTGTATTTGGCTATTGTTAGTCAAGGGACTCCATCAATATCTAAATGATTCAAATTCTTTTAAACATTTTTGCGTTTTTTTTTTTTTATTTGAAAAGCCCCCAAAATCATTCCCTCCTCTTAAAGCACCTTAAAGGGGTTGTTCACCTTCCAAAATTTTTTTTTTTTAGTCCAGCTGTTGACTAGAATTGTTCACCAGAAATAAAAGTCTCTTTTCAACTTCTTTTCATGTATTTCCAGAATTGAAGTTTAAAGTTTAATGCTCATGTCCCTGGTGTTTCAGTAAAACAGCTCAGTAATCCAGGTGGAGACTCTGAACGGTTACAATTTGCTACATTAGTTGATACATTTCTTAGTAGCATCTGTGGAAAATTAGCAACTATTGTATCAATTCTAACAGCTACCTTTGATGAAACTCAGGGATTCTGCTCAACAGGGTAGTGTCCTGCGCAGGTCCATTTTTTGGAACCCGCAACCTGCAATCTGCAACCCGGACACGCAACCCGCATTCTTACCCTCTTGGACCCGCTACCCGACCTGCAAGTACCTTATCCGCAACCCAGACCCACGACCCGCTGACCATCAAGAATTAGGATGTTCCGTCTTTGTAAACTGGAAATGACATCATCGGAG
This sequence comes from Xenopus laevis, assembly GCF_017654675.1. Taxonomy (NCBI): domain Eukaryota; kingdom Metazoa; phylum Chordata; class Amphibia; order Anura; family Pipidae; genus Xenopus; species Xenopus laevis. The sequence continues at coordinate 92,072,713 of NC_054375.1, read as the reverse complement.
GTAGGCGTGATCAGAAAAAAAGGAGTAAAACAGGAAGTACTGTCATTGTAAACAGGAAGTGATATCAGAAGTAGGCGTGCTCAGAAAAAAGGAGTAAAAATTGCTATTGAGAAGACCCGAGGCCCTACCCGCAGACCCGCAGAACCGTCGACCTGCGTCTATACCCGCACTTGGAAATTCTACCTGCAACCCGCAGGGCAACACAGGTTTTTGCGGGTACCGACCCGCTGCAGGACTCTACAACAGGTCCAAAGATAAGAACTGTATCAACTAAATGTATCAATATAGAACAGTTACAGAGACAGTAACCCCTGTCCAGAGCTGCTTCATAAAAGTGAAAAATCAAAAAAAGAGGGTAATTGAAAACAACTAAACTGAAATAAAGTGTCGGAAGGTGAGAAAACCCCTTTAACTGGAAAAAGTACATTGACCCAGTGAAAGAGCAAACTCCAATTTTAATTCTATCAGTGGTATTGAAATCACCCTTATTGCTCTTATAACTTATTTTCTGACTCATGTCTGACAACTTCATTTGCTCTGCATTAACCAGGGCCTGCAAAGAATGTATTCCTCAGTGTATTCTTCAGGATAAGAGCAAAAGTGAACCCCAAGCTACATGATATGTTGTTAGCATGAAGTATACACAGATATGAAAGGCAAGCCTAGTCATTATACATTAGACTAACAGGCAGGTAATATAGTAGCAGCAAGTATAATGAACACAACAATGGCAGCAGGCCCTTTCAGAGTCCCAAATCAGGCTACTTAGTGTGAGTATCACGACCCCCTCTTACCTCCATCACAGACATGTCTTTATCACTCTCCTCCTCGCTGTCACTGATAGAATCCCCCGAGTCTGTGCTGCTGGCAGGGCTTGAAGCTTTCCATCTCTCACTAGTTTCCTCATCGTGCTCCAGCTCCCGTGGGCTTCCAGGAGAGAATTCTTCTCGAAACCCCGGGCTGAGGACCACTAGCGCCATCTTTCACCCGAGACGTGGGTGAGCAGCTTGCTCCAATGTTACTCTCGCTGCCGGGAAACAGGACGCTCAGTACCAGACCGCCATCTTGTTTACATGCTGGTTGCTTAGCGACGGAAAGACAAATGCTAAGTAACCAATCGTTGTGCAATGTGCGCCGAGCGTTGCATTATGGGGGATGTAGTTAAATGCGGTGCTGTGGGAGTTTCTTTACTACTCGCTGCGGCGTCAATTGACATTTCTTCTTATGGCCGCCGTTAATGTTTATAGGGAAAAGCAGGAGCTCAGCAGTGCACTATAGCAAGCTATTAGATATCTATTTTTGAGGGACGTGATAATAAAATATGTAGTTTGTTTATGTGTGACACTGTGTAATAATTAGTAACCAAGGGAGTTCAATCAACTTTATTTCCCTGAGAGCAGTAGCAACAGTTCCACCATGCTTTATGGCTAGTGCTTTAAGATGGTCATGGATGCAAAGATCCGATCCCACCTCCCACTAACCATTCCGATCAAATAAAGTAGTAAAAGAACAGATCAGACAATGTTCTGCCCCTGACAGCAATTGTATGAAAGTTGTGTCCGACAAAAGCTGGTGACAGTCTCCCTCTGAAAATCGTACGATCGGCAATATACGCAGAGATATTACCCGCAGCCGACAGAAAGCTTTTAACCTGTCCAAACGACCGATCTCCTCCGGACGAAAAATGTCGGGACTCTCCACACACGGTCCGAAAATCTTACGAATCCTCAATTCATACGATCGGATCTTTGCGTCTATGGCCAGCTACAGCGGTGCGTGATCTGCCTGGGGGATGAAAGATGTCGGGACTCACCACACACGGTCTTAAAACGGATCTTTGTGTCTATGGCCAGCTCTTTCCAATTGAGACTTTAGGGCGAGGTCGCATGTGGCGGTTTTTTTTAAAAACATGCAACCAAGTATAAATATGCATAAAATGAAGCCCTATTGAAAATAATGGAATTCACACTATATCAATTCGCATGGGGCCCTTGCAAGCCAACATCTGCCACACGACGACACTCAGTATATACGGTTTTCAGCAGAAAAGCCAATACGCCAAGGAAACGCCATATTATTGAACTCTATGGGATTTTGGAAATACACTTCGCTGAAATAGGCTGCGTATTTTCAATATGGTAGCTAAACTCTTGTGAGATGGATTACGCAAATATACGTATTTGAGGCATTGTATGCTGGTGATGTAATTACGTTGCATATTTACAAACAGTCCGGCTACATTTTGCATGTAAATTGCTTTCGCCCTTGGCTTTTTTTCCAAAAGTTTACTAAAATTCTTCCGCGTAGAATTGTGGGAGTATTTATGCTCGACGTGTGTTTTTTTAAAATACAAAGTAAAAATGGCATGTGTGACCTCGCCCTTAGAAGATAAAGCTCAGCAAGGCAAAGAAAACAACTCCATAAACAGTTTCCTGATAGAAAATGAGTAATAATTTAGTAATAGAGAACACATGTAAAGACAGGGAATATTTGGGGATGACAGTATAAATATTAAATTTAGATCTGTTGGGAAGCTACACACACTTTGGAACATGAGCTCAGATTGGGTGACAAAACAGAGGAGCCAAAGGGGCCAATTTCCTCTTGGGACGGGGAATTGCTGCAAATAATATAGCAAGCAAGATCTTTTGATTACTGCCTCACAACACATATTTACAGAAACCATTTATCACAGCTACTTTATTCTCCTTTATAGTTACACATTAGTTACACCCACAATCAAGGAAACAGTAGCATAAGTATTTTATCAGGTTATTAGAAAACATGCAGCTACTGATGAGAAAGGGTAGAAAATACAGGGTTGTTGAAATGAGCTTTTAGCACATAGTTCATGCAGGGACTAGTCTGATTGCCATCTTGGAGTCAGGAAGAAATTGTTTTTCCCTCTGAGGCAAATTTGAAGAGGCTGCAGATGGGCTTTTCTCCCCTTCCTCTGGAACAACTGGCAGTTAGGCAGGTTTTACTTACATAAAAAGTTTGAACTTGTGGGCTTGTGTCTTATTTTCAACCTCAATTACTATGTTACGTTTTTGTTTAACAGCTCTCCACTTTGGAATGTCAGCAGTTATGTGGTTGCCTGGGTCCAATTTACCTTAGCAATCAGGCAGTGGTTTGAATGTCTGGAAGATAAATTGGGAGAATAGAAAGATAACTTTTACAAAGTAACAATAAAATTCTAGCCTCACAAAGCAATAGGATTTTTGAATACCAAGGTCAGTGACTGCCATTTGAAAGCCAGAGGCTTAAAGTGGAACTAAAGTCTAAAATAAAATGATGCTAGAAATGCTGTATTTTGTATACTAAACATAAACATGAACTTACTGTACCAGAACAAATGATTTATGCTTTCAAAGTTGGCCACACGGGGTCATCATCTTGTAACTTTGTTAAACATCTTTGCAAGACCAAGACTACGCACATGCTCAGTGTGGTCTGGGCTTCGGATGGAAGGTTAAGCTTAGGGATCATCATAAATGATTAAAACAGCACAAGTCAAATAATATCTGCCATAGTAGCTGATACAGCAAGACGTATTAATAATCAGAATATACAGACTGCACTGGGTCTGCGGATACAAATCTCTACACAGTCGCCGGCTGCTTTACAGGGAAACAAACCAAGCTGCGTGAGCTCTGGGAAGTAAGGTGGGGGGGCTCCCCCTTCCATTTGAAAGTCTAATTGTTTCCCTGCAGAGCAGTTAGTGACCGTCTGAAGTTTCCTATCCTCAGCTGTCAGAGCAAGTAAAACGAAGGGGGAAATCCACTGCATACAGTCAGGTTTATTATAAAAACATATTTTTTAATTAAACTATATTGGAGATAGATTTATTTTTCATTAAAGAAAGTAAAAATGGGATTTTATTTTTTTGCCTTTACATCCCCTTTAAAAGAGAATTCAACCCGTAATAAAAAAAACCTCCCCCCTACCCTGGGTAGACCCTCTCCCTGCTCCCCCCCAGCCTCCCTGCCCCCTCCCCAGCAAATGCCCCTAATTTTTTACTCACCCCTCCGTGCAGATTCTGGAGTTCACGGCAGCCATCGGTCTTTTTTCAGAAGTTTCGGCGCATGGGCAGTTGGATTAAATTTCCGGTCCCGAACAACTGCGATTGCGCCGTAAGTCATGAAAATTACCCAGGGTAGGGGGAAGTTTTTTTTTTTTTTTATTATAGGTTGAATTCTCCTTTAAGAGGAAGGAGAATTATTCAACAGCTATAAAAAAAATTAAAACCAACAGAAAAGAACATTATATTCTATTGCTATCCAATTCTAAAATATAACTTACATGTGAATTTCTCTTTAAGTAAATGGATAATGTTCAACTGCAGGTCCTCCCAATTCTCACTGACAATTTGATTTGTGGGGGTTGATGGGACTCCAATAACATTTGGAGGGCTGCAAAGTGCCAATCCCTGCTCTGAAAACACTTCTTTAGTTATTAAAAAAAAACATTCAGGGACCAATACACTTTTATTTGTCTGCCATTGCAATCATCATTTACTGTAACTTTTTTCCTAATATCCTAGCATTTTCATTTTTGTTCATGTACTGAGCACAATATTGATACGAGAAATGATTAAGTTCTTCAAGTGTACCACCTATCCACATAGCCCTGTATGGCTTGGGATCTCTCCAGGGAAGGAGCCCTTGGTGCCGCATCTAAAGCCATGTATATGAACTGTGACAATCTGCATCTAAGTAATGAACAATTACCATAAATCAATTTCAAAATAATAAATGTTTTTATTGCTGTGTCATGATTTATGTTCAAGGGCCGCTAATTAGATATTTTTTCTCTGTAGGATCAATGTCAAACATGCTTGCATTAATTGGAATTCAAAAGAGCTGCTTTTGTGACATTGATAAACGCATTGTATAGCTTTTGTTTGCATTCATGTAGGTTTATCGGATGGTAATTGGATACTTCAGTTATAAAATGTATTACATAGGGGGAACACTGCAGGATTCAATGTCCAAAACAGACCAATAATGCAATGTCCACAGGTTATTAATTGAAAGCTTTATTTTTTTAAAGATTATGTGTATGTGGAGACTAAATGACCCTCACCAGTTGGCAGTCATTTCCCATTCCATTGCAGTCATACACACATCTCTCTTCCCAACAAAGACAGGGAGACATAAGGTCAATAAACCTTATTGTATTAAGCAGCCTGACTGGCCCTCATACACATGTTCAAGTCTGAGAAAATTACCCGATTGCTCACAAAAATTCAAATAGGCAGAACAGACATTCAACCTAAGCCTTATTTATTAAACCAGTATTGTCTTCGAATTTACACTAGTCACTTCAAAGTTGTATAGTGTCATAGTGCATAGGTGACCAAGACATTTTAGCTTGTTTATCACTAAGCTGAATGGTTGTCATAACCAGCAGTGTTGTATTAAGTCTACTCTGGGTCCCAGGTTTTACATAAGGTATAGGTGAACAACATTCCACACATCATATCATGTGCCCATTAACAGAGGAATGCACCACTTTATGACCTCTTTTTTGAGGGTGTGTTTTTGTTAAAAATATACACTGAGGCTATGAGCATTCTAATACAAGGAAACCAGTTGAGAAGGGGATAACAGCATTATTAACTGACTGTTACTCTTACCTTGCCCATTAACCAGCCCTCAACTAAATCTCAGGGCCAGAAAGCACCCCCCATCTGTTAATTCCACTTTTTGTCAAGGACCACAGGGCTTTATCTGGTTCTAAGGTTATGTGCTCACAAGCAATTGGTCATCCTGAAAGTGCCTTCACCCAGACATATTACAGTAATGAAAACACATGAGTATTTTTTTTGTACTTACTTTATTTATAGACAGCATAGAGAATAAAACTAAATAAAATTGTGCCGTGAGGACAAGACTTAGCAAAGAACAGCATGAGTTGACAACTGGAATATAAACCAATATTCATTTAGTAGAATCACTTAAAGCTAATAAACAGTTATGGAATCATAGTGTTAGCAGAATTTCCACATAAAAAAATGCATTTTTTTTTTAGAGCATCTGTGCCAGCCCTGTAATTATGACATTTACCCCAGGAGCATTTGCCAAGCATGACAGGACTAGTCAGTAAATGGTAACCACCAACCCTGCCCTATGATCTACGTTTGTCCAAACGTTACAAGGAAAGGGAGCCCACTTGATGCAGTTCTGGAATGGCTGTTTCGACCGAGGGATTATGGAGATGGTACTGGTTAGATAGTATTTTACAAATGAGCTGTATTTTACTAATGACAAGTGACATGTGTGGCCAGTAGTTCCAGCAATTTCATTCTGGACAGGCAATCATAATGACAGCAGGAAACTGAATTTACATTATTCCTCATAATTTTTATTTCAGTTCCAGATGCTATAACAAATAATAAGCAAAACATATTTTGTTTATATCTTGTGTATGAGTACATTTCATGGATGATTCCTGACCCTTTTGGTATGAGTGTTATATCAGACAGTGGTGATTTTCTTGTCCTTGGTGGCTTGCTTGATGGCGGCTTGCTCACAGACGATTTCCTTAAGGCGCTGCAGCCTCATGTTCTGGGTTGTCTGATCTCCTACTCCAGTTTGGCTGCGGTGGAGGAGGCTTAATGCATTGATATACTCCAGCTCTGTGTATTTCACTCCCTGATCCACCACCAGATTTAACAGCTCATCCGCAGTGTTGTACATCATCTCATAGTACTGCCTGCAAGGTAAGTGTATTAGTGGTGTACATGGAAACATATAGTCACATTTGGCATTAAAGGCAACAGGATTCATACAATCTATTCCAGGGGAGGGGGGCGGCGTGGGCCTCCGATGTGTCGGCCCAAGCCCCCAGACATCCCCCCACCACAGACTTTAAGATCTGTGGCCCCAAATATGCCCCAGTAGCTCCTATTCTTCTTATCTGCTGATTCACTGCACATGCTCTGTGCTGCTGTCACTTACTGAGCTTAAGAAACCACTCACAATATACAGTACACATAGAATATAAACATCACAATTTAAGGCTGATTAGTAATTAATACAGATAATTACTACATGGCAGCACAGAAACCAATGCAGCTAACATCAGAATTTAATAATCAGTCCTGTAGCATCAGCTTATATTACAGACAAACCTCATTTTCTGCTTAATAATTTGCAATAACTTTAAGATTAGCTTCTCAACAGCTGCTCAGAGCCCACTAAGCATGTGAGTGTCACAGACACTTTCCAAGATGGTGACCCCTGTGACAGGTTTGAAGTTCTGGCTCATTGCTGCTATTGAGAAGCTGAAACTTTAGGCTTATGCCATACGATCATTATATAGAATATGGCATTTTTAGCCATATAAATTTTTAGGGTTTAGTTCTCCAGTAAAGGAGAACTAAACCCCCTTGTTAATAAAAACCCCTACCTCCATAGTCCCCCCCTCCCTGCTCCCCCGCACAGGTGTTAACAGCAGTAAATGCCCCATAGCCTGTAATCCCCCTTGTTGCAGAGTCAGCGAATCGGAGCTCACGGGCGTCATCTTCAGCACTTCTGTGATCTTCGGTAAGTAAGCACCATATCGGCATGTGCATGCGCAGTTGGAGCAGTCTTCCCTTCATGATAACTGTGCATGCGACGAAACTGACGAAGAATACCGAAGCGCCGGAAGACCCGAAGATTACCGAAGCACCGAAAGATGTTGCCTGTGAGCTCTGCTGCGCTGACTCTGCAATGAGGGGCAATTACAGGCTCAGGGGCAATAACTGGTGTTAACATCTGTGCGGGGGGAGCAGGGAGGGGGGACTATGGTGGGTAGGGGATAAGCGTTTTTATTAGCTAGGGGGTTTACTTTTCCTTTAAGGCCATGCATACCAATCAAGGCTTATTTTAAATAGAATTGCTATAGATATGTGCCCATGTAAGGTGCAAAAAGTATTAGATTGATCTAAAGAAATATTCTCATTCTATTTTTACCAAAAGCATCCCTTCCGATAATATACTAATATTTTCTGGACTTTTATTTCCTAACAAATGTCCAACAATTAATGGGTCTGTTTCACATTCCTATTTATATTCCCACAAGAGAAAATGACAATTTTCAACTAGACAAGAACCCTGTGGAAGTGTCATTTTCTGTAATCACTGGGCTGCTGCTGGAAGTGGCTATATTTGCATGATGAATGGCACTGTCCATCGCAGCCTGAGCCTAAGGAATATGAAATCAAGTCTGATTGGGCACTCAGCAGATCTGAAGGCAACAGATTCACTCTGACAATGTAATCTCTCTGTGTTCCCAAATAATGAGATGAAAAATGTGATTGTAAATACGGAGCTGTTTGTGACATTGTCTTTCATTCCTGCTGCGTAATTGTGCCTAGCTGGTTTGCATCTCAAATGCTGTGACTGCTTATCAGCCAGGGCCAGGAATTATGGTGTTCAGAATAAATATTTCCTAATTGGAAAAAAAACATCTTTTAAATAGAAAATTGTTTTGATCAAAACACTTTCAACACTGGGCTGGCATACTGAATTGTCAGGATTTTAGGGGAAATATCACTCAGCGCCTTTCCCATGACACCTCATCACACAGAATATCAGAAAGGGCTTGCCATAGGGCCTCAACATCACAGGGCCAGACTCCAGTCTGGATTTTGAGTTCTGAGGCCATTAGCATTAAACCACCCAAAGAGAATCAATGCTCACTAATAATGAGTGCGGTCAATCTGCAGTCAGCAGTGACACTAAGTGGGCTCATTCCCTTGACTATAGCAAACAGCTCCATGTCATACCTCTGTGTAGACAATGTGTGTGTAATAGCATGGAGTTCAAATGATCACAGCGTAAGGACATGTCCACTAACTGCCTAAGGGAAAAGACAGTAACTGCCGACTTGATGGCCTTTGATTAAGCCATTTTTATGTGGCAAAATGCACATCAGGCAGTATAATGCTATGGGGGCATGCCATTTAAACTTTTGTTGTTGGGTGTCATTTTTTTATAGTTTGTAGGGAAAATTCTGTTTCTGCTGGAAGAACTAATCATATGATTTTTCATCTTATTAAAGGGATGTTTCATCTTTACGTTAACTTTTGGTATGTTATAGAATGGCCACTTCTAAGCAACTTTTGGTTGGTCTTCATTATATACAGTTAGGTCCATAATTTTTTTATAATTTTAGTTCTGTACATTACCACAATGAATTTTAAATGAAACAACACAGATGCAGTTGAACTGCAGACTTTCAGCTTTAATTCAGTGGGTTGAACAAAAAGATTGCATAAAAATGTGAGGAACTAAAGCCTTTTTTTAAAGCAATCACTTCATTTCAGGGGCTCAAAAGTAATTGGACAATTGACTCAAAGGCTATTTCGGGTGTGGGCAATTCCTTCATTATTTCTATCAATGAAGCAGATAAAAGCCCTGGAGTTGATTTGGGGGGTGCTTGTATGTGGTCATTTGAGGGGGGGGGTGCGTGTATGTGGTCACAACATGTGGTCAAACGAGCTCTCCATGCAGATGAAACAAGTCATCATTAAGCAGGGAAAAACCGGGAAAACAGGGAAAAACCCATCAGAGAAATTGTTACAATATTAGGAGTGGCAAAATCTACAGTTTGGTACATCTGGAGAAAGAAAGCACAGGTGAACTCAGCAAAGCAAAAAGACCTGGACATCCATGGAAGACAACAGTGGTGGATGATAGCACAATCATTTCCATGGTGAAGAGAAACCCCTTCACAACAGCCAAACAAGTGAACAACACCCTCCAGGAGGTAGGCATATCAATATCCAAGTCTACCATAAAGAGAAGACTGCATGAAAGTAAATACAGAGGGTGCACTGTAAGGTGCAAGCCACCCATAAGCCTCAAGAATAGAAAGGCTAGATTGGACTTTGCTAAAAAAAAAAAAATCTATAAAAGCCAGCACAGTTCTGGAAAAATGTTCTTTGGACAGATGAAACCAAGATCAACCTCTACCAGAATGATGGCAAGAAAAAAGTATGGAGAAGGCGTGGAACAGCTCATGATCCAAAGCATATCACATCATCTGTAAAACATGGCGGAGGCAGTGTGATGGCTTGTGCATGGCTGCCAGTGGCACTGGGACACTAGTGTTTATCCATGATGTGACAGGACAGAAGCAGCCAAAAGAGACATACTGTCTGCTCAAATCCAGCTAAATGCAGTCAAATTGATTGGGAGGCATTTCATAATACAGATGGACAATGACCCAAAACATACAGCCAAAGCAACCCATGAGTTTATTAAAGTAAAGAAATGGCATTTTCTTGAATGGCCAAGTCAGTCATCTGATCTGAACCCAATTGAGCTGCATTTCACTTGTTGAAGACTAAACTTAAGACAGAAAGGCCCACAAACAAACAGCAACTGAAAGCCGCCGCAGTAAAGGCCTGGCAGAACATTAAGGGATGTCCAACGGATGCAACATGGATTTGACGCGACACAACTGTCAGATGCAGACGCTGCACGCTGTGTCTGCATCCGACATTCATGTCGCGTCGCATCAACAATGTGACACTATCCGACAATAGCATTACTTACCTTATTTCCGTTGCATCCGACCTGACAACTGCGTTTTTGCGCAGCACGTCGGATCGCGCCGGAATCGTCCGTGGAGTCCTGCCCTTAAAAGGAGGAAACCCAGAATCTGGTGATGTCCATGAGTTCAAGACTTCAGGCTGTCATTGCCAGCAAAGGGTTTTTAACCAAGTATTAGAAATGAACATTTTATTTGAAATTTTTTAATTTGTCCAATTATTTTGAGTCCCTGAAATGAAGTGATTGTGTTAAAAAAGTCTTTAGTTCCTCAAATTTTAATGCAATCTTTTTGTTCAACCCACTGAATTAAAGCTGAAAGTCTGCAGTTCAACTGCATCTGAGTTGTTTTATTTAAAACTCATTGTGGTAATGTACAGAACTAAAATAAGAAAAAAAAGTTGTCTGTCCAAATATTTATGGACCTAACTGTATTTTTTAAATAGTTTTTTAATTATTTGACTTCTTCCAGCTTTGAAATGGGGGCCACTGACGCCATCTCCGGTAGGATGGCATAAGCGTTGCTTTGGTTTTCCGATGTCGTCCTGTGTGCCCAAACCGTAATGCCTGCCTCCTCCAACAACCTTTGCTCGGTCATTAACCTTGTGCTGAGGACATGCCTTCTGAGTTCCTGTAAGTCTGTCCCTGGCCTGCCTTTGTTCCTCTAGTTTTGGCTCCCTGGTTTCTGACCACTGATTTTATTATTGTCTTCCGCCTGCCCTGCCCTTGTTCCTGTTTCATAGACTCTTGTTTACTTGCTGCCTGCCCTGTGTCTGGCGTTGGATTTGTGTTCCGTCTGCTACACGTTTTCTGCTGAGGTCTGAGTTGTTAAGTTTTTAATTATTAAATCTCTTGATAAACACACAGTTTGTGCCTAGCCTCAGTATGCATGCTTACAAACAGTACACAAGACATTCTGACAGAATCCATCCAAGGCTTATGTCTAGCATTCTGACCACTGCTGCACTTACAGGGTGACTGTGATGGTCAAGAGACCTCTCAGATATGCAAATATCCTTTCAGTAATTGATGTGGATATTGGGGATATAAAAACTATAACACACGAATACCTGTATAAGTATGTGTCTCCTATCAGTTCCTCTCCTCTGTTGAACTCATAAGTGCAAAACATTGGCAATTTCATTAGAAAATATAGTTTCAGGTTTCCCCATCTTCTTGCACAAAAACAAACACAGCTTAATATCAAGTATGTACTGAGATGAATGGGGGGAATGGTTTTGCTAGAGTTTGATGGATAAAAGAATAAGTTAATTACAGCTAAAAGTTTTCAAAGGAAAGCGCAAGAAAGGGAACAATAGATGTATCCTGTGTGAAAGATGTAACAAAATCATCTCAAGAGCTCATATGTGCTATTAATACCTCTCCATTTAAATGCTAATTCTCACCTTTCACCCAAAGCGGTGGGAGGTGGGCCTCCAAGAACTACCCAGATAATTCACAATGAAATCCTAATTTCTTCCTGAGAGATTCAATCTCTGATTTACAGAGTGACCTCCGCATTTACGGTGCAGCCTGAGACATCATTTTCTTACGGCACAGCCAGACTGCATTAAATGTGGGTGGCCCCTGTTATACATTCACCAGGTGGGTCAAATAAAAAGCGACAGCCATCAAGAGTCTGAAGTGGCACTTGAAAATATGAGGATGAATCACCAGTCAGCTTGAAATTACTTTTTATATAATCACTTCAGCTTTGAAGGGTTAGAATGTAATCTGCGGCTCTTCAGATAGCCAATGGGCTGGGACGGATAAGTAGGTATTCTTAGGAATCAAGCCAGAAACACTTTTTAAAATCCTTCTGAAATGTCTAAAAAAATTCATTGGAACGAGTTAACGGCAGTAACAATCTTGGAAAAGTTCATTCTAGCTGGTGATACTCATTGAGGTTAAAAGTCAATGGAAATGACCAAGGATATCATCAGTTGTCCCCAATTCTGGGCATCCATTGGGTGTGAACCGTCTGCTCTTGCAAGTAATTCATCGTCATATATTTTTTTTGGGGCAGGGGGTAATTAAAAGACAGAGGGAAGAGAAGGATTAAAGAAGGTTGAAGGGGAAGAAGCACAGAGTATGCATAATCAGAGTAATATAGTCAGGAATGGGAGGGCTGAATAAGAGTCAATTAAATAGTGGAATGAATCCCTCTAACAGATGAATATAATGGCTGTGCTTTATCTCTTAAAGCTGGTTCCGTATATTTTATATCATTCTCTGCCACTGATGACAAGTACAGAGGTTTTAGATATATTTGTGTGCGCATTACTCTCTCACTAGCTTTTTCTCTTTTTCCTCCTAATCCAGTGATCTGGCCACTGGGGTTCATAGACTCCACAACCATCTGAAGTACAGCCTCTTTCATTTTCCACATTGAACTTTATGGGGTATTAAATAAGCTCTCTCAGCACTTATCTAAATCTTTAATTAGTTCTATAATATAGCGATGATATCAAGGCTAATTAAATTTATATAGATAAAGAGCTCTGGAAATTATAGCCGACTGAGCTGGAAAATGCATCGGAGATAATACATTTTATGGTTTGACTTGATAAGTGGAATTTTACATCGCAAAAATTTTAATTCATGTGTTATGTTCAAGTGGGTTCAAATATGGAAATCGCAGGTTGAGAAGGTAATCTCTTTCAGCATGCGAGCCCAGCTGCCATCACAAACCTGGGTTATTAATGGTGCCCCTTCTAAATCTGCTCTCATATTTGCATATTCACTGCATAAAGAACAGAAGTGCTCTCTACCATATGCCACATTGTAACAATTTCCTCCTAAGCAGCCCCCCATTCACACTTGTGCATAAATTAGGGGGAGTGCGCCCATACCCTCAGGAAGCCGGGACTAGGCAGCATTACACCATAAGGTACTGTTAAAGGCAGATTTCCTCTACATAAAGCAACATGATGTGAGCCTTCCGCAGAGACTTCAGATTAACCTGCCATTCTCTGCAGCTACTGGAGGATCGGCAAAACAAGTTGGTAGAACCTAATAGAAATGTGCAAGCGTACAGTAGTTGGAAATGAACGCTCTCTAATGCTCCCTGGTGGCATCCTTCAAAATGTATTACGGTATGGTGACAGACTGCTTCCGGCAGCTTGTCGTTATTTAAATGGCTCGATTAAAATCCGGATAGAGAAGCCAATACTAATTCAAGTAGTATTTGAATTTCATTGCTGCGCTTATTATGAGATGAAAGAAATTGTTATTATTACTGTTGATAGCTTATGTGCCTGTAACACACGGAATACAGAGGAAATACAGGAGCTTTGTCTATACAGTTTGAACGTGCCTGTAACACACTGAATACAGAGGAAATACAGGAACTTTGACTATACAGTTTGAACATGCCTGTAACACACTGAATACAGGGGCAATACAGGAGCTTTGTCTATACAGTTTGAACGTGCCTGTAACGCACTGAATACAGGGGCAATACAGGAGCTTTGTCTATACAGTTTGAACGTGCCTGTAACACACTGAATACAGGGGCAATACAGGAGCTTTGTCTATACAGTTTGAAAGTGCCTGTAACACACTGAATATAGGGGCAATACAGGAGCTTTGTCTATACAGTTTGAACGTGCCTGTAACATACTGAATACAGGGGCAATACAGGAGCTTTGTCTATACAGTTTGAACGTGCCTGTAACACACTGAATAAAGGGGCAATACAGGAGCTTTGTCTATACAGTTTGAACGTGCCTGTAACACACTGAATACAGGGGCAATACAGGAGCTTTGTCTATACAGTTTGAACGTGCCTGTAACACACTGAATACAGGGGCAATACAGGAGCTTTGTCTATACAGTTTGAACGTGCCTGTAACATACTGAATACAGGGGCAATACAGGAGCTTTGTCTATACAGTTTGAATGTGCTTGTAACACACTGAATACAGGGGCAATACAGGAGCTTTGTCTATACAGTTTGAACGTGCCTGTAACACACTGAATACAGGGGCAATACAGGAGCTTTGTCTATACAGTTTGAATGTGCCTGTAACACACTGAATACAGGGGCAATACAGGAGCTTTGTCTATACAGTTTGAACGTGCCTGTAACACACTGAATACAGGGGCAATACAGGAGCTTTGTCTATACAGTTTGAACATGCCTGTAACACACTGAATACAGGGGCAATACAGGAGCTTTGTCTATACAGTTTGAACGTGCCTGTAACACACTGAATACAGGGGCAATACAGGAGCTTTGTCTATACAGTTTGAACGTGCCTGTAACACACTGAATACAGGGGCAATACAGGAGCTTTGTCTATACAATTTGAACGTGCCTGTAACACACTGAATACAGGGGCAATACAGGAGCTTCTTCTAAACATGGATTCAGATCAGGGCTGCCATTAGGAATCACGGGGCCCCGTACAACAAGAAAGTTACAAGACCACACAGACATCAGCGCTAAAAAACGTAACCCCCCCCCCACACAAGTTATAAAAAGCTATTGATGAACAGGTCCCCCTTATAAGTTAAAAAAAACTGTGGCACTCATAAAAGTTTTTAAAAAAAAAAAAAAATATTAGTGTTCAGGCCCCCCCTACAAGTTAAAAAAAAATAATTGGTGACCTGTTTTCATGACTTCTGGTCTTTTGTTGCGGCTTTGGGACTTCGGCTGCTCGGGACTTTAGGAAAGGTGGCACGGCTTTGGCGCTGTCAAGGGGGGCCCGGCTATTTCAAAAGTGTAGCACAGCCAGGCTCCCCTTCAGGCCCGGGCCCAGGACAGCAGTACCTGCTGTGCCCTGCTGATGGTGGCCCTGATTCCGATGGTATAACTAGAGTGGCAACTATTGGTATAAAGGGCACATTTGTTATCTTATTTTGGGGCTGCAATACATGTCATATCCACATAGAGTCATACCTCCCGACTTTCCTGTTTTTCACAGGACAAACTCGATTTTAACAGCTCAGACCACAGTCCTAGTTTCTTAAGGAAATGTCCCGCATTTATCTTTGATCTCCGGCACTGATGCCAGAAAAAGTTTCTAAAACTCAATTAAATAAGAGGCTTTTTGACAGAGAGCCCAGAATACTCAGCATTTGCACTTAGATACAATTGTAACTAATAAGATAATAAGCAGGTCTCTTTCAGGAAAGATTAAAGGGTAATTTCGCCTTCATTAGCAAAACAGTAATAACCCATAAAACACAACCCTGAAACGACAAGAAACGTGTTCAAACTTTCTAAATTTTGTAAAAAGGACGTGGTATTTAGGAGGTGTAACCACAAAATGTGCGTGGCTAAGAAATTTTCACCATGCTATGCGCGCCAGATCTGTTTGTCCCTCTTTCCAGTTTGCAAATGTTGGAAGGTATGTAAATTGCTACTTACACAAAGTCATGTTGGTGAAGACACAAACATTATATAAAGCAATTTAAATTAAAGGGATACTGTCATGGGACCACATCAGTTAACATTGCTGCTCCAGCAGACTTCTGCACTGAAAATCCCTTTTTCAAAGGGAAACCCATTATCCAGAAAGCTCCGAATTACAGGGAGGCCATCTCCCACAGAGTCCATTTTAAGTTTTTTTTTCCTTTGTAATAGTGCGTAAGACAGTGTACTTGATGGTAACTATACTGAATCCATATTGGTGGCAAAACAATCCTACTGGGATTATTTAGGATCAGATTTATTAAGAGTTGAGTTGTGTTTTACACAAAAGGTTATTTTTTTGGGTTAAAAAAATAGCTAGATTCCGAAAATACTGCAGCTAAAACTTGTCAAGGTCATGTAGGAGTCAATGGCAGAGGTCCATTGAACCATTTAAAGATGTTACTAGCCTTTGTGATGTTCAAGTGTTTTTCGCTGGGTTTTGCTCGAAAAGAAAGCAATCAATTTTTGGGGGTTTAACCTTGAATTTACCTTGAGTTTTTTCAATGCGAGTTTTTTCTTAAATTAGAAACCATTCGAGTTTTAAAAAAACTCACATAGCTGTAAAATTCAACCTTTGATAAATAACCCCCTATTTGTTGTTTAAATGATTTTTAGCAGACAAACTATGGAGATCCAAATTACAGAAAGATCCCTTATTTGGAAAACCCTAGCATTCTGAATAAAAGATCCTATACCTGTACCTTGGCAGATAAACATAGGCGAGAGCACATAAACACACCTACACATATTTATAAACAGATTATGCTACAAGTATGACATGTATTTTTCATGATTTCATTACACTGGAATCTACTAGTTCTGCTTAAACAATTATTACCTGTAGTCCTTGGGGTTGATTTATATACTTATCGCAGTTGCTAAAGTGCACAAATGCAGTTACTAGTGGCATTAAAATGTAGTTATAGTGCACTACAAGCTTTAAAATTAGAGAAAATAGCTGACTGGTTGCTACTGGTAACTGTGCTTGTGCAACACTGTGTTGGTAAATTAGCCCTCTTGAGTATCTCTTATTCTACTGTTCTAACATTTTTCTAGCTCTAAATCAATGATCCCCAACCAGTAGCTTGTGAGCAACATGTTGCTCTCCAACCCCTTGAATGTTTCTCCCAATGGCCTCAAAGCAGGTGAATTCCAGGCTTGGAGACAAGATTTGGCTGTATAAAAACCAGGTGTACTGCCCAACACAGCCTTAGTGTAGGTTGACAATCCTCAGAGGGGCTACCATATATCCAATCACAGCACTTATTTGGCACCCCAAGAACATTTTTCATGCTTG
This sequence comes from Xenopus laevis, assembly GCF_017654675.1. Classification (NCBI taxonomy): domain Eukaryota; kingdom Metazoa; phylum Chordata; class Amphibia; order Anura; family Pipidae; genus Xenopus; species Xenopus laevis. Next base: position 92,055,453 of record NC_054375.1, on the reverse strand, counting down.
TGTTGCTCTCCAACTCCTTTTACTTCTGAATGTTGCTCACGGGTTCAAAAGGTTGGGGATCCCTGCTCTAAACTATAAACTATAGCTCAACATCCACATATATATATATATACACACACACACAACATCCCTCCAATGACGGCACTCCAGAATCAGTCAAGCTTAAGTCAGTAGATATAGATCATAAAGGTTTATTAAAGTGGACCAAGGGGACAAAGATTCCTGTGTGGAATCGAAACGTTGGTCCACTTTAATAAACCTTTATGATCTATATCTACTGACTTAAGCGTGACTGAATCTGGAGTGCCGTCATTGAAGGGATGTTGTACTGATTTACAGACTGGCACCCGGCCTTTGGATCATTTGTGGTCGTGCGTTCCTGCTCGTTCGGTATATATATATATATATATATATATATATATATATATATATATATATATATATATATATATAGGTTTTCCAAGGGAGAATGAGTGCACACTGGGAGCATTTAAATAGGTTATTTTAAAACCATAATTTTATTTAAGTTAATTAAAAACAGGCCAACGTTTTGGTCCACATCTAGGACCTTTTTTTCTTGAAAAAGGTCCTAGATGTGGACCAAAACGTCAGCCTGTTTTTAATTAACTTAAATAAAATTATGGTTTTAAAATAACCTATTTAAATGCTCCCAGTGTGCACTCATTCTCCCTTGGAAAACCTATTAAAATTTTTTTTTGAGTAGCACCTGGGTATTTTGCTTTATTCAGTGGAGTGCGGAAACCACAAGTATTTTAGTGGTGAGCACAACTTTCCCTTGTTTGTTATAGTTATACAGGAGCAGTGACCAGCTCCATGTTGTAGCTCCCACCCCTCCAACTATAGTCAGGTGATCCCACTGGTGTCTAATAAAAGGGCAGCCAAGTTTGGGAGTTTTACTTTGAAAGCAGCTAGTAAGTTGCAGGTAAAGCTTAGTCCCTTTGTAAAATGTATAATTAAGCAATTGAATTCTTAATGAATCAGATGAAAATTAAGAGTAGGACTGGCCAGATATGGGATGACTTTGACGTAGTTGGCCAGCTTAAATATATTGCAATATATGGACAAACAATCCCTTTGTTGTTTAAAGGGTAAGGCATTTTTCAGTAGCAGTATGCACAAAATGTCGCTGTCTTAAATATATTGATAATGGGTTGAGTGCAGAGGACCTCTTGTAGTTGACTATATGTATTTTGTGGTCACACCCTCATTGTACCCCCGCCTAATGTTTTTAAAAAATAGTGGTGAGCACAACTTTCCCTTGTTTGTTATATATATATATATATATATATATATATATATATATATATATATATATATATATATATATATATATATGAGATATCTTGCTATGCAGAGATTTATCAGTAAAATAAAAGATTCATATTGAAAACATACAGATTAAGGGGGTTATTTACTAAACCACAAGTTTTTCTAGTTTGGGTTTTTTGGACAAAAACTAAATTTTTTTGCGGAAAAAAACTTTTTTTGAGATTTATACCCTGAAGCTGCATTAATTCTGAAACCGAAAATCGCCATCTCAAACGTGCCAAGGTCATGTTTAAGTCATTGGGAGATACATTTTGAAGAAATCGTGGTCTGTGCTGGGTTTTGTCCAATAATCCACCACAGACATATCAGAATTATATTATTATATATATATATATATATCTGTGAATTATTACAATATATAATATTGCAAGTCCTTGCAAATACCAGTTCATACAGTGGGAACTTTTGAGTGGAAGAGTCCATACTAGGGAATCTAGCATCATTTACATGAAAGAAAATTCTTTATTATTGATTTCTTTATCAGCATAACGTTTTACTTGGATGATATCTCCCTGTAAAGACTTTAGGTTTTTTTCCTGGAGATGTTGATGTCAAATGAATAAATCCATCACATTATTCCATAGGGCTGGCAGAGTCACACGCTAGATTTTTTGCAGCTCTGCATGAATATGCAATCTTGATGCTTACATGGATCTTGTCACTTTTCCTCTCCCCTTTATGACAATCAAAATGAGCCTTTCCCTGCTTGCTGCTTATTTAGAAATGCTGTGGACCTCGAAAGATCTGATCCTATAAAAAAGTGTCAAGGATTATGTAGAGGAGATTATATTATCTCTATTGCTGCCAAAGGGGACAGCATTGCCATGTTCCACTCTGAACTGAGGACACCTGCAGCAAAACAATTTAAACCATGGACAATGGGTGATATTACAAATAATTACCAGCTGCTAAAAAGTAGTGGATGCTTAATAAATGTGTCTTTACTGTTTTTTTTCTTTCTGCTATTTGTAATTTTATTTGCAGGTTTCCCAACCCAATTTTTTTCCTCTGGCTTTGAACAAAGCATTCATGCTGTGAGTCACGGACATATTTCACCTGCTCTAATTGGCTGATTCCAGCACGAATCAGCAACTTGCAATGGTTTAATAACAAACAACATTTTTATCAACATACCTTAAGTCTACTACAAAAATTGGCTGTTTTTGCTTCCAATAAGGATTAATTATATCTTAGTTGGGATCGAGTACAGGGTACTGTTTTATTATTACAGAGAAAAAAGGAAATCATTTTTAAAAATTTAGATTATTTAGATAAAATGGCGTCCGGATAATGGATCCAATACCTGCATAGCGGTTTCAAAGGAGATCTTCCTCTCAAGAAAAAAGAATTTAGGACATTTATATGATAATGGCTTTGCAATGTTAATAAAGGGGCTCTTCATTCACAAAAGCTCATAGTGGGACCCTTATCCTGGTGGGAATTGAGCAACTGCCGCTCCTGTCCATTTAGTGACCCAGGGATCTATATTTGGAGACTTTTGTCCTTAATCTTTGCTGCTGAGTGATAAAATATTCCTCTTTGCTTCTCCTGTATGTACATGGATAGACTCTTTATGTCTGATTAACTGTCAGAGGCCAGGCTGGAAACTACTGGGCAAATATCTCAGTCCATCTGTTAATAAAGACAATTAAATGGCTGGAAAATTAGCTAATAACTAATGTCACTTACATTTGGGCTTATTTTTTGCCACAAGAATGTTTTCTAAATGTAAATATAAATACAGACTTGTCATATCATAGCTATGTAACATTCTTACCTGAACTAAGTGTTTCTATGCGACATATTACATTATCATTATTTTACTATGCAGGAACTAGAATCGTGGCAAATATCACAGCTTCGAGTGGTGGAACTAAAAGGGGAGCAGGGGGTGCGGTTGGATCAGGGCCCACACCCCCCAGGCAGATCACGCACCGCTGTAGCCAGCTCCAGTCGTCTGTACCCACTAAGAAAATCGCAACAGAGGGGTGTGGGGGGCCCGGCTGCACTGCCCGCCCCCGGGTCCGCCCACATCAAGTTACGTTACTGACAGCTTCCAAGGGTGGCTAGCAACAGTATCTTGTTATTTATTCACAGGGATGTTGGATGGGCAATACACTCCCTACATTAGATCAATAACTGTGTTTTTGAAAGGGTGAAATAGGCTGGGGAATATTTTATGATGTAGATTTTACTACAGTGTCATTACATCTGGCAGTAGAGAGACCAAGTTGAAAGACACAAAATGTACAGATCCAGGTACAGTAGTAAAGGGGTAGTTCGCCTTTAAATGAACTTTTAAGATGGCCGTACATGCACAGATATCGTTAAAGGAAAGGTGTTTAATATTTTTTTTGGTATATTTGGTGCGTGTATGGTGGGAGTTGAGGCTGGGGAAGCTTAAAGAGGTTGTAATAGAGTGGGGAATATTTTATGATGTAGACAGCCAGCAAAGGCCTTGGATATTGGTCTTCTTGTCAATTGCCCTAGATGGAAAATTTTTATTGTGCGCCTAAAGGCAACCGAACATCAGCAAATGATTAATGCCGAATCATCACATAGAGGTGGTCACAATGGTTGCAGGAAAGATCATAATTGTAATGTGTATGGCCACCTTTAGTATGATGCAGACAGTGATTTTAATTTAATTTACAATTGGTCTTCATTTTTATTATAGTTTTTAAATGATTTAGCTTGTTTGGAAATGTGGCTAGCTATCTGGTTGCTAGGGTCCAATTTACTCTAGCACTGGCTTGACTGTGAGACTGGAATATCAATAGAAAAGTGCCTGAATAGAATGAGAATAGATTGTAAAGTAGAATTTTAGCCTCACATTAGTTTCTTGGCTGCCAGGGTCTAGTGACCCCATTTGAAAGCTGAAAAGAGGCAGAAGAGAATAGCCAATAAGTTAACAAATTAAAATAGAGACCAGTACCCATACTAAAAGCTAACTTAAAGGTGATCAACTACTCTTTGAAAGCATTATACACGGTGGCCGCAGTGCTTTACAGTAGGCCAGAACTGGCACAGAGATGCTGTGCATTGGGCAGCACTGTCCCTTACTGCACTCTAAGCTTCCCCAGCACATTCACCATTTGCATAGGACACCATAATGATGTGAGTGCATGCCGCACTGCAGATGAACATGACTGGGATGGGGGTCTGTACATGTGTTAACATTTCCACATCTTGACACATAGGCTGTTTGAGATTCAGTGTGCAAAAGCAAATTAGTTTGAAGTTGCCTGGGGCTCCAGTAATAATATCCCTGGGGGCTCATCAAGCAGCACGTCCTTCAGCAGGTAACAAGAGCAATCCCAACTACATTGCACTGTGAAGGCTACTCGTATGCCCTGAGCCTTAATCTAATTAAAGGTCAAAGCAGAAGAGATCAGAAACCAATCCAAACCATCAGAGCATACAGAGAAAATAACACAATACCATTTAGTCTGTGCTGAATGCGAAACAGGATTTTGAAGGAGAACTACAGTAGCATTTTAGAAATGCTGCCCATTATGTTCTGGGGTTCTGTAGCAGCCCAAGGCAATCACAGCCCTTTAGTAATAAAGATCTGTGCCTCCAAAGATGCCCCAGTAGCTCCCCATTTTATTTTCTGCAGCTTGACTGCACATGCTCTGTGCTGCTGTCAGTTTTCTGATATAGAATATAAAAGTTATGACATAAGACTGATTTAATTTAGATTCTCACTACATGACTACATCAGAAACCAGTGCAATTTAATAATTTAATAATTAGCCCTGTAACATCAGCCTCTATGGCAGACAACCCTCATTTTCCCCTTTTAACTGAAAGAGAGGAGAGCACTCAAACGTAGATTAACTGCTTGTGATTATTTATTATTCATGCTGCTTTACACTACTTTAACCCTAATTTTCCACTTGATGATTTAGAATGACCCCTAAGCGAAGTTTCTCAACAGCTGCCCAAAAAAACACTGAGCATGTGCAGTGTCACTGACACTTCAATTAGTATCCAGGATGATGATCCACTGTGCACAATGTTAAAGTCCTGAATCATTACAGTTATAGAGATTCTGAAACTTTAAACTCGTGCTATAAAATACTGCAGTTTTATCAATATTTGTTTTGATGGTTTATTCCTCCTTTACAACAATTGAAATTGTTGTGATGATATAGCTTTGTATTCTAGCCATACTTCTAATTTCTGTATAAGCTTATACAATATAGAGCATACTTTACTGCCCATTTAATGATTTTCACTCATACCATAATACATTTCTCTTAGTGGACCTGCTACTATACAGATCTAGGAATAGAGACATGTCTTAGCTTGCATTGATGGACGGAGTATTACCCAGGAGAGTATACAAATGGCACCTTTGCATAACGAGCATAACAGAAGTGCCAGCCTTTCCCAGTAGCACTGGGGTGCCCCAAGGGCTAGCTGCCTGTCTCCAAGTACCTGTGCTAAATGCAGGTGACGAACATTAAGCCAGGTGAGTATTCAGCATATTATTTATGTATGTATGCATATAAACTGCCTTATTAGGCAGAATTTGCATACCCACTGCTGAGACTGCCAACGGCTTTCCTTGGGTAGCATTTAAGTAGAAATTATCATCATGTTTTAGAGCTTCCGTATCAAATGCATTACCCACTGTCTTCTATTTATAGGGGCCTTGGTAGTGTCCTACGAAACCTGGTATTTTTCATCACTGAAGACTCCAGAGTGTTTAAGAAGATTAACTAGCCATTTTCCATATGTGTTGTTTGTGTTAACTGCACCCCAGCAAGTTCTATACACATTGTGTCAAGCTGACCATCATCTATTATTTCTGTGTGAGATTACACATTCTGTTCTAGTATCTAAATCATTAATATATGTAATGCTGTTTTTGATAACACAACACTGGGTGTGTATTATTCATAAGTACAACCTAAAAAATTATTGTAAGCTCTTAAGACAGGGATTTCTTTTCTAATGTTTGCTTAACAGATATCATCTTAGCCTGCTATTGTTCCCCTTCATCTTTTTTGTCTCTATACAAAATAGCGTATAATTTGGGTGTTACATATAAAATACCAATGCTTTAGTGTCTTACAACAAGTGTCCACCAGATGGCAGAATTGCATTATCAATAATCACCAACATGGCCGCAAGATCCATAGTGGTGCAGCATTGATGTCAGTGTCACACCATCTTTTGCTTGCTGGAGCGAAGGAAACTTAAGCTTCCATCGCAGAATATATTCCATCAAGATATATAAATTATAAATTTGCCTTTGTTGATAATGAAGTTTGTATAAATGCAATTGACTAGACATAGCTGATCTGCGAGAGAGTTGTATATGTGCTCAGCCTGTACACTGAGAAGCAGGTATAGGGGGAAGCCAGAGAGAAGAGTGCAGCAGTCAGTAGTGCTGCAGTGCCAACTCATCACACACAACCAGACAGAGAACATGTGCTCAGATAAATTCATTAACACAAATCGCAGGGGGTTCCCTTCTACAGGGCTCCTCTCCTATGGAGAATTCATTTTCTGTAGGACATTTGACTCCTGACACCATGTCACTGATTAATACTAAGACAGACCATGTCACTGATTAATAATAAGTCAAACTGCAGTAATTAGCACCCCCTCCCCTTCTTTCCTTGCAATGGCTGATTCAGGAGCCAAGAGCTGACAGCTGGCCCAACTCCTACAACATATATTGGCTGGTAGCTTTTGTTTACATAACAGCCAAAAGGGATCAAGTCACATTACGTTACTCAACTCATTAAGTGCTATGAGCTGTGTTTAGGAGCCATTCTCCGTTGTTCCCAAGCTGAAGTCAAAGCTACAAAGTAAAATAAGGAGGTTGTATTTACTTTGTATACTCCATCATCACAAAGATTTGTTCTTGCTTGGCTTAATCAAGTAAGCTTTAAATTATAAGTAAACCTTAATAATAAGTGAATGTAAAATTGATGAGGGTGCTATTCTAAGCACTTTTGTAATGTACATTTACTATTTTTTTAAGATATTAAAGGATACATGTACTGTTAATATGAATTAATTTTATTACAACAGCGCCACCTGTTGGTTATTTTCCAACCATTCTGACCACTAAGTAGGGTTGGCACCTGGCCGGTATTTTACCGGCCTGGCCGGTATTTTACCGGCCTGGCCGGTAAAAATTATGGTTGATCCCAATGTTATTAATAGGAAAAAAACATAATTATATAGCAAGGCCGGTATTTTTTTTTTTTTACAGAAAAGGTGGCGATTCTACCACTAAGTAGTCAAGGAAGTTGATAAAGAATGAAGGAAGAAAGAAGGAGAAAGAAAGATGGCTGCGCTGTTGTTACAAAATTAATTGATGTTAACAGTACATGTACCCTTTAATATCTTGGAATAAATAAATAAACAATGAATGTACAATACAAAAGTGCTTAGAATAGCACCATCATCACATTTACATTCACTTATTTTTTTAAGGTTTACATATCCTTTAAAGCTGCAGGATGTTCATATGCCAACAGCGCAAAAACTCGTACCAGTATTAAATGTTTACTAATTCAGAAAAACTTGACTTTAAAAATGGGCAAACTTGATATAATGGCACTGGATGAGCAATATAATGCCACTGGTATTGCTGAAAAACTGCTAAATGTCAGTAAGTAAAGAAGGCGATACCTTATTTTGCACGGTTTTTATGTTAAAGATGATCAGAAACCAGTATAGAGGAATACGTAGTATGAATGAAATAAAGGGCTGCAGTCATACAGCTAGAGCTTTTCACATACTTTAAGTAAGGATAGTGTAATTAAAAGTAGCAATAACAATAAATGTGTAGCCTTAAAGGGCATTTTTTTTTAAGATGGGGTCAGTGACCCCTCTTTGAAACCTGGAAAGTATTAGAAAATAAAAAAGGCTAATAATTCAAAAAACTATATAAAATAAATAATGAAGACCAATTGAAAAGTTGCTTAGAATTGGAGATTCTATCATATATAGGGGGTGAACTCTAAGTTAAGGTATGGAGATCCAACTTACAATAAGTAAACTTCATTCTGTGCATATTACAACAGCATGGCTCCGTATTAAAGGAGTGTGGGTGTTATACCTGTAGTCCCAACCTGTCTTCCACTAAAAACCTTGATGCATTATGAAAGGGAAAATACAACAAATGGGCAAATTGGACCCCAAACTGTTGAGCAGCTGAAATCCTATATCAGGCAAGAATGGGACACATTTCACTTCCAAAACTACAGCAATTGGGCTCCTCAGTTCTCAAACGGTTATAGAATGTTGTTAAAAAAAAAAAAAAAAAAAAGAGTTGATGCAACATGGTGGGAAATATGCCCCTGTCCCAACTTTTTTGAAACATGTTGCTGACATCAGATTCAAAATAAGATAGAGCCAATGCAGAACTCACTTGAACCTCTACCCATAACTCAACATTTAAAAAGCAAAGAGGGACAAAAATTGTTTTTTTTTTGGCTATGCCCACTTTATGACTACACCCCCTAATTACCATGTCCATTTTACAAAATGTGGCAGGTTATGAAAGTTTGAACACATTTCTGTGAGTTTTAGTGCAATGGTTTGTGTTATTACAGTTTGGCTAATGAAGGTGAATTGCCTTTTAAGCTGCAAGTCTTATTGCTTATCTTAAATACTTACAATACTTTATTTGCTTGTTACAAAATTATCTAAGTGCAGCTGCTGACTGTTCTGGGCTCTCTGCCAAAAAGCCTCTTATTTTAATTTTGTTTCAGAAACTTTGTGCAGGAGATCAAAGAGAAAGTCGGGACATTTCAATAAGAAACCAGGGATTGCGGGCTCAGCTGTCACAATCGTGACTGTACCACAGAAAAAAGGACAGTTGAGAGGTATGCCTCTGCCATTGTGGGGTCTAGGCTGTACTAGACCTCCTTCTGCTGGACTTTAGAACTGCAGATCACAGCACTGTCAGTCACAGAGGGCCTAGTGCTTAACACATGCCGGGGATCCCCACACTTTGCATTCTCCTGTTTAAATGATGTCTAAATGATGTACAATTCTAAATGGTGTTTCAAAGAAGCCAAAATGGCACACACCTACTGCCCTTCTGAATTCAGTCTGCTGCATAGATTTATGCTTATAGCTACTCAGCCACGCAACTTACTGGATAAAATTACAACCATGTATATTGCTACGAGAGACCAAGACTAAGGGCAAGGCCAGACGTGGTGTTTTTACGTCGCGTTTTTAGAAAAAAACAGCCAGGCATAAATCCGCCACTGAAACCCCATGCGACAGTCAACATGCGTTTTTCATGCATTTTTCAGCACGTAGGATTCTTTTCCCAACATGCACTTCTCATTGTTTTCATTGTTCTCATTGAGAATTTGGACGCCATATTTAAAATACGCTGCGTATTTACGCAAAGTGTGGTTTCAAACGTGCAGATCCCATAGAGTCTATTGATTTCGTAGTTTCTTGACGTATTGGCGTTTCTGCAGCAGATTTCAGCTTGCAAGTGCCCCGAGTGAATTACCATAGTGCGTTTTCCATTAGTTTCAGTGGTAGTGCAGTTTATGTGTATTTATGCCTGGCTGTTCTTTTTTAAAAACGCAACGTAAAAACGCTGCAAAAACGCCATGTCTGGCCTTGCCCATAGGGTTGCCACCCTTTATATACACTAAGTCTGGGTGAGGGCGGTATGCTGATGTTTCAGGGGGGTGTCAGTGATGGTTCTGGGCGGTTAGTAGGCTTAGTTTACATTGTTTTCATGATGCCTTAGTTGCTCTAGTCACTGAAGTATTGCCATTCATGTTATGTTACCATGGCCGAGAAACCATTCTCAGAGAGTTCCAACATGCAGCTCTAATCAAAATTACTAGTCCCAATCACTTTTCATTCATTTTAATTACTAGACATTAGCTGTGCTATGAAAAGGAGGGAGTTTCATGCAAGTATAGCGGAATTTGCAATAAAATACCACATTCTAATAGTACATAAAGCTAGCCACTGCAGTTACAAAAAGGAAATGCAGCTTCAGAGCACATACTTTTAGATTGCTCTAATATTATGTTGTTAAAAAACAATAAAACAGGCTTAGTCACCAAATTATTGTATGTGCGCAATAATAGCTCTGGGGCACAATATAATATCATGATTGCTTTGTGAAGCAGTTAATCAATTAAATCTGGCAATTACTCCATTGCGGGTGTAACCTTATTGCCTTAACACCGAAAAGGTCAGGAGATTGTTTATGTTCTCTGTAATATTGACAGTTTCCATCAGTATAGCTGAAGGAGCTCCATTAATTTCACCTTCTGTGGTGCAATTCTAAAGCAGGAACTAATGCCTCAAATGTAATACATAAAGCCTGCGGAAATTATATAAAGCACAAGTCTGCTGTTCTTTGTTTGCTTTTTGTGTTTAAAGGACATGTCAACTCCTACAACAAAAATTTTATAAGCGATCTGCCTCGTTACATGTTTTACAAACCTAGTATTGCAGCCCTTGGAAAGTGATCCATTAAGCAGCTCTGTTGATTTTGGCTGCCTGCTGCTGTCCTGCACTATCTGCCTCTCTTCCCCCTCCCTTTGGAATGCGAGATGTAGTTGGGCGAGAAGCACATGCGCACTTGTCTAAAGTAATCTAGCACATGCGCAGTTTAGTTGAATCGGCCTCAGCAAAGTCATCCAGCCGCATCATGAGTGACCTCTGTGTCTTCATTCCGCCAATCAAAAAATAGCATTGGCGGTTGCTATAGTGACTGTATTCTGCCAAGCTTTAGCTCTCTGCTCCCCCCCCCCTTCTAGCACATATTTCTTCGTGCTGACTGCAGGGAGCAGAGCAAGAGAGTGGAGACTTGAACTATTACACTGCCAACCAGGATAACTACTGTATGTAAGTTATTAGCAAGTTAGACGGATGGGAGTATTGGGGCATGCACATTGCTAATAGGAAGAGCGCAAGCATAAAAAAATGTCCGCTGGGTTAATGAAGGCGCAGGGAGGCAAACAATGCGTCGGTGCAGGGAAGGTAGAGCGTTTTTTCCAAGTGAAAATAATGCGGTTCGATTGGGGCTAAGGTAGGCTACACAGGCATGGTAAAAGTCAAAAACGGCTTGACATTTCCTTTAAAGTCAACCAAAAAAATAATAATAATTAAAAAAAACACAATTCTAAGCAACTTTGCAAAATACATTCATTACACATTTTCTGTAACAGTTGTTACATTATTTGTATATGTTACAGGGCAACCCTTTTGAAATAAAAATATAACAAAAGTGGTATAAAGGTGATACCTTTATTAGCTAACTAATATAATCATAGCAAGCTTTCAGAAAATTTTAGTTCCTTTTTCAAGCGGATTACACTTAAGCTGTGGTGTTCTCTGGTATATATACAACATTCAGCTCATAGGTCAAATGACCAACAAAAATGAATATAAATCTATGTGTGAGGTGTCAAAGTCATTTACGAGGGGATCTGCAAGAGACAAGCAGATAAGGTACAAGATAATGTGGGTCAAAGAGGCTGAGTATAAATTAGGGCTGAATTATTGGAGTGTAGAATCAAAGGAATTCCATATGATCTGTTAGTCCATATCCAGACACGTTGGTCTGGATCAAGACACTACCAGCCACACAATCACATCTGATAAATTTGGTACCAGAGAATCCCAAAACAGGCACCTTCTATATGCTTCCTACAATCCACAAAGAAGGTAACCCTGGACGACCTATATATAGTATCTGGGATTGGTACTCTGACAGAGGGCATATCAGGATGGGTTGAGCAGATCTTAAAACCTGTTGTAAGGGGCACAACAAGCTAAACAAACTTGCAGGCATAGGACCACTTCCAGAGGGTACCATTTTGGCAACAATGGATGTGGAATCATTATATACAAACATTCCACACAAGGATGGTATAAATGCCTGAAAAACATTTCTGAAAAAGCATGATCTACCATCCCAAGCAGTTGAACAACTGATGGAGTTTACATTAACACACAACTGCTTCTTTTTTGGCCAGGAAGTATTTCTGCAATGGATGGGAACCAGTATGGGTACACGCTGTGCACCCCAGTATGCCAACCTCTTCATGGCAAAACTAGAAGAGGACTTCCTCTCCACCTGCAACACCAAGCCTCTGACATACCTCCGCTATATAGATGACATATTCATAATCTGGACAGATACTGAACAAGAACTTATTCAGTTTCACAAACAGTTTCAAGACTTTCATCCAACTATCAACTTCCACTCACATCCACTTTCTGGACACAACCATTCACATCAGGGGAAATACTATTCAAACTACCATATATCGAAAGCCAACGGACAAACCATCATATCTAATGTATGACAGCTTTCACCCTGACCACACTAAACACTCAATAATTTACAGCCAAGCTTTACGGTACAATCGTATATGTTCGGACACCGATGAAAGGAATCACCACCTCAAAACACTCAAAGCTGACTTCATCAACAGGGGCTACAACCCCATGATTGTAGATCAATACATTCATGCAGCCACCAGGATTCCCAGAATGCACCTTCTTCAATATAAACAAAAACCTGAAATAAATCGGGTTCCCCTAGTGGTCACATACAATCCACAAATAAGGACCCTCAGAAAAATAGCCAGAGATCTACAAGGTACACTTCATAAGGACGAGAGGCTCAAAAGCATATTCCCAGACCCACCACTCTTAGCATTCAGCCTCCCAACCTAAAGTCACTAATAACAAGAAGTGCCTTATTGCAACCCATCAAAAATGGAACATACCCCTGTGGCAAAAAACAATGCAAAACTTGCCCTCACATCCTGACTTCAGACAAAATACCAATTCCAGACACATTAGAGGAATACAGCATCCATGGTCACTACAACTGTTCTACTTCCAATGTGGTGTATTTAATATAATGCACTAAATGCATAACAGGTGGACTATATATAGGAGAGACTGGGCAAAGCCTGAGAAAGAGAAATACACACCACCGATTCACTATAACCAATAAAACACTGGACACACCAATAGGAAATCATTTCAATGGCCCTCATCACTCCATAAAGGAATTAAGAATTATGGTTCTTAAGGGCAATTTTAAAACAGATAAAGAAAGAACGTGTGGGAATAGAAATTAATGGAAACTTTCAATTCTCTGAAGAATGGACTAAACCTGGGCCTTGGATTTATGGCTAATTATGTGGACTAAGAAAGGACTGCACCAGGTCAGAAATACCAACATGTCTGGATATGGACTAAGAGATCATATGGAATTCCTTTGATTCTACACTCCAATAATTCAGCTTTAATTTATACCTCTTTAACCCACATTATCTTGTACCTTATCTGCTTATCTCTTGCAGATCCCCTCCTAAATTACTTTGACACCTTACACATAGATTGATATTCCTTTTTGTTGTTCATTTGACCTATGAGCTGAATGTTGTATATATGCCAGAGAACACCACAGCTTCAGTGTAATCCACTTGAAAAAGGAACTAAGATGTTCTGAAAGCTTGCTATGAACTGTATTCAGTTTATATGCAGTGTCTTGCTTATTGGGAAGAATTCCATTTATAGCTGCTGTTGTATTAATAAAAGACAGATCAGCAATTCTGACCGACACTAATAGGCTTCCACACGACTATTGGGATACATGTTAGGTGGCAGATACATCTCCAGTTCAAATTCACATTTATCAGTGGTTTCACACTACATTATAACCCTTTTGTTGCCAAAGCTTTTACTGTCCCCCCGGGCAGCTTAGTCATTTGTGCAAGTACATGGTATTTAAGCTTACTATCTTTCATATGAATTATAAATATACCGTTCCTATAAAGACACCTACAGAGAATGCAAAATGTTTTAGCACATTTCATCATAGGTACATCTGATTCTTTTATAAAGCAAAGCTGGCCTGATCCAACAAACGAAACACAAGGAACTGTACCGCAGTTTGTGTAGTGAAAGAAAATTGCACTCTAACCAACTTTCCTAAACATATTAAACATTGGTTTATATTAATTGTATTGGTTTTAAAGTTATTTGAAAAAGCAATTGCAATTGAAAGAAGTAGAAGTTGTCTCTGCATTGCTGTTTCTGAATCTTGAGATACTGAAACAGAAGCCAGCTCTCCTTCAGCCAAAACTGCAATTGCAACAGTTTCAGGTAAGACAAGTTGCTGGTCTCAGCGTGCTTTTCCAAATTTATACTGCTGTAGATTCCAAGTCATTATACTGACTACTCCCAAAGTAGTCAGGATAATGTATAGAAGCAGTGTTTACACTGCTAATAAATGAAACATTGATGCTGTATTTTCCTGCTTCTATACATTATCTATTCCAACAGTTTCCTGCATGCTTTATTACAAATCTGTTAATTGTCTGTCTTATGCGACATTATTTTCAAGTCAAATCTAACAGAAAATAGGAAGGGACAGACAAATATTGAGTTTATTAGCACTGACAACTGTAAAACATGTGAAAAAATGATGTATATTGGAAGTTGGTTTAATTTTTTATTTATTTCCCATTTAACAAAAATGAACCGAAAGGCACATTTTTGGCTACACAAATTATGAGTATCTCCTCAACTGACTACAACTTGAACAATGCAGACCAGGCTACATCAAGTTTGGTCTCTAAATAGACTATGGGGCAAATTCACTAATGGGCGAAGTGACTAACGTTAGCAAAAATTCGCCAGCGTGACTCATTTCGGGACATCGCCAATTTATTAACGGGTGCAGGCGTAACTTTGCTAGCAAAGAAGATAAACTCTAGCGCTAATTCGCACTCTAACGCCAGACAAAGTTTCGCTCTGGCGAAAGAGTGTTACTTCTCAAATTCACTAAGATGCGGCGTTTACTGAACGTTACCTTTTCCGCCAGACTTGCCTTCGCCAGCTCAGACCAGGTGAAGTGCAATGGAATTTAAAGGGCTTCTTCAATTTTTAGTTGAAGATTTTTCTAAGTCCCAAAAAACCCTGGCGTCTTTTACTTTTTCAGAGTGATAGGCTGCAAAAGTACGTACATTTTTTTTTTACCCGGGCTCCCCCATACATTTTGAAATATATGGCACATAAACTATACACTGGGCTTATGTGTAGGGCAATATAACAACTTTATTTTATTTTATTAAGGTTCCCTGGGCTTGTGTACTGTAATGTTTTTGCTGCAACATATACGTCCATTCAACTTTAACTTTCTGCCGTATGCAAATTAGCCAACGCTAGCGCAACTTTGCTTTGCTTGGTGCAGTAACTCTAGCACAACTTCGCCAGAGTTCGTGCCCTGGACGCAGGTTCGGATTTTAGTGAATTAGCGTTGTCCTGGCGAATCTATGCCTGGTGATGTGTTGCGATGTGAGCAAAGCCAACGCTGGCGAATTTTCAGAGGTTAGTGAATTTGCCCCTAAGTCTGGGTGAGGGCGGTATGCTGATGTTTAGGGGGGTGTCAGTGATGGTTCCGGGTGGGTCAGAATCGCATCAAAGCTCAAAAATAAAACTGCAGCACTTTGGATCCATGTGAATTTTTTATCAAAAAGCTCTTTAGCATACAAAAAATTGCAATAAAACAACCTTTTTTCACATGCATTTGCTAATAACTAGTTTCCTCATTTTACCCTATCTTTGCCCTAGTTCTGTCCTTTTTAACTATAGCAATTAGCCCCTTTTCAGTTTAGGGTTGGAAAAGCAGCCGGCACCTATACAAAGGTGTTTCATTAGATTAGAGCAACTGCATTACTGGGCTCAGTGGACTACTATACTGTAATTAACAATTTAGAGATGTTTCCACTTTGTTAGAGCAGTTTGTTTCACCAAATGTAGGCCACGTGCTGAGACTATGTAGAAACCTAGAACATAATGATAAATTCAAATCACCTACAGGGATTTTTCTTAAAAGGAGCTGCTCCAATGGATGCATATTGACTGTGTTTGGCAGCACTGTATTTTGGAGACGAGAGGCATGTAGACCTTCATCCTCCCATTCCCTACTTGTCTCCTATCTGGTGCAATGTGCAGCCAGACCCTGGAAAGTAGTGCTCTCTGAATGAGCATTAAGGAGCATGCTCTTTCATTTCTTAGTGCTCCTGCAATTCTTCCCTGGGTCTTGCTAAATCTGTAGCAAATTGCAATGCATGATTTTTCCATATAAACAAAATCTGCAATTTATAAAACGTCAATATATAAAAAAGCCACTGTCCACAACTTTAAACGTGCTGATGTTACTTGGTGGTCCTACATTGCATCGCTTACAGTCACAAACTTAATATATCACCAACATAAAACTTCCCAGTACAGTTACATACTCATACAGTATACTTGATCTTTAGATAATCTAACAGGACAAGGTCTTACACTTACTGTATCGGTGTATCTGTATGTTAGTTGTTATGCACCCTTATGAACAGCATGCTTGATTAAGTTTATAAATGATTGCAGCAATTGTAATAGTATTGCTTGATCCTCATTTACATTTCTGACACATCAGGATGCTGTGTTTTCCTACATAAGTCTAAACATTAGAAGCGCAAAGCACCCATCCCGAATGAATGTCGCACATATTTACATATCTTAAAAATCATGACTTTCTCTTCATTGCGAAGCAATTAGCCTTTTACCAAACAATAAATATAAAGTGCTAATAGTCTCTACAGGGTTGGGTGGGGATTGAACATGCATTTCAGTTACAGAAAGGTTAAAAGATCTTATTTCACCTTGCAAAGTCCAGATCTGCCTCTCGGGACATAGTGATGTTAGTAAGATTCTGCTGGAGAACGAAGATATTCCTGCACATTTTCTTGATACCAGACTCACTTATACGCTTGAAGTACTGGGCACCATTAATCAGGATGCAAGAAATAAGATGACCTAGACCTGCAAGAGAAGGGAAATGTGTGTTTCCAGGGAGATCTGAGCACTTACAATGCACAAAACAAGCCCTCTGGGACCAGTTAAAGTTTACTAATCATCATTAGGTGTTAGAATATGCACGACAGCCTTGAAATAAATATACACACACATGAACTGACATTTAGGATCCGATACATTTTATTCATATATATATATAGAGAGAGAGAGAGAGAGAGAGAGAGAGAGAGAGAGAGAGAGAGAATATATTTAAGCTATTTATGTTTTATACTGAATGTAATCAAAGGGGTGTTTATCAAAGCCAAATTGTACATAATGAGCAAGTGCCCCAGCTTTCCCATTATGAGCGTGTGAGTGATCGCAGGATCGGTCAACCATTTGCAATATTAATCCTGTAAAAGTTAACAATGCTTAAACCACTAGCACCACTATATATATATATATATATATATATATATATATATATATATATATATATATATATATATATATATATATATAAATATATATATAAATATATATATCTTCACAGGGGTAGCACCCTGCTTATACTTATATAATTTGCCCCGGGTGACAGTTCAAATACTTCAAAAAATACCAGCAACACTGGGATATTAGTGCATCAAAAATCGAAAAGTATATTCACATTGTGCATGAATAGCCGACGGAACGTTTCGGTCCACTTTTGTTTTGATGCACTAATATCCTGATGTTGCTGGACTTTCTTTGAAGTGTATATATATATATATATATATATATATATATATATATATATATATATATATATATATATATATATATATATATATATATAAAAAACCCGAGGGATGCCAGCACTCACGAAAAAAGAAATAAATATGCCTGGGTACGCAATCAGTGCATAAGTTATACATAACATAAACAAAAAATTATTTATTGAAGAGCTATGGACTGATGTTTCGGCTTTCTCAACCAGAGCCTTTCTGGTTGAGAAAGGCTCTGGTGGAGCATATATATATATATATATATATATATATATACATATAGAGATATTGGTACAGGGTAACCGGTTACCCTACAAACATGCTTTCCCATTTCCCCACGAAGGGTGCGGGCAGATCCATAGGAGCTGGCCTAAGCAGGGGATAGAACATGCAGGAGCCCGTTGTTACAACCAGATGGCGACTTCATCGGTTGTTGTTACAACCAGATGGCGACTTCATCGCAAAGTTTGCAACCAAATGGTTTTTGTGTACATTTGCAGCGTATGTAATTAAATTTCACAAGTGCAAAGTGTTTTTTTTTTGCATCAAAATATTTAACGAACCTCCAGGTGTTAACGTTAACCATTACTTAGCGATAATGCGCAATGTAATATTCAGCAGCAAATGACTTTATATTGTGAGTAGTGCTAAACATTTGCAAAAATGCCATATTTAATATAACGCTTGCGAACATTCCCTCTTTTATGAGTAAAAGCTCCCAGCCTTTCAATTACAGTGAGCATTATTACCTTCAAAGATGTATTGAAACTTGTGCTGCTGAAGACTGGCGCCCATTGCCTCTTCAATGCCACTAATGTCCTTGTTGAGACGAACTATCAGGGGGTCATAGTCCATGCTTTCCACATTGGCAACAATGGCATAATTTCCTTGCTTGGCCAAGGGGATGAGATAATGAAAGCAATGAACTCTGTAGTAAAAGGGACAGAATATTTTGTTATTTAACCGTACATGATCGACAATGTTCTTAATTTTTCATGTTCTGTAAATGTATTACATCAGTTCAACAACTCAGTATTTTGATTATAAAAAAAGTGTTTTCATAAAAGTGTTTTGTGGTTATATTATTCTCTGTGGCTAAGCAAAATTCAGTTTGGAGAAGCTTTTATGGACTTAGTACTGGAGGTCACATTTCCCACAACCCCAACCATGTCACTTTGACAGATTTTAATTCACTCTCACAGAGTTTCTCAAAGATCACCTGAAAAATATTGCTTGTGATTGATGTTTTCACTGTACCTTGTGCTTCCTTTGGTAATTTCTAGAGGCAAGAAAGAAAACTTTCTTCTAAAAGCTTGACCCTAAAGGTTGCAAAGGAAATGTCAAATGCCTCTCAGCCTGGCACAGTACATTAAGGCTCCTTACATGCTGTTCAACCCCCCATGAACACTTTTCAGGTGAGTTTTAGCGCTATTATGTCATTTCTACTAAATGCAATGGAAGTGACAAGAGACAATTTCAAGTATTTTGACAGTGTTTTTTAGGTGCTGATTACCATGGCAATCAAAATGTAATACCACCCATAATAACGTGTTTTTAAAGTTTTAAGAATCTTCATTATATTGGGTACCTTTCATTCAAGAGTATTCACCTTTGCTTGCTGCTATGCTACATTTCTAAACTCTTTATCTTAACTATTTTCTTCTAACCGCTGTGTATGATATTAATGAAAGAAACCAACCTGACTTCCAAGTGTAAGACCAGAAGGCAGCGGTCCGACATGTCCTGGAATGACTTCGCCAGCTCACTTAAAGTTTGTAAGATCAGTTCAGAAAGAACTGGGATATCCACACTCACAATGCTGTCTGAGCCAGGGGACATTGCTATAAGGGAACAAAAGAAAAGGCATTTCTAGACATTGTTTGAAACTGTATGCTTTTCAAAAATCTTTAAAGGAAGAACTTTGCTCAAGGTCTTGTAACTCGTATCACCCAATCAGTAGTTTGATTGCTTTGAGGAAAGAAAGGCCAGGTAAAAAGTGTTTAGGCTAATGACACACCAGGCATTTTGACTGCCACCATAGTCTGGCAGACAAAGTGGTGACAGATTAACTTCTACAAAAAAAGCAAAAAGCTTGTTTGAGCGGTTATGTATGAAGGTCCGTCTTCCTATAACACTCTAAACCTAATTTTCTTATATTACCATTTGAGTACCCTATATTTCTCTCTAATCAAGTTTAGCTTTCAGGAATATGTAGGGCAGTGAATATGAATTTGCCCCAGATCTCTATGAACAATAAACATTTCTGTATTCAGAAAATTAACTACAATCCTTAAGTAACGTCATTCCAAACAACAGTTCTTGGGGGTGAGGACAGGCCTCCCAACGAGGGCCAATATGACTGAACCATATGTTATTATATATTGTGAAATATTTATTTCTAATTACAAATAAATGAAATTTTGTCTTAAGCATGGTGTAGCATGGGTAACAGTCTTAATATAACAACAGTAAACTACATTGCTACATTTTGTGACAGTATGCGTGAAACTATGAGTGAAACTTACTTTAAAAGGTCAAATATACTTTAAATAATATTGAGCAATATGTTGGACAAGCCTGCTGTAAAAACTTTTTGTCCACTTATCCCCACCCTACTAACAGTAACACAGGGGACACTGAAACATATTTTCTTTTTTTTTTTTTAACTTTTAAAAAACTATTTTATATAAAAACAAACAGGCAGTCCAGGTTCATTTCTGTTTAAAAATTCAAAAGCTAGAGACAGATTAAGTCAATTTCAGTATCTGATGATGCTGTGGCAGTAGACTCTGATGATGCTGTGGTAGACTCTCAAATGGAGGTGTATCAGTGCTGTGATGAAATTATCAGCCAGAAAGCTCACTGAACACAGCTATGCCTGACCGTTCCCTACTCTATGTTTGCAGCCAGCAGCCCGCTCAAAGGAACCAGTGCTGGGGGTTTAGTCACGTGATGTCACGCACGTAATGTAACGCAGCCCAGAGCCCAGTCGCGTTAGGTTAAAGGGAATCTACAGGGAATCTATTTTGCTGCTGCTGCACTGCAGATGGTCTTAGACGACCCCTGTTAAAGGGGTCCGACCCACAGGTTGAGAACCGCTAATATAAATAATCATATTTATACGTCATGCTTTTATTTTAGGCATAAGAGAGCAAAAAGAGAATGAACTGCTTTAGCACCAAACTCAAAGAAAGAAAGTAGAGAAATAATATAACATTATTTAATGAACTATTTTCAGAATTTGTCAGGTTGATGCTACTAATTAATGGTCAGTAACGCTGTAATATACGAAATATTGTCACTCAAATAAACCTTTCATTTAATTATAAATAAAACTTAAAGCAGAAAAATTGCAGAACTGATAGAAGAATGTCTGGGATCTTTTATTATGGAACATCGGCTATGCAAGGCAGGAGGCTGGGGGATGTGGTATTCGAACTTGTTTTTCATGAGCCATTTTAATTATTAACAAATATATCATCCAATATTGCTGCACTAATTAAAATGGTTTCCTCAGCAAATCCCATGTTAGGGAACTGTAATCAAGAGCCATTTGTATTTTGCATGAAACAGGACTGAACAAGAAATGCAAAGTGGACCCATACAACAGATTTAGGGATAGGGCTGAAAAAGCAGGGGCTAATTGTTACTTAGACTGCAAAGATAAGTCATAATGTCTCTCTCCACTAGACACAGAAATAAAAAAGGGGATTGGTACTGTGCTGCAAAGTCATAAAGCTGTTATGCAATACTTTATCAGCCCATAAATGTATCTCAAATGGGCCAGAAGCATACAATGGCACTAACTTGAAAGTTACATCAAGAAGCTCCAGCAACTCTTGACAACTACTTTATATACAGTAACTGTGGAATCTAATGTTTCTTGGTTAAAAAAAGTCTTATTTTAGGTCACAAAGCGAACTAGGGGTTGAAGAATGGTAGCTCACATGGACCATATTTCAAATTACATGCCATTCTCTGTATTAGATGGTAAATTCTTAGTAACTGTAAGTCATGGAAAGGCACATGCTTGATCAAAGTAGCGTTCTTAGACTCAAAATGACTACAAGACAGATACACTGTGTATATGTATCATTATGGATGCAAAGTGGAACATTTATCACCCCAGATGGTGGACATCTAACTCAGCTTGCTTTTTGGTGCAGTTAGCGATAATATGTAATGAATTTTGATGCACAAACCCCAGGGTGTCCATAACTGTAATACTGCAAAAGCGTTAGAGAGAGCACATAAAGGAGCAATTATCAGGCAAATGTGGTAGATGTAAACGTTTTTATCTTCATTCTAAAGTATAAACAAAAGCTGGGACCAAAAATATTTCCCAAGAGAAAATTTGTTACACACAATTGTGTGGCCTATCAATACAAGAGATTGCTGATCCCAAGCACTTCCGTACAGGGGAAGTACCACAAAAATGAAAATGTAATATAAGCTTCATCTCACTTAAAGGGGCCCCATCACCCCAAAAAATTAT